>NC_056525.1:186090762-186116380 GCF_019175285.1 Sceloporus undulatus | reverse complement strand
TATTATTATTATTATTATTATTATTATTATTATTATTATTATTATTATTAACCTTTATTTATAAAGCACTGCAAATTTACACAGTGCAGTACATACAATCTTTTTAATCGGACGGTTCCCTGCCCTCAGGCTTACAATCTAACAAGACACAACACAAAAGGAGAAGGGAGTAGTGGTGAGGAAGGGACCTCTCTAGTAGCATGTCCTAGAGAACATGTAGTCTGACCCCTGTTCAACATCAGGATGTCACTGGAAGATGGGACAAACCGAGGGTTTTCTTGGCATAAAGAGGAGTTTTGCCATGGGATGCCCCTCAAGCTGAGACAGTGTGACCCACCAGGGACGTAGCTAGGATTTTGGGAAGGGGGTCAAGACTAAGTGCCACCATTTTGAGAGGCTAAGAGCCCCCCCAAGACACAAAAAGAGGGTCGAGCGTTTACCCTTGACACCTCGGTGGCACCACTTTAACTTCCGTTATGGCTTCGTGCTATGGAATCTTGGGATCTGTAGTTTTGAGGACCTGTTGAGTCATCTGCCAGGTGCCACAACAAACTACAAATCCCAGCATTTCACAACATGGAGCCAAGGGCAGTTAAAGTGGCCAAACTGGATTAGTTTTTCAGTGCAGATGCAAACTGAGTCCTTCCTCTGAAGGTGTTTAGATCAGATAAATTCAGCTCGATAAAGCAAAGTGCAGCTGCACGAGCAACGAGCGGCAGCCACTCTGTTCATGCTCAGAGACACTCTGCTCATGCTTTGAGACACTGTATTCCAACTTCTGAGCTGAGCTAAGAACCCAGGCTGCATCCACACAACATTTCATTCCCACTTCCAAGAGGGATTTTTAATTTTAACACACACACACACACACACACTTTTTAATTCCAAGACCTATCTATCTATCTATCTATCTATCTATCTATCTATCTATCTATCTATCTATCTATCATAATTTTTAATTCCAAGCCATTATACGTTCCTTTCTTTTTATAATAAACAAACCCCTTTAAGAGAATCCTATTTTGGGAGAAAGGCAGGGTATAAAATCAATCAATACAAAATTATTGTGCAATAGTCCATCAGTGCATGGCTTGCATTATAAGACTTTATACCTTTATACATTTAAAAACAATTAAAATCACAGTAGGCTCAGAGTGCTATAGAATCATGGAATCATAGAGTTGGAAAAGACCCCAAGGGCCATCCAGTCCAACCCCATTCTGCCATGCAGGAACTCCCAGTCAAAGCATCCCCAACAAATTATGTAATGGAGGTGTCCATCTACATTGTAGAAAGATATACTATAGATTAATGCTATGGAAAATCACCACCTTGAGTCCATATATTGGGAGAAAGGCGGGCTATAAGAAAATAACAACAACAACAACAACAACAACATCTGGGTATTGTAGTTTTGTGAGACATTTAGCCTTCTTTGTCAGAGAGCTCTGGTGGCACAGCATACTACAAATCCCAGGATTTTCCATAGCTTTAAAGTATTGTTGAACTGGATTACTTCTGCAATGTGCAGCCTTATTAGACTGCAGTTCCCAGCAGTCTGTGGTGCTGCTGGATGATGGGGCCTGCAGTCTAGCAAGCATTGCCTGGAGCAGGGCCATAGGACTCCACAGTCCCGATTCATCATCTTAGATTGATTCCATATATTAATTAATCATAAAATCATAGAGTCGGAAGAGACCCCAAGAAGGGCTCTGATCCAGTCCAACCCCATTCTGCCGTGCAGGAACTTTCCATCAAAGCATCCCCACTGACATGCTGAAAAAGGGCCAGCTAACTGTATTTTATTGTGTTTTTTAAAAAAGAGAAAAAATAAGGCTGGAAGGAAGCCTCTTGCCTTTCTGCATCACAGACCCACCTCTTTTTTGTTGTTGCAAAAATCCAGAAATGACTATTTTTGAAAACATGAGTCCATTCTCAGGAGAAATGTCCAGAGTAGAGTCTGAGTCTCCTTTCTCTGGACTTCTGAAACCTAAATTATTCCAAAACCCCAAACTGACCCTGAGAGCATCTGGTCGGACCCCAACTCAAGGAAACTTGGGAATCCTGAAGGTTTAGATCAATTACTGAATTATTGAATTATACAAGGCATAGTGGTCTCAGGGTTTTGCTGAAGCTCAGTGTACAGAAGCACAACATTATTTTTAAAATATTGTGCATTAAATTACCTTCAGTCTATGTCTATGAGATGCATATGAGACATACATGGATCCCATCTCCCATTATATCCCATTAGACATACTGTATAAAAATATACCAAACTCTGAAAAACTCCAAAATCCAAAATACATCTAGTCCTCAGCATTTTGGGTAAGGGGTATTATTATTACTATTTCATGATCTTAGCATCACCATGGAAAAGGTGCAGAGAGAGTTGGTCATGTTCTGCCTCTGAGGCTGAGAGAATGTGACCCTCACAAAAGAGAATGTGGGGAAATGAGGATCTGCTGAACTTTTCCCCTGCCATTCGCTTCTCCTTTTGTCTCTTGTCCCTTTAGACTGCAAGCCTGAGGGCAGGGAAATATCTAGTAATTTGTAAGCTGCTCTGATAGCCTTTTGGCTGAAGAGCTGGGCATAAATTATTATTATTATTATTTGACATCCCTCTTTGACATCCCCACCTCCTTCTTCTCTTTTGTGAGAATTTGAATGGCAGAGCATGATGTAAAGTGGAGAAGGCTCCCTCTTTTTGTTCTGTGAGTGAGAAAAGATGGGGGGTAAATCACACTAACAAAGGAAATAGCCCCTGGTAAAAGCCAGGATGAATGGTAGCTTTTCTTACGCAAAATACCCAAACCCTGGAGGTGGAATTTGTCAGCTCAAAGTTTCTCTCTTCCCTTCATTTTGATATTATTAAAAATAATATTCTTACTCATTGATCGAGAAGTGCTCAGAAATTTCTTCTCTCTAAAATGTTCTCGAAATTGTCGAATTAGGCATATTTCTCCTAATTTTCGAATTTTGGAGAATATTCTTTACATCCCTACTAGTATCACTGGCATGTGTCACTCCCTCTGAGGCCACAGCAAGGCACCAGCCATGTGATCAGTATTAGGTGTCTCATTTTCAGCCTCAAAGAAAGCAATTTGCATGACCAAGGTGGGATACAGATGGGCAAAAAGGGGTGTGTGTGTTCATGACATCATGATGGTATAGCCTTCAGACGGCCCTTACCTGAATGCCGCCATGAACACGCCGCCCGCACACCCCAAGCGGGAAGAAGCAGCATTAAAAAGGTGCCGCTTTCCCCCGCTTCTTTTCTATATGCTGCGCAACTGCGCAGCTGCGCATCCGCCAGCCGGCAAAAGAAAAAAAAGCCCCGTTTTTGGCCGCCCGTGTGGAAGCTGCCTCTCTCTTTGCAGCGTTCTGTGAGGCGGCGGTATGGAAACTGCGGGTCAGAAACGGCCCCAGGTGAGGCGTCTTCACTGCCCCCCATGTGGAAGCCCCATACACCTGAGCCACGCCCCCGGGGCAGGCGGTCTGGAGGCTCCGTATTCAGCAGAATACACCTCCAAGACGTCTTCCCCTGCCCGTCTGTATCCCGCCCAAGAGTGGTTCTGGGAGGCACAGCAGAACATATGTGGACAGCCACTTGCCATTGCTCTGGAGTGTGCAGATAATGGGGATTGCAGGGCAGCTCCAGGACCAGAATACTCCAGGAGCAGCCCAGAGTATTCTTGCTGGTGTAGACCTGTACAAAAATGCAGTAAATCATAATAATGGATGTTTCCCCCCAGACTGATTTGGCCCTTGCAGTGAATAATAAAAAAAATATTTTGTAGTAAGGTATTTGTTGCTGTCTTTCTCTGTGTTACTGCTTTCCACTTCAAATGAGGATATTTCAATACAATCAGAAATAGATAGTACAGTTTCCCATTTGGTAATGCAGTGACATTAAGCCCTATGTCGCATTAAACATTGCTTTTGCCATCTGCAAATATAAGCACACAATTCTTTCACACTGTATTAACGTATAGCAAACAGCACTAGTCTGAAATCTGAGCTGTTTTATATTGTGCTCCATGGACAAGTTTTCAAGTGAAGAGCATTTATTATGAGCATGTTTCTTCCCCTACATTAGAATTTGCACCACAATGAACCTGATACATTGCACTGGGTGAAGTTGTCAAAATCTCTCTAGTGGAACTTTTTCTTATAACTGCAGTTGTACAAAAAGAAAAGAAAGGAAAAACAACATCTACCTGTAACTTTGTGACTGAATCTAAAATTGATTTAATATTTTTAAAATGCTAAGAACCTCTTTGTAATTCACAGTATTTCTGCCCTGAGCAGCCAGTTCTGAGTCCCCACAAAATCCTTGGTTTTTCCTTGCTTTGCATATGTAAAACAGAATCTAACTTGTTGAATAAGATGAAGCAGATGCCAAGAATTCTTCCCCATATGATTAAGAGACAAACAGATGTGGAGAAGGTTGCTTGTGGGATCTTTTCCCTAGAAAGCGTAAAGATATATGTGAAGTGTGTAACATATGATGACTCCTTATTTGAGTTTCTTTTCCACATGGATAGATGGTAACTAGTGTGGAACACTGCCCTTTGTTTTTGATGACTGTGGACATTAGATAAGAATACACACAGAACCTGGAAGAGTTGTTTGTTTTTTGAGATTATAACAATCCAGACTCACTTCTGTCAACACCTTCCCCATAGCCCTTAGAAAAGTAATGCTTTTAGAATACTGTTCTCAGAGTCCTCCAGAAAGCACGGTTATTGGCTGTGGAATGCTGCATGCTGTCGAAGGACAGGAGCTTTCCTGAGCTGTTGATCTACTATATAACAGCACTTAATTACCAAGTTTGAAACCATTGCTATAGCTGCCCAACAAAGACAATAGATTATGACCAAAGCTTCTAGACCCAGACCCAGAAAAGATTAAAAACAAGTTGTATGGTACAGCAAAATGCCTTCTCTTCATGAGCTGAAGAAGGATTTGAACATGGTTGACCCATTCATGTCCAATTCTAGCATTAATCTTGATACTTAGGTATTCAAATATTTTCTGTGCAATGTTGATATACCATATAAACTTTCATGCAATGAACCTAATATCCTGTGCACAGATATAAACACAAATTTCTAGTGTTTCTACAATACCAGTAGCACATTTTTGATATCTGTGATCATTGGCGATTGATATGCCATTATCGCTCTGATTTAAATCTAAATGATTTATTTATGCTTCTGGTAGAGCATGTGATGACTGCCTAGAACAATTTTTTTAACTTTTGTAATTAATGTTTTCTTGAATCCCATTTTGAGAGAAAGACGGGCTATAAATACCATAAAATAAATAAGAACTTTCCCTTATAATATGGGACACATATTTACCAGTTTATGCAGAAATGCTCACTTTATGTCAGGAAGGGGGTAGGGAATGGTATCAATTGAACTACATGAACTGAATGAAAATATGTTGTGCTTGGAGAGAAACACCATGAAAAAAAATAACAGCTCTCCCCCCACCTTCTTGCAATCTTACCTTAGATTGGTGTAATAGCATTCTTCATCTTGGCTCTGCATGTATATTAATTAGTAGGATTTAAAAACAAGCTTCATCTTCCCATTTAAAAATGTCCCTGTTCACTGTTGTCATTCTACATGTTCCTGTTACAATGGAACGATATCTGTTTGCCCATAATCAGATAAATTATGAATCTGGCATGCTCACAACTCATTATGCACATTGACCTAGTAGTCTATGGAATAAGCATTTTGTTTGAGCAATCTGTGATGAGTCCAGATCTCAAAGGGCCAGGACAGCTCAAAAGGGGGAGAAATGTCATTGTAATTATTCACTGAAAATGCCTAATTACTGTAAGTCTCTGTGACTGATTTGAAAGAGTCCCTGATATGGTAAGTCCCTAAACCTCATTAACAGCAGCAGATGCTGGCAATAACATATCTGATCTAGATTTGTTGGACTTTTTTTCATTTTCACTTTTACTTAAACATGACATTTTGCATTCCTCTTTTGTCATGGAGATGAACTCCTCCTACCCACACATATAAATCATGTGCTTAGACAAGAGCCTGGGCTGTCCATGCATCTGTTCATGCTCTTTCATTCCTTCACACATCACATTTTCTGTCACCATTGATCAAAACTTCAAAACCAGTAGGACATTCTGACCTTTCTATTTGTTTGTGCCTAGGAAAAAAAAAACCCTTAGTTTAATTAAGAGTTTTCTGCCAATTAGTTCCATACATGTTAACGTGTCACAGCATAGCAATGTCAGCGGTACTTTAAGGGAATCAGTAAATTTGATGGAAAGGCTAGCACAGAAATGGTGTAGCATCTTCAAAGAGCCAAATAACAGCCCCCAGTGCAGCTCTAAATCACCACACAATGTTTTAGTATTCTGCAAAGACAGCTAATTGAGCAACTCCAATGGCATGTACCATGCAGAAGCATTTCTAAGGAGTTTATATCTGAATGTCTTTCTTGCATTCAGTGAAGGAGAGCTGGATTTTGATTGCTGAATTCATCTATGAAATAATTATGGTTGTGTTTCCTATAGAGAAATTAAGCTTTCATGTTTCAAAGGCTCTGTATAAAATTTAAATATCAATTGTGCCTTATATGAGATTGGCATGTTCAATAAGCATGTTCTTAAGACTCTTAATCTTAATTTGTTTTAACTGGCCTTCCTAAAATTGATGCCCTGCAGTTGAAATGTACTATAACTCTTATCATCCCTAGCCAATGTGACAAATCAGTCATGCTGGTTAATTTGATGGAATTTGTAGCATTTCTAAGAGCCATGTTGGGAAGTCTGGTTTAATTGCTTAAAGAACATACTCAAATGTCAGTTTCAGCATGGATTTTTCTTGAAATCATGGGCTTTGATTAAGCAGCTCTCTTCGCATCACTATGAGATTGACTATGGAGAGAGATCCTGTAACACATTTGAGACTGACTGAAAGAAAGAAGTTGACATCATAAGTTTATGTAGACTTAAGTCTACTTCCTCAGATGCATTTAGGTCACCCTGGGCATTCCATCTCAGACCTCAGTCCTTGAACAAAACAACTACGAAGATTGGCAAGAGAAACAGCAGAATTAGAGTTCACCCACAAACTGCAGTCCCTCAGCAATGGATTGAACAAAGATAATGGCTTCCTGGCTCACTACATACATTTCAACACTATCTGACCACATTCTCAAGGTGGTGTCCTACACCCATCTATTCTCCTTACCTGTAGGCTAGTTTCCAAAGCCAAACTGGTCTTGCCACTTCATCTCCATACACAAAGGCTAGTTCCCAATACTTTTGTTCACTAACTACCATAGAAAGCATGGGATGAGTCTTTCCTGAATCTTCATTTGCGAAGAAAAGCCAGAGAGAGAGAGAGACCATAGTTAAAACTGGACTTGCCACTTCATTTCCATATACAAAGGATTTTGAATTTGAATAGACATTTTCACATATCAATGGCATACATATATATATGCCTCTCCTTGGTTTCCACTCCACCAAATGCAAATTCATAAATAAAGGTTAATAATAATAATAATAATAATCTGAGGAAGTAGACTTACTCATGCTGCCAACGTTTTTCTTTCATTCAGTCTCAAAGGTGTCACAAGAGCTTTCTACATACTGATTCCACAGACTAACACAGGCGGGATACACACCGCCATATAGTACGTATTGTATACGTACTAGGGTTAGGAAGGAGCGGTGCTTCTGCACCCCCCTAACCCTAGTACGTATACAATACGTACAAGATGGCGGCGCCCCTTCCACATAGGCGCCGCCATCTTTACGTACTGGACGCATAGCGTCCAGACGTGTCGCGGCACCTATGACATTGTGAATGCGCCTGCGGCACCTCGCGACGTCATAGAGGCGCCGCAGAAAGAAGCTCCGAAATGGAGCTTCTTTTTTGCTCCCGCAGGAGTCACGCGATTTGGCTGCTGCGGCTCCCGTGAGGAGCAAATGGCGCCGGCGGGGGAGCGCTGCAAAGCGGCGGTTTGTATCCCGCCACAGCTACATCTTTAAATTCTACTATAAGATTGAGGATGTCATGGAGAAATTGCTTGACTACTGGAATCAGTTTCTCGCCACAAACTTTTTGCAATGCTTGAAAGCTGACTTCAAATATTAGGAAAAAGGGATACATCAACAAGCTCTCATAGGCCTTAAATAATATTTCTCCTGATACTTTTGTGTTCTAGCACTTTCTAAAATACATGAGGTTAACGTTATACCCAGAATTTGGAATTTTGCAGTTTCCTACAGTTTCAGCTTGGAGAGAATGCTTCAGACAGGAAACAAGTTCATTAGAATGAAATGCAACAGGGCATACTTAGTTCAAAACACATATTTGTAGGGAAAGAGTCAATTAGTTTAATGGGACTGTGTAGGAAATTCAACAGTAACTGAGGAAAACTAAGGCCTCAGTAGAATCATAGAGTTGGAAGAGACCACAAGGGCCATCAAGTCCAACCCCCTGCCATGCAGGAAATCACAATCAAAGCATCCCCGACAGATGGCCACCCAGCCTCTGTTTGAAAACCTCTAAGGAAGGAGATTCACTACACTCCAAGGGAGTTTGTTCCATTGTCAAACAGCCCTTACTGTCAGGAAGTTCCTCCTAATATTGAGGTGGAATCTCTTTTCCTGTAGCTTACATCCATTGTTCCGGGTCCTATTCTCTGGAGCCACAGAAAACAAGCTTGCTCCCTCCTCACTATGACATCCCTTCAAGTATTTAAACAAGGGTATCATATCACCTCTTAACCTTCTCTTCTCCAGGCTAAACATCCCCAGCAAACTAAGTCGTTCCTCATAGGACATGGTTTCCAGACTCTTTACCATTTTAGTCGCCTTCCTTTGAACACGCTCCAGTTTCTCAATGTCCTTTTTGAATTGTGCTGCCCAGAACTGGACACAATATTCCAGGTGGGGCCTGACCAGAGCAGAATAGGGTGGCACTATTACTTCCCTTGATCTAGACACTATACTTCTATTGATGCAGCCTAAAATCGCATTGGCCTTGTTAGCTGCCGCATCACACTAACTCATGTTCAACTTATGGTCTACTTGGACTCCCAGATCCCTTTTACATGTAGCTTCACTCAGCCAGGTGCCCCCCATCATATATCTGTTCATTTCATTTTTCCATCCTGAGTGCAGTACCTTACGTTTCTCTGTGTTGAAATTCATTTTGTTAGCTTTGGCCCAGCTTTCTAATCTATTAAGGTCATTCTGAAGTTTGATCCTGTCCTCTGGGGTATTAGCTACTCCTCCTAATTTGGTGTCATCTGAAAATTTGATAAGTATATCCCAATTCTGCCATCCAAGTCATTGATAGAGATGTTGAATAACACTGGGCCCAGGACAGAACCTTGTGGGACCCACTGGTCACTTCTCTCCAGGATGAAAAGGAGCCATTATTGAGCACCATTTGGGTTTGGCTGGTCAACCAGTGCAAATCCATGTAACAGTTATGTTGTTTAGCCACATTTCACTAGCTTGTTTGCAAGAATGTCATGGGGAACCTTGTAAAAAGCCTCACTGAAATCAAGATATACGATATCCACAGCATTCCCTTCATCTAACAAGCAATTCCCAGAAGCTCTAGCCAGTATGGCCAATGACTACTGGAATTGTAATCTAAAACATCTGGGGGGCCAAATAGGTTGTATCCTTGCTACAGATATTACATGTCTGGAGGCTGAACACAGGGACTGAATCCAATACAGTTTAAGACCCATTAAAACACAATAGATTTTGCTATAGTTACACAAAGGAGAGAAGAGGAAGGAGAGAAGACTACTCCAAACTTTGTTTATTATATATATATATATGTGTGTGTGTGTGTGTGTGTGTGTGTGTGTGTGTATAGTTGACAGGGTTCTAGAAAGAAAATATGGTTAGAGTATTCATTGATTTATGTTTTCCTTTCCTGTACAAGATGGGTAAATGAACCCACAGAAAACACCTTTTCTACTTTCTCTAAAGCTTTTTTTCACCTATGTCCATAATACTTCCATCCAGCAAGGCTACTAATAACACAACATAATTCCCTGGTTGTAAGCAAACAATAACCGGCCCCCAACCAACTGCAGTCCCATTCCTAAGAAATACAGAAAAACACTCCTCTAGGAAAATGACCCTCATGCTCTTGCACCTTTTTGGATCAATACCATATTATAACTGTTCCATTTTTTCTCAGGCTAACATCTGGGAGCTCTCACCTTCATTTAACTCATGTGACTAAGACAAATGTGAAAGAGAGAGAGAAAAATTACTCTCAGTAACATAGACACACACAGGCACACAAAGATCTGTATTTGAGGAAGGGCAAGAATAGTCCTCAATTTTATTTGAACACTGGAAAAATAAAGAAAAGGGGGGCTTGTGGAAGATTCTTCTAATCAGACTTATGTGGCACTAGAGAAATCCTTCTCTCATTTCCCTCTTCCTCAAACTGTCAAACATTTTGTTTATTTCTTCCACTCAAACATCACCAAAAATCGTATGTTATGAAAGTTTTAAAAAAAACAATTAATCAAACAATTATATTTAAAAAGCACAACATTAAAACAGTGTTAAACACATTTAATATGTATTTTTATAAATAAATAAATAAAAACACAACACATCACATGACACAGAGGCTGGATGGCCACCTGTTGGGTATGCTTTGATATGGCAGGGGGTTGGACTGGATGACCCTTGTGGTCTCTTCCAACTCTACAATTCTATGATTCTATGATTTTATGATTCGATGGCGCATTACAGACTGCCAAAAAGCGGCGGCCTGCACCCGCCCCTTTCCCCGCCGGATTGGGGCCTCAGTGGCTAGAGTGGCAGCCGCTGAGGCCACAATCCGTTGCTTTCCAGGCCGCGGGGAAGCGGCAAAAAGCCCCTTCCCCGAGGCTTGGAAAGGGGTGGCCTTGGGGCTTCAAGCCCCAAGGACACCCCACGGCAGCGGGGAGGAGGAGACAAGGGCCGCTTGGCCCCTTTCTCCTCTGCGTCACTGGGCACAGCCATCTAAAGGCTGCGCCCAGTGACGCAAGACCAGGAAGGAGCTCTGTTTCGGAGCTCCTTCGTGCTCCAACAAAAGGGCGCACTAATCACCCTCGCGCGGCACGACAACGTCACATCCGCGCTGCTTCATTTGGAGGCAGTGCATTCATGACGCCATCATGGTGGCCCCCATGTAGATGGGGCACCGCCATCTTGTACGTCCTCAGGACGTATTAGGCTTGGGGGCATCAAGAAGTGATGCCCCTTTTTAAACCTAGGACGTCCTGAGGACGTCCCTTATGGCAGTTTGTAACGCGCCTGTGACATCGAGAACACACATCCATCATATCTGAATAAACAGGCTTTTGCCTGCTGGGTGAAATAGAATAGGGAGGGGGCTATTTCAGTCCCCCATGGGAGAGAGTTCCATAGCCTAGGAACAGTCTTTCCTGTATCTTCACCACTCATGCCAATGATGGTAGTGAAACTAAAAGAACATCTCTTGAAGCTCTAGGATTATTGTTGTTGTTGCTGGTGTTGTGTCCCTTCAAGTAATTTATGACTTTTAGTGACCCTTAGGCATATCTATCACAGAATTTTCTTGACAGAATTTGTTCAGAAGGGGTTTGCTCTTGCCTTCCTCTGATACTGAGAAAGCATGACTTGCCCAAGATCAGCCCATGAGTTTCCAAAGCCACAAGTGAATTCAGTCCCTGGTCTCCCTATGTCCTACTCCAATACTCAAACCACTACAGCACACTGCCTCTTTAGGAAGTAATGACTTAGAAGGCATGGCATTACTAGACAGTGCAGGGTGTGTGTGGACCACATTGGGTGACACCTCAGAAGAGGGGTGACAACCAGCCGAGCACCACTTTACTCAGTAGACCAGTGCACAATAGGAATGGAGAGTGTCCAGAGCACACACACACATACCCACTTTACAACATTTTACTTATAAGTAGACCAGGGCACAGAAGGGAAGGATTGTGCTCAGAGCACCCCCACCCTGCCACACACCATTCTACTCATTAGTAGACTAGAACACACCAGCAAGGTGAGGGTGCATGCCCTTTTGGCCCCACCCCCAGAAGCCCCACCCCTTCATCAGATGACACCCCCACTGCTAGAAGGGGGTTATCAGAGCTCTATTTATCATCGTTTGAAACAATATAGACTAAAGATAAAATAAGGAAGGGACAGGGCCAATCTTACAGTAAGTAAGAATGCATTGGCCACCTCTGTTGGCTTATTTCTGATGTGAAACGAGGCATCCTAGAGATAAAGGGGCAAATATAGGCACATAAAAATTGGTTGACAACAGATAACATTTTGGGGTTGGTTAAAAATTGGCCTCAGCTTTGTTATGAAGCCTCAGCTTTATTGAATACAGCCTTGCGAGGATTCAGTGAAGTGCAGAACCGACTCCACTATCAGCCATCCCTCCTGCTAATAAATGCCCCTGAAGACTGACTGATGTGATACCAAGTGGAACAGTAGGATAGAGATCCACTGTGGTAAAGATGGGAATCTGCATCTTATATGCCATATGCATACCATGAGAGTGACCTGTGGCCCATTGAACCCACACTGGACTCTCCAAACCCCCAGCACACCCTCAAAAAATCAGACCAGAAACCCCAAGAACATATAATTATGAAGTTTCAGAGGATTCTCCCATTCCAAAAATTAAGAACCCCCTTCAGCTGTGATGGAACACTGTGGCCCTGTGAAACTCTAGAGCATGTTTAGTACTGCAAACCAGTGTGAACCAATGCAGAATTCCCATCCACCAATCATGTAAAATCACAGAATAAAGTCCTTTATTAGCCTCCATCCCCCAGAAATGGAACCTGAATAATGACAGCAGCCCCATAAGATATAAAATTGTGACAGGGGGAAAATATGCAATAAGAATAACCAAACAGAAAAAGATGAATTGTTGGACCCTATCACATAGGGTTAAAACCCTGATTTATCTTTCCCTAATTCAGTGCTTATTCAGGAGGCAGCCAAGCCCTATCATACAGAAATCACCACCAAATTGCCACCTGGGTCTGTCCTGGATGCAGTCTGGGTCCTGTAAGCCGCCCTGGCAGCCATTTTTAGAAGTGGAAAGCTTCCATTTTCAAAAAGGGTGTGCTGAAAAAGTTTACAGGACCTGGGCTGCATCCGGGATGGACCTGGACAGTGATTCGGTGGTGATGACTGTGTGATAGGATCTGGCTGCCTCCCAAATTTGCACTGAATTCAGGAAAGGTAAGCTGGGTTTTTAACCCCATGCGATAGGGTCCATTATGGGTAAAGTAAAAATCCTGCAAGCATAGGACCAATAATATGTGTGGGTAAAATCTCTTCCCAGACCCATTTACTGATGAATAGTAAAAGCTTCCCAAAAGTTCAGGGAAATAATCCAGATTTAGAAGAAACGGAGGAAGCAACCACTGGTCTGCCTCCATATCCTCTCTGGAAGCCAAGCACTGTATCTCATTCGCAAGCATGGCTTCTCAAGAGTTTCTGCCAAGCCATGGAGCTGTTTCACTGCACAGAATAACTGCAAAGAAGTCCAGGAACAATGTTCTGCTTCAAATGTCCCCCCCCCCCTACACATACACAAAATGAAAACTGGGGCCTGGTTTACCAACATAATTTGTCTGACCTTGTATACTATGCACCTTAAGCTGAATTGGTGAGTGGGGCTGTTATGTCCTGCCTCAATTTAATCAGTAATATATCTTTTGCTGGCTCTGAAACAAGAATATCATCTGGGAAATCTCATCAAGAATTCCAGTTAGTTACAGCAAATCATCTCATAAGTGAAACATTTCCTTTTTTAAATATATATTTTAATGAAAAATTACATAAATAAAACAAACATTGTCACATATATCCATAATGGAGAAGCACACTTCTCTATTAGTATATCTCTGGAAGAAAAACAAGAAAAACAATAACCAGGGGATTCCCCTTCAGTTCTGGCAAATACAAGAACAAAAAAACTATTTATCTCTAGTCCATCCATCTCCTGCTTGGGGAAAAATATGGGGTGTTCAGCCACATCAAGTTGTTTAGAGTAATATCCCATGTTGCTCCAATTACATAATTACTTTCACTACTTTCCAAACACTATTAGAAACTTACTATTGATCCAAAGATTGGTCCTTTTGAAAGTGGAAGAGACTCAAGCTGTTAAGCTTACAACTTTGAACTGAAGAACTCCTACAGTGCTTTTACCTGCATGGGAGGATGAGGTACATCCCCTCTGTACCACCAATCAGAGAAAAAACATCTGCTAGGTAGACCACTATTGGCATTTCCATTAACAGAATTCCAGTAACCTCTGCAGAATCAACACCTGTTACTGTGAACTGTCTACAGACATTCTAGAAACATTTGCTCCACAGTTAAAATGTCACAGTTGTGAAAGGAAAAGTCACGAAGAGGTCTGGGAAAGAAATTATCGTTATTGACTGACAATTAGGTAATTGCAAACAAAAGGTTCATTTATCCTAACCCATCAATAGTGTCGATGTAAAGGCTAAACTTACCCTCACATTTCTAATTGTTTAGAGATTATGGATAAGTTTAAGATGAATTCCTACTCTATTTGAGGCTTCTACTTTTAAGCAAATCAAAGCTATTGGAATGCCACCCTTTTATCTATTCATATTTGCCAATCATTTAATATGAAATGAGAAATGTGTTAACCTAGGTTCTGTTTCACATTGATCTTTTCTTTCTTTCTTTCTTTCTTTCTTTCTTTCTTTCTTTCTTTCTTTCTCAGAGGCAGTGTTTTGATGGGAAATGTTTCCATTAAAACAGTACATCTTAGGGCAAAATCCTAAATGCACATAATAGTAAGTTATAATCAGCTAAATGGGAATGAGGGGCTCTACAGACGCTTCCCCTTTCCTGTTCAGACCGGGTCCATGGCAACCTCACACCATGGCCCCAAACTGGCCTTTGAGGGGTGCAAGAAAGGAGCCACAAAAGGCGCCCTCCAAAGGGTGCCATGGTGGCGCGGCTGTATGGCACCCCTTCGGCACTGTATCATCTGCAAGAAGTTCTGGAGGTGTGCCATCTGGAGCAGTGCATGGAATCATGGCACCCTGGGGGCAGAGTCAGGGTATGCATAATCATGATGCTGCACCCTGACTCCATTCACAGGCTGGTCTGTATAGGGCCTTAGTTTTAAAAAAATCTTAACAAAATGCAGGCCTATGACTCTAACATCATTACTTTTTTTCCTTCTCTTCTATGATTCTTAAGTTATTTATCTGATTAGGCCAGCGGAGCTTCAAATGCTTGAAAGATCTATCTTGCGCATTTTAGTTGCCTAGTACGGTGTTGTCAATTATGACTCCAGAGACAAGGGTTCAGATCCCAGTTCAGCCATGTAAACTCACTGAGTGACCTTGGGCAAGCCTCAGAAGACCACAAAAGCAAAGCCTCTCTGTAGAAACTAGGCAAGAAAACCCCTTGATATGGTCACCTTAAGGTCACTATAAGTTGGAAATGACTTAAAGGCACACAACAACAACAAAGTTTCCCAGTAAAGGCATCACTGTTATGTGAATTTTGGATGCTAATGCTATTCAGATTAGACAGTCTCACACTCTTAACTGGGAGAATATTTATTTTTTGTCTTGTTTTTCTTCATTTTCCCCTGATTCTGTGCCATTTCTCCATATTTTCTTGTGGACAGTCATACAGGAAGTTCCAGCCAATCATGAACCATGTAGTGAATAGGATTCTATGTTATTCTTATGTAGCAAATTTGGTTACGTGAAGAAGCAAGAAGCAAGAATATAACAAGTATATGTTGTGTTTTATCATGCTGTTAACCGCCCTGATCTTTGGAAGGGCGGTATAAAAATAAAATTTTTATTATTATTATTAAGAAATGGTGAGAGATCTTCAGCACAAGGGCAGTATTTCTTGAACACAAAAAGAATTTCAAAGTATTCTTCTAGAAAGTGCTGAAAAGGTGATAATCTTTTAATGGTCCAAAGTGTTCCCAAAAAAGATGAGATAATTATTTGACTCAGCTTTAGTTCAAATGCTCAATTTGACTTTAGAAGCAAAATCCAAGTTCTGTCTTCCAGCACTTTTTCTTATTAGCATTTTGCTGTTCTCTACAGAGTAAACTCTTTTCTGATTTTGCATATCTTTAAAGTGGGGTGGTGGAGGAGGAAAGAATGACCCACATGGTGTAATCTTAACACACAAATCAGTCTTGTATTCTAAATTACCTATTCAGAATAGAAACTGAAATGTTTTATAAGAGAGGGTTACTCTGTTTACCTCTTTGATGGATGCTATCTAATTTGCAGCACACAAATATTAAATGCTAAGAGTACAGTCCTAACCCTGAAAATTAGGTTCCTAAGGGGGATTAAGATTGGACAGAGTTCTCACTTTTCTAGTAGAAAAGAGTGAGGCGAGGGTCTGCTTATTTCAGTGACTCACTAACGTCCATGGAAAGTCATGAAGCCCACCACCAGAAGACCTTGCTATAGGATTTATTTGAGATGGGGCACCAGTTTATTTCAATCTGGGGGAATCAAAGCTTCCAGGATCACCTAAATGAATTGGTACTCCAGCACCTCACATGATTCAGCCTAGAAAAGTCATAGAAAAAAGAAGAGGAAAGGAAAACTCTGTCTGACATAAGCCAGCAAAGGATGTGTTGCACCAGTGGATTTGATGCTGTTCTCTCATGAGCCATGCCTTATTATGGTTTACTGGTGGAAAGGGGCTGCATGGGCTTCAGTGTCTCACTCACCAGCACCTTAGAACTCTTTTGGTTACTGCAGGTGCCTGGTTTTTAAGGTGGACAGGGGGACATTTGTGGTCATCGCAATGATGCAACAACTATAAATGTGAAAAATTTTGATGATAACTTTAGTTAATGGCATCACAAATGCTGAACACCATTGCATCATTGCAATGACCATAAGTGTCAACAGTCTTTTCCTTTTCTTGTACAACAGGATCCCACGGGGGTCTCTGACACTGATTATCATATTTCACTTCAATGGTAGGAGGTGGCTGGATATGTCATCTTTCAGCACCTCACTTAGCCACTCCTTTGAACTCCTTTACTTGCTGCGGCTGCTTGGTTTCTATAAGATGAGTCTGGGGAGTTCAAATTGGGAGATGAACCATGGCTACACCATCATAGCTATGCCACTGTAGCTGCATCTCCTATGCAAGATCTTGACTGAAATCTCCAAGAAAGATTGTGGCAATAGAACACCATCTGTCACAGGCAATATGTCCTTTATATTTACCAACTTGTGGTATTTGTGGTTGAAGCAAGTTAACTTCCACCTATGTATGATACCTTCATGTGGAAGTCATCAGCTGGGGGATGGGTTAATGGATCTGTTTATTGAGGAATATAGTCAGGTAATAAATAATACTTGGTTTGTGGGCAAAAAAGAAACTGCAACCTGTGCTATCCACTTAGCTAACCAAAGCTGGTACAGAATGGGGAGGGTAAAATGCTAAAGGTAATGTCAAGTTGAAATTACTGTATTAGCTCCCTAGTCATCACTGATCCAAGTTCATCTTACTAATGATGTACAAACAACAAAACAACTTGTAGGCCTATGTGATCACTATGGTCATAGGAGGGAACCTCAACGGTTGTCATGCAGCTAGGCAATGTTAGAAAACCTTAAAATGGGTCCTCTCCACCCCAACTCTCATGTTTGTGAATGTGGTATTTCGGAGATGGTAACATAGGTTTAGGGCAGTGACAGCTTGTGGCTTCAATGTCAGTGGAGCAGTTAATATACTTTGGTCTTTATTCTGAATATAAAGGCATTGTCCAAGGTTCTGAGTCATAACTCCCAATTAGGTTCACCACCTGGGATAGTTCCTTTAAAGTTGGTATAAAACTCAGAGCTTCACCATCCCACTGACATGGAAACTATCTGCTGTCACTGATCTGGGTGATCATAGAAGTTCTCTTTTTTTACCCAAGCCTTCTGGAAGTAGTTCAGTTTGAAAAAAAAGTAGGTCTCAGATTATTACTTTAATTGATTGTTCCATGGGTGGGTTTTTTTATCTCAGGTCTTCTATTTTAATATTTATTGATGTGCTTGATGTTTGATTTTGATTTTTGGCATGTCAGTTCAAAGTAACATTAGATGTCAGACATGGTATAGAAACTAATTATGAAACTCTGCTGATGATGATACTACTACTACTACAATACTACCATACTGATGGTTAAATAAATAGATGTCCTAGAACAGCCTACCCAGAGTGGTGGTCCATGGACCTGTGCCAGTTCCAAAGTCATTAGTTGACCTTCCCAGGCAATTTTCCAGGAGAAAAAGAAACACTTGTAGCCAATGGAAACAAATATGGCACCAGCTTCTGGGACACTGGGAAACAAAATGTTAGCCTCCTGTTTTCTCAAACAGCCACACACCCATCAACATTTACCCTTCCACTTTATAAAGGGACAAAACAGTCCACCTTATATGTCACGTATGCATGTTGATTAAAGAAAGAAAGTCATATTTATGCCCAAACCCTTCGGAATACCAAAAAAAGAGCTCTTTGATTTCTGGCCACAACATTTTCTTGCTTTATGGAAAGTAAGTTGTTAAACAGATAATGTCCTTTAAGTTCAGGAGAGCATACTAGAATGGCATTTTAGGCTAAAGTACACTTTCCAATAAATGACTTGGATAAATGTCATTTATATGCAGATGCTACCACTTTATATTCTGGTGGGGATTAACGAGAAGTTACCATCTATCTTGTGAAAGCCTTTAACTGTTCCCAGATAACTGTCTTTGAGAACAAAGCTTTAGCTTATTTTCAAAAAGAAAAAAAAAGGGTCATGCTTCTTTGGATACTAGAAAAATAATGTGTCAGTACAAGCATATCATTGAGACAGAAAAGTTGTAGCACACTACAAAAGGTACCAGATGATGTACACCAATATTTAAGAATTTTTGAACTGGGTTACTTGGTAATTTATCTTCTAATTACAGCAAGGTAGTTTGAATCTAATATCATCCTGAAGAACAAAACATACTTTTCAGTGATAATCTTAAAGGAACAGCTGATTGATTAATATAATAATTAGCTTCTCTGAAGCATCAAAAACTCAGATAGCTATTGTAAATTACATTAGAAACTAAACTGCCCTCTTTCCTAGGTATGGTGTCATTTTGTTTAGGGTGTATATACTTTGCTTATACATACATTCATATTTATTGTAGATGGCCATAGGTTGTCACAAAAAAAAAATATACAGGCATAATACAAAAATGATAAATAAATGAGACATCAAAATATAACATTAGATATGACTTTAAAGACAGATTAAATTCCAAAATCTTCTTAAGTTTGAGTGACACAGATGTGTCAGACTTTATGAAAGTATATAGTTCATTCTTTGTGACATTTAGGACAAATTCATATCAGGTTCTAGGCCTTTCCATTCAATCTTGTTTGATGATGCTTCTTGGCCTTTTGGCTAAGACCAAATGTAGTACTTTGCTTCTGTCAAAACCATCCTAAACTGAAAAAAATGGGATCAGGTCCAGCTCAAAATAACTGCTGAAATGGCTGTTTCTAAAATGCAGAAATTTTAAGCATGGTATTTGATAGGTCATTAGATTCTTGGTGAAAGCTGCCCAACATATTTCTGCAGAGCCTATAGTGCTGATGCAAGCTTGCCTTCAATTGTGAAGGGTTCCACCTCTATTTCTATCCCCTTACTATTGATCCCTTTACTATTCATGAGACATTAAAGTCCAGTAACCAGAATGGTAAGAATGTCTGGGGAACAGAGAGTGCAAGACAGGGAAATCTGCTTGGCCAGGCTGTTAAGCAGTTTAGTCAGGACATTACCACATGAGCCCTATTCTCATAGCAATTGCACAGTAACTGCAGGTTTAGAGCAGCCAATATCATATGTCTTCCCAGTTACATGACTGGGGCTCTGTTTGGTATTGCACTCTCTTCCTGGCTGTTCCTTAAGCCAGCCTGCCTTTCTGCCCTGTGCCCTACCCAGCATGCCTTTAGGTTTTTAATTTTAATTTATTTTTACTTTAACTTTTTCATGCAGTTCCAGAGCGCTGCTACTGAGATGTAAGTTATGAAAAGAAATAGACAGAAATATAAAGGCAATCACAGAGTGTATGTGCACATTTGCTAAAAAAATAAATAAATTAAAGATATCATTAAATTGTCCATTATTCCAGTGACTGCAAGAAGAAGACATTTGCATGTATTGTAAACAAGATATAATGCACTATGTTCACAAAGCGTGCTGGAAGAAATAATGTGTTCATTAAAAATGCTAAGTAATCTTAAACAGGTGTTGACGAGTGTGTAATCTAAATTACACACCATAAATTAAACACCATACCTTAAATTACACTCCAAAGTCAGTGTAATGGGTTCCATACTGCAAATTTAAGCTATATACTTTGATTTGGGACAGAATTACATGATATGTGTGGTTTGGGCATAATTTTAAAATACCTCTTTGTAGAATACAATCATTGTAATTTAAATAACAAAGGCCAGCATAGGTGAAGGGACTTCTTAATTTGTAATTTTTCTGTAAGTCATGCCTAATGCAACTAACAATATATATATATATATATATAGTCAATCAATTTCCAGTATTGGGGGACGTGCTGGTGCATGTCTCACTTCCAGTGATTTCTATATGTCACGGCTTGTCTGCATTAGTTTAATTCAGGCCTGATTAAAGACAAAGACTGTTTGGGTTGCTTTGGTGGACAAACTACAACTGGTTAGAGGGAGTATGCTTATGTTGGTTCCACATGACCTCCTATTAGTATTTTATACCCCTGAACTTCATATTCCTCAGAGTTCTCTGGAATGGGAGTTGGGAGCACTGTTTAGTTGGAGCTCTATTTTTTTCCCATGAGGAGCAAGTTTAGAAGGTGGTGGTGGTGGTGGTGAGGCAGTCCAGTCAAGGACATGGGTCTTGACTTGTGGGCTTCCTCATGGATTTGTTCCCCATGCTGTTAAATATATGCATGAGACTGCCATGAGAGGCTGTTTAGAGTTTTGTGGACTGGTGCCATCAATATGATGGTGACACTCAGCTCTATTTCTGCTTTCCATCTAAATTCAAATAATCTCTTCTAGTTCAAAAACAGAGGTTAAGATGAAGGTGAATAAATTCAAATTTAACTCAAACAAGGCAGAGATGGTCCTGGTCAATTGACATGGAGTCCAAGGAACAAAGCCTGTGTTGGATACTCTCTTTGAAGACTTAAGTTGCAGTTTGGATGTCTTCTTGGGTTCAGCCCTGAACGTCGTGGTGTAGTCAGGAATACATTTTATGTTCAGTGCCAACTGATGATGTCAGATTTGGCTGCAGTAAAGCAAACATGAATTGCATCCCTATTTGGATTATTGTAACTTGTTCTACATATATGCAAATTTCACAGAAAAAGACCTGGAAAATTTAAATTGTCTGGGATGCTAATAGTCTGTTAACTTGTAAAAGGTATGGAGAGCACATGACTATCGTGTTATGATTGCTTTCGTGCCTACCTGTGTGTTTCCAGGTGCAATTAAAATTATTGGCTTCTACTTATAGTCTATATGACATGAGGGCATTTTGTTAGAGAGATCATTCTTCTGGCATGAAACTTTGGGTCAATAAATCTCTTTGGTCTTTTCTCATTTGCAAGAGATCCAGAGACATGCTTTTTGTGGTGGAATGGGGATGCAAGACAGGATTTTCTGTGACTGCTCTCAGATTTTTGGAGCTTCTTGATAAGGAAGGGCAGAACAGTTTTCTGTCTGTGTTGCTTTTATGATAACATGAAAAATATTTTTATCAGACTAAAATGTGACATTTAATCTGAATTTAAGAAGGCATTATGGTGAGTCTGTCAATTTTTGATGTCTTTTTACTTGCATTTGTAACTTTTTGTATGTTTTTGTTGTCTTTCTGTTTTTATTTGAATTTTATTGCTGGTAGCCTCCTTGGGGATGATGACATCAAAAACACCCTCTCACTGATTCCTTCAAACACAACCTTGGAAATTATGGGACACCCAAGGGAGTATCTCTAGAAGATCTTAAGCACTGGCAGTTTCCAGACTCCCAGGAGTCTGTAGCAGTTGAAGTTCGAAATGTAACTTTTCAAAGCTCTGTAGACAGGTTTATACGGGACAACCAATAATTCATGTATCATGAATGGCCCTAAGCCATTCAGAGCTTCAGAGGCCATAACCAGCACTTTGAATTGTGCTGTTTTCACATTGAAAATGAGTCTAGAGAAGAGATTTAGATCCCAGTATCTGTTCCTTGTTCAATGGTTAAAGGAGATGACATGACAAGAGAGTGGTAAAAGCACTACAAAGCTCTTCTTTCCTTTCACTAGGTTTTGGCTCAAGACTTCAGCCTCTGTTATCTGCACAGTGTATATTAAAAGATATGTATACGCAATAGTAGATAGTTCCATCCTCTAGAAATAATGTCTTTGAATTACCCTTATAAATTGAAGCCTTACTACTGAGAACTATTAACCTAATGAAAAGTTTTGAGATCTGCTGGGATTTCTACTTAACAGAGACCTAAACAATTAGTCCCTCTTATCTCACAAGTGAGTCTTATTTTCAGTGTCTCACAGTACCAAAGATAGATGGTTATTGCTTGAAGCAACTGCTGCAGATTACAGCCAGACACTTTTAGCCTTGAGCAGACAGATCCCAGCTCAGCCCATTGATTTCAAGATGCAAGCAGGCATTAGAATAAAGTGTTCTCAGTAACTTCTTTTTATCAATTTAATCCTTATTAAGGAGGAAAAGCAGGATAATAAATATTCCTAACCTTTGTCTGCTATAGCTGTAAACTGTGCTAAGGCCAGTATTTCCTCCAGTCATTCAAAAGCAACTTTGCTATGAATTACTTTTTCCTCCAAAAACATTAATTGTATAATAGTGAATAGATGACATCTTGGTTGGTCACCTATGATTTTTGAAAGAATACTAGACTAAAATATTTTTAATGTTCTGTTGATTATCGGTTGGTTTTAAAAATTAAATGGCGTGGAGTCTAGACTGGAACCAAAAAAAACCCACTTGTCATATCCTCACTATTGAAACAAAAAACTTCCCTACGTCCTAGTTCTAAAGGCCTGTGCAGATGATGCAGGCTGGTCCAAAGTGGCTTTAAACCAGTCTAAAAAAGCAGGCTGTTTTGGCAGCTGACAGATTAGATTGACCCCATCACAGCCTGTGATGTTGGATGGGCCACCTGGCCATGTGAGTGTAGCCCACATCATGGCCCATAAGGGTGAAAATGGAGCACCAGGCTACACCCACATGGCTCCCATCCAACAAAATAAAGTTTGGGGCAGATGAAACAATATCTTACGCTTGGATAGATGGATGGAAATGCCTGCTCAAATTCTTGCAGCTACTATTTGGCAATGAATTTTTTTCACATCGACCTAAAACCTGAATTGTATTTATTATTGCTATCTAGATTAAGACAAGTGAATCAATGGGATTCACTTATATGGATTGGTAAAATTTATGTAAAGTTGTTCAAGCTGGATTCCCCTGGAGTCATATGCAGAAAACAGTGCAGTTTTTCTGCACTTGTTTTTTGAACAAAATACAATGGGCAAGATTCTACATCACAAGAGCAGATAGGAATAATTAACTAGATAGAATCTTCTGATCTGACTCCCCAAACCTGCCTTAACAGCCAACAGGCACACTAAGCAACAAAGCCCTGTGCTGCTGGCAATCAGGGCACAGCAGAGTGATGTTTTCACAAGTGATCTATGGTGGGATGTTTTGATTTTCATACCACAGACCGTTGGTGAGAGAGGACTGGAATAATCATCCTGCTACATTCCAGTTATTAGCAGTACAAACCTCCATTATTTTTTGCAGTTGCTGGCTATTAAGGTAGACTGTGGAGGGATATAAAATTGTGGAAATATTGCCACAGTTATAAACATAAATGCCAAACAACTATTAAAGCCTAAGTGTAACCCACATATTTGTAACTGCTCAACAGGATGTGACCCATCCCTTTTGCTCAGAAATCAATGTATTCTGTGCAAAACACATATTTACTATGTCAAAACACATTTACTGCATAATAAAATTTGATAGTGTGAGGAGCCACACAGCTATTCTTTTCCTTGGTGAAGTGTTGTGTCAAGACACCATTTTTTCCTTTGGAGACTTGAATATTGACACACACTCTTCACACATCCCTAGTTTTGTCAGAATGTGTGACTGTGTCTGTACATGATGAAATACACTACACACTTGCACATTTTTAGAGATAAAAGATAAACATTGTTTCCATATACGATAGTCCTTTCTGTGTGGGAAATCTTATGCCAACCATGTTTACCAAGTATCTTTAACTGGTGAGAGCAATGCAAAGGAGACACATCTTTTTTTCGACCTGTGTTACATGTTAATGGCTTTTACGTAGCCCAAGTGCATGTTAAAAAATGAATAGCTGTAATCTCTTGACATATGAGGTGATAAAAGAGTCCTCTTTTTTTACCGCTAAATTAACAATATTGCCAGACAGTACTGTAGTACCACAATTGTTATACTCAGTCATTTATATGAAGTATAACAAATAAATGGTGGGGTTTGGGGGATGAGGGTGAGATGTATTGTAGTTCTGCTTGTGTGAAACTTTACAGTATTTGTCCTGATTCAGGACTTTGTCTAGCATTTATGAAACTGGAAATTCCAATCTGGAGGGAGGAAAATGAGCAGGCATTTGGTACTTTTTAGTTGGAATCTAAAAATAATTTTTTCATGAGTATAAGAATAATTCTAGGAGTATTGTCACTTAGAAGATAACATTATTTGGCAAATGAATTCAATGAGGCATGGATACCACAGAGATGTTAAAGGCCAGACTAATATTATATAGTGATGATTGTGGAGTACTTACTGCTTCAAAGCAGTATATGGATATGAGCTAATTAATCTTCACAGTACCCAAAGGGAAACAAGTAAGTTGTGTATGTTTTATGGTCCTGTCTCTTGCTATCTTTATAAAGTGACAGAAGGATAGTAAGATAATAGTGTTCTATTCTGGCACAGTTTTGCTTAGTTATGAATGGAATTACTCAGAGTGTATATATTTGATTAAAAGAAATGTCAAGGACAGGCTAGTGACATACTGTAATAGTATTCCTGGGTTAAAATATGT
Organism: Sceloporus undulatus; assembly: GCF_019175285.1. Taxonomy (NCBI): domain Eukaryota; kingdom Metazoa; phylum Chordata; class Lepidosauria; order Squamata; family Phrynosomatidae; genus Sceloporus; species Sceloporus undulatus. The sequence continues at coordinate 186,091,143 of NC_056525.1, read as the reverse complement.
CAAATACTGTAAATCAGAAAAAATAAATACATTCTGGGAACTTATTAAACTGAGGCGAGGATGTAGAAAGTATTTAGAAACCCCTGCCACATTTGCCATCTTTAAGGCTCTAGTGGCAATCACTGACCCTCTTTGATCCTACTCCTTTTTTGAAAAGGCATTCCTCCCCTGTTCTCTGACAGTATCAGTTCAGTATACAGAGGTGTGGCACTCATCTAAAAGTGATTTCTTTTTATCATCATCATCACCACCACCACTATCATAATCTTTTTAAAAATATATTATTCAAGCAATATTGCCCTGCAACAACAACAAAAACTCTAAATGGGACATATGGGAGACATTCCTATCTGACCAGGTTATTTCCAAATGCTAGACTAT
>NC_056525.1:186011687-186090752 GCF_019175285.1 Sceloporus undulatus | reverse complement strand
CCTCCTCCAACCACCATCTTGAGGGGGAGAGAGGCCTGGCCTGGAAGACAAAGAGCCCTCCTCCAACCACCATCTTGAGGGGGAGAGAGGCCAGGCCTGGAAGACAAAGAGCCCTCCTCCAACCACCATCTTGAGGGGGAGAGAGGCCAGGCCTGGAAGACAAAGAGCCCTCCTCCAACCACCATCTTGAGGGGGAGAGAGGCCTGGCATGGAAGACAAAGAGCCCTTCTCCAACCACCATCTTGAGGGGGAGAGAGGCCAGGCCTGGAAGACAAAGAGCCCTCCTCCAACCACCATCTTGAGGGGGAGAGAGGCCTGGCCTGGAAGACAAAGAGCCCTCCTCCAACCACCATCTTGAGGGGGAAAGAGGCCTTGCAATTTTTTGTATTGTTTTGCAATTTTACTGTACACCGCTATGATCACTGCGGAATAGCGGTCTATAAATAAAAATTATTATTATTATTATTATTATTATTATTATTATTATTATTATTATTATTATTATTATTATCTTTGCTCAGTAGAAACTACCAACTATCTCACTCACCAGAACTATCAACTAATTACAATCGTCTTGTTCAGATTCAATGTTCACTCTCATCCATTTATTTAACCTCATCTAATCCAGAACAACTTTGAAATATTGGTCCAGGTTTTCTACCAATACCAAAGAATTAAAAGATGTTAGTGAAATTCATATATCATGCTGATGGAGCATGGGTCTCCATCAGCATTTTTGATGGAAGTGATGGAAGTGGCAGTAGCTGCCTCCCCTTTGAGATTTCATCTTCATTGGAAAAGGGACTAGACTTGCCACTGATGGAATTACAACAGATGTTTGATAGCCAGCCAAGCCTTTCTTCTGTTACGCAGATCAGGTTGAGTTCTGAGCAGGAAAGGTATCTGGAGGAAACCCCTCACCCCAGTCCTAGAGAAAGGTTCCATCCAGATGGCCCAGATTAATTCTCTCAGATGAAGTGAGAGGCTGCAACCAAGATGTTGAGGAATGATCTCTCTAAATATTACCCAAGATCTGTCTGTTCATTTAACATGCCACCTATAAAAGGAAGTTACAATCACCAGCTTGACAACTCTGGCTTAGGAGAATGCACAGATTCTGCAATTCATTTGAAATGTGATGCTTGAGAAGAGTGCTGATGATATCATGGACAGCCAAAAGACAAACGAATTAATCCTTGAACAGATCAAGCCCGAATTCTCCATGGAAGCTAAGATGAATCAACTGAAGCTATCATGCTTTGGTTGCATCATTAGAAAAGACAATAATGGTAGGAAAGGTAGAAGGTAGTAGAAAGAGAGGAAGACTGCACACTAAATGGGTAGATTTAATCAGGAGAGTCATGGGTCTGAATTTACAAGACCTATGCAGAGCAGTGGAGAACAGGGGGTCCTGGAGATGTCTCATCCACTGGGTTGCCATGATACAAACAACAGATTTATGCCCCCTGGATTGCTTAAGAATTGGGCTACTGCTACTCCCTGGAATTCTGATTCTAATATATTGCATTCTTGACTCTGGACTGATGCTGGATAGCTTTGTCTAGACAATAGTTACTAACTTTTGGCTTCTGACTAACAATGGTTTCTGGACACTAGACCTTTTATCCTTGTCTGCAGTTGAGAGCAGGGCACTGTTCCCTTTGTCTGCTTTCTCTAGCATGCAACATCAGCTGAGGGAAAGGGTTGCAGGACATAGTTGTGTATGCTCAGTCACTAACTGACTGCAACAGTCTGTTATGCATCACTCCAGTTGCTCTTGAACATGGAGGGAAGAAGGATTTGCCTCCCCCAGCAAAAGGCTGGTTCTTCCTTGCTATGGGCTCAAAATGAGCCAGGCAAACAATGGTTGATGGATGCACCTCTGCAGCCAGTGGCTGAGAAGACAATGATGTGCCCAGAAGGCTGCTTGCTATTGTGGTATATCAGAGTAGGGGCCTTGTTGATGGAGCTTTTAGATATCTCCTTCCACAAGACACCCCCCTCCCAAATCCATAAGCAGAAATAACCCCAGTTAAAACTGCATATGCTAACAAAATGATTTTGCCCATAATATATTCTCAACATGCTGACATACTCACATCTAAATCTCTAGAAGACAAGTTATTTCATGGACTGAAAGGGAGAGGGAGAGTTAATGAAACCAAACAAAGTCAAAATGCCTAAACTGAAGCTATTGTGGACATATCATGAGATGACATGAAAATATTTGGTAAAGTGGAAAACAGTTGGAAAAAGATGAAGGCCATATTAAAGGTGGATAGACTCATTCAAGGAAGCAATGGCCTTCAGTCTGCAAGATCTGAAGCGGTCTATAAATAATACAGTTTCTTGGAAGTCTCTTGTTTATAGGATCATTATAAGTTGAAGTTCACATGATGGCACATTACTGCCATGGTAGAGCAATAATCTCCTTCCACCATCTTTTGACATTTATACACTGGAAAGATCAAGACATCTACAAACAATACTTCTTAATTTTATTCTGCTTAAGGCCTAGAATGACATTGTGGTTGATAGTACTGGATGCCACCTTCTAGGAACTCATAGAGAGCCTTAGGATGTCAGTACAGTTGTACCTTCCCTATCTGCCCGAACATCATGTGAACTATAATGCCAAAACATTTTCAGTTTCCAAGCCATTATGAAATCAGCCTAGAATGAAATACCAGTAGCCAGCTTTGATTAAGAAAACTTGGAGATGGTTCTCTACCACTTTATTGCTATCAATAAACTAATGCCAATTAGATACCAATGTATCATTCAAAGCTATACTAATGATGATGTGCCTGTTGCAAAATATTTTCCTTGCTTATTATTAGTAAAGTTTGGTAATATAATTCTTATTTCCACAAAGTGCAATGTAATCAGAATGTTCGAGTGTTCAAAAAGACGGGGGAGGGTTCATATAAATTTCACCATCTGTCTACCTCTCCCTTTTTGCACCTGTGTTACTTGTTTAAAAGCCTGCCAGTTTCAAACACTTCTAATGTATAAAATATCTTCATAATGTATGAAAGCCGCATTCTGCAAGCTTTATCTTGAAAAGAAAATACTGAGATATCCAATCTGTTTTCTTGCAAAATGCAGGATATGGTGAATGCTAATAGCTTGAGGTGTCTCTCTGAAGTAGCACTTCTAGAATTATTATCAGGATTTTGGTACACAGCACAAATAATGAAGGCCCAATCAACAAAACCAAAAAGTTACTGCAGCTCATGTTTAGAATTCTGTAGGGATGTAGAAGTGTCCCCGTGGCTTACACATGATTTATTGTGTAGGAAAAAATAGCTTATTTATTCCTCCATGAGAATTTGGCTGGAATGAAACCCAAAGTTCTTTCTCTTTAGATAATGTCAGTTGTCCTGGGGCTGCAGAGGTTTCAGAAAAAAGCAATCTGGATTCACTCATGGGCCAAAAGAACAAGGGCTTATGAGTAGATGCATGAATTCTACTGTAGCAAGAACATAATCAAATGACATTCAGCCTGGTCCCAACTGGATTTGATTCCCCCCCCCCGACTCTCTTTACAAAGTTCTTGTCAAACTATCTACACAAGTTTTCTCTCCAGCTTCCCCCTTCAAAGTATAGTTTAAATTATAACATTGACAAAGTCTATATATTTATTTTGATCTGTGTAGAATGCCTAGTTACATAGGAAATCTATAGAAATTCTACTTCTCCTTCTATTCCATGTTATCCAGCCCAACCTGTCTTTGAAGAAAATTAAATTTCAGTATAAAATCTTCAAATTTAAGTGAGGTTGAGAGTTTTCTTATCCTTTACAACTGAAAAGTTAATACTGATCCAGTCAGTAAAGCTTCACTCAACACCTAGAAATCTTTTCAGTTCATCTGCTATTGTAAACTAAATTTAGTTAGTGGTGAGTGATTAACACACAAGAGGAAATGTACCTTAGTGCAAGGATGACATCATAAACACATGTTTCCCATGAATAAAAAGTGATGGGACCATTGCACTTCATTGATGGGATAAGGACAGGATGAGAACGAAGTTGCAGAACGTCATGTGATAATCTTCACACAATTGCACAAGGATGAATGTGTCCTGATTCTCTCCTGTCCTTTCCCCCCATCTGATAATCTCCATATAATTGGAAGAGACAACAAGGGCCATCCAGTCAAATCTCCATCATGCAAGAGTACACAATTGAAGCACTACTATCACAACCCACTTTCTCTTCCATCTATCACAAAAAAATTATATGAAATAGGAAAACAGGATTCATGCATTAGTAGGATGGTTGAGAGAGGAAATTTCTGACTAAAAATAGTATATGATGTTTTCTGTCTACTAGGGCATTTTTTTTCCTGAAGGGAAGGGAAGATGTGGACTGGTAAGCAAATCACTAGTACAGTCGGCCTTTCTTATACACGGATTTTTTTATACATGGATTCAAGCATCCGTGGCTTGAAAATGTTCCAAAAAACCCCTATCAATTTCAAATATCAAACCTTATTTTTGTATAAGGAACACCATTTTGCTATGTCATTATATTTCATGGACTTGAACATCCATGGATCTTGTTATCCACGGGGGATCCTGGAACCAAACTCCAGTGTATAAAAAGGATCCACTGTATAAAAAATTGAGGATTTATTTAAAATAGGTTGGAAAGAAGGAGGAAGGAAAATAAAATTCCAAATAGATAAACAATTTAAAATACAGTCAGCCCTCTATATTGATTCCTCATTCACAGATTCAACCATTCACAGTGTGTGAGTGTATTGTTGTTGTTAACTGCCCTCGAATCGATCTTGACTCATGGCAACCCTATGGAATCAGACATCTCCAAGACCCTCTGTCCTCCACTGCTCTGCTTCATTCCTGCAACTCCATACCTGTGACCTTCTTGATTGAGTCCATCCAACTGGCATGTGGCCTTCTTCTCTTCCTACTTCCCTCCCTCTACCTTTCCCAGAATTATTGTCTTTTCCAATGAGTCCTTCCTTCTCATGATGTGTCTGAAATATGATAGACTCAGTTTGATCATCTTGGCTTCCAGCATGGTTTCTGGCTTGATTTGCTCTAGGACCTATTTGTTTGTCCTTTTGGCTGTATGGGATCCTCAGCACTTTTCTCCCGCACCACATCTTAAATGAACAGATTTTCTTCCTATCACCTTTCTTAACTGTCCACCTCTCACATCCATACATGGTAATAGGGAATACAATGGCTTGTGGGATTCTTAGTTGTATATTTTTGCATTTTAGAATCTTTTCTAGTTCTTTCATAGCTGCCCTCCCCATTCTTAATCTTCTTCTGCTTTCCTGACTGCAGTTCCCATTTCTATCAGTGTTTGATCCCAGGTATGGGAATTCTTTTACTATTTCCATTTCTTCATTGTCTAGGTTGAACTTGTGAAGGTCCTCAGTGGTCATTATTTTTGTTTTCTTTATATTCAATCTTAAGCCTGCCTTTGTACTTTCTTCTTTGATCTTCCATAATAGGTGTTCCAGATTTGTGAGGTTTTCTGCTAGTACTATGGTGTCATCTGCATATCTGAGATTGTTGATATTCCTTTCTCCTATTTTCACTCCCCCTTCTTCTGTGTCCAAGCCTGCTCTTCTTATAATATGTTCTGTATACAAGTTGAACAGATAGAGTGAAAAGATGCAGCTTTGTCTGACTCCATTGCCAATTGGGAAGCATTCTAATTTTCCATGTTTTATCCTGTCAGTTGCCTCTTGTCCTGAGTCCAAATTCCTCATCAGGACTATCAGATGTGTTGGCACTCCCATGTCTTTAAGGGCATTCCATAGCCTTTCATGATCTATGCAATCAAAGGCTTTGCTATAATCTATAAAGCACATGCTGATTTTCTTTTGGAATTCCCTGGTGCACTCCATTAGACATCTTATGTTTGCAAAGTGGTCCCTAGTGCCTCTTCCTTTCCTGAATCCCACTGAACCTCTGAGATTTCTCTTTTCCTGTATGGTTGGAGTCGATGTTGCAGAATTTTGAGCATAATTTTACTTGCATGGGAAGTCAGTGCTATGGCCCTATAGTTGCTGCTCTTGTGTCTCCCTTTTTGTGGATGGGCATATATATTGATCGCTTCCAATCTATTGGCCATTGTTTTGTTTTCCATATCTATTGACATATGTTGGTTAGCACTAGAATTGACTCTGTCGATGTGGATTGCAGTAGTTCAACTGGAACATCATCTGTTCCAGGTGATTTGTTTTTCGCTATTTCTCATATTGCAGTTTCCACTTCACTTTTTAGAATTTGGGGTTCATCTTTATATGTCACATCATTCAATGTGTCTTTCATTTTGTCATCTCTTTTGTATAATTCTTCTGTGTATTGCACCCAACCTCTTTTTATTCCTTCCTGATCTTCAAATATGTTATTTTCTTGTCATAGGGCAATAATGGTTTGAATTTTCCTTTGATTTCCTGGATCTTGTGAAATAGATCTCTTGTTCTTCTTTGTTGTTGTTATTGTTGTTGTTGTTGTTGTCTTCTATTGTTCTGCATTGGTCATTGTAGTAATTTTCTTCATCTATTTGCACAAGCTGTTGTACTGTTGCATTTATAATTCATAATTCTGTATGTTCCCAAAAATAATCCTTGATTTTGTCATTGTATATAAGTGGCATCATTTCACTATGCCACCGTATTTAATAGGACTTGAGCACCAATGGATTTTGGTATTTATTTTATTTTATTTTATTTTATTTCATTTCATTTATATCCAGCCTTTCTCCCCAGAAAGACGCAAGGCAGCTCACAGATAAAACCTTTAAAATTGTTATAGAATTCAAGTAATTAAAACATTTCTATATAAAATCACATAAAATATACACAAGTTAAAAACAGACTAAAACCCATCTGCTCCATAAACCATCCTGCTATGCATTATGTTCAGAAAGCCTGCCGGCATAAAAATGTTTTTACTTGGCAGCGAAAAGCCAGCAGGGAGGGCCTGGCCTAGCCTCCCAAGGAAGGACATTCCAGAGTGTGGGAGCAGCCAGTGAGAAGGCTTGTAACCACTGAGGGTCCTTGAACCAAGCTTCAGTGGATACCAAGGACCAACTGTTAGTCTGTGAACAATAGGATGCTTAGAAAAGAATCCAGTAATGAAGCAGACCACACAATTTTGTTCTTATTGTTTTCCAGTTTTATTTTTGAGATCATACACTTTTTCAAATCCACAATACTTTTTGTCAGCTCTTTGCACAATCCATACACCTTTTTAAAATCCTATATATGTGTGTGTGTGTGTGTGTGTGTGTGTGCGTGTGTGTGTGTGTCAGCTCTTATCCTGCCCCCCCCCCCAGTACTGGTTTATTTTAACCCAGTATAAAATGAGAAAGAACAGGAACAGAATCTGGGACTTTTCAATGAGTCTGGATGTACCATTAGTTGAGATTAAAATTGCCAGTGAAATTTGAATCACTAATTTCACAGTATGATCTCTTTCCCTTATTTCCTTGCCTTAACCCTGTTATATCGTCATTTGGATTATAGAACAAAAATCTGAGGACAGGAAAAAAAACCTATTACTATTGGCAGCATTCTCAGGCAGCAGAATCCATATACATTAACTTCCCCTATTCATGTCAATCACTCTTCACGAGACTGGGCCCTTGACCTACAACACTATTCTTTTGAAAGAAAGCCAAAGCAAACACCTAACATACATCTTGAGAGTTCTCTGAGATGCTCAGACATCCTATGGAAATGTGGCTTATTTCCATTTCCACAATACAGTAACCTCTGTTAAACAGGTTTCAGTGGTGGAAGGCTTGTTGTGTGACAGTATTACAGGCTTACTACTTCTACTCAAAAGATGTTTAGCAGTAGGCTATATTTTCATATAAAAATATGTCAATGAATTGCATTAATGAATATTTGATATTGCACTGAGCTGCTACTGACTGTTGTCATAGTCAAAATGTTGGAGGGCATTTGAAGGCTTGTGTTTCTGAAACTCACAAGGGGAAAAAGAGAGAGACACATCTCCAAGTGCTCAGTGGATGCCTTTTTTTATTTTCAGCCACAAGAAAGCCCATATGAAACTCAGGAGCTGAGCACACAGCCCGATCAGGGCCACAGCAGCTGCATGCCACGCCCCTGGTTTGGCCTTTCCAGGGTATGAAAAGGAGCCACAAAGAGCAGCTCCTTTTTGTGCCCTGGGAAGAGCACCATAGCTGTGGCTCTGTGGCTTTATGGTGCTCCTTTCATGTTACATCATGCAGATACAGTGCCGGAGGAATGCCATGATGCCACATGCTGTGCGGTGTGTCGTGCGGCATCACACTGCCCTGGGACAGAGCTGGGCTGTGTATAATGTAGACTACACCCCCTAGCCGGCCTTTCAGGCTGGTCTGTACAGGGCCTCACTGACATAATTCATCATAATTTACAGTTGGAGGAGGAAATAAAAAGTGAGGCAGAAGAAATGATTTTTTATGAAGAGTAATTGCAATGGTGTGTTCTGCAAGACACTTTTCCTAGTCTGGACAGGAAGCCCATGTGATACCCCTGGCAAGACCTTCTTGGTCAGGCTAAGCAATGACCAGTGGTTTGGAATCTTTGGACCACCAGAAGACTTGTACTTCATTTCACATAGTTTCTATTGTCCAAGTTGACTGGGCTTCTGGTAGCTCAGTCCAAAACAAATGGGGGACCAAAGGTTGAGAACAACTGCTCTAAATCACTGTCTCCTCTTTCCTGATTGTTTGTGGTGTATTCATTTAATACTGTCTCACAGCCTCAAAATATTGAGCAGAGAAATAAAGTCAGCCCCAAAGTGATCCCTTTTCTGAGTACGGTTCCCAGAACTCTGAACTGATAGACTTAGATACCACCAACCACAAGAAAGATGTCCATGGGTACTTACCTGCTCCATTCTTTACCAGAATTTCCACATAAATCTCCCATGGTTTACAAATATGGATGAATTAGCCTGAAAACCTTCAAGAACCAACAACAGAAACAGAACATTTATTTCTGCAAATACAATGCTTTTCAATGGAATGCCCTGCCAATTTTTTTTTTTTAAATGTATTTGAGTAGCAAACATGCATATCAGAAACAGTCCTGTGTCTTTCTTAATCTGTATTGGGTGACATCTGGCTGAAACATCATATTTATTTCCACTGGCTGGGTTCCAATGTCAATAGAGCTGTGCTGCTCGCATCCTAGAGCCTTATGCAATCAGTCTTTAGTGGCAGAAGAAATGGAACCTGTGTGAACCAAGTCACCTTTGGTACTTAGCTCCCACAGAAAGCAGTGCAGAAGCGGTGGATGGGAAATTATCTATGGGGGATCAGTTGACTTAGAGCAAACAGTATCCTCTTTCCCTTGCTGCTTACATACTCTTCAACTGTCCTGATTTGACAAGTAGAGTCCCAATTAATCCTCTTCCATCCCACGTCCTTGCTATTGTTGTTGTTGCCTTCAATTCATTTCTAAGTTATGGCAACTCCAAGGGCATGAAATTTTGACGGCAAGATTTGTTCAAAGAGGGTTTGCCTTTGCCTTCCTTGAAGACCAAAACAGTGTGACTTGCCCAAATTTACCCAGTGAGTTTTCATGGCTGAGCAGAGATTCAAACCCTGGTCTCAGCAGTCATAGTTCAATGCTCAAACCACTACACCACACTGGTTCATCCTTATCTATTTTTAAAATGTCTCAGTTTGTCTTTCCTCCTCCTGCATTTCCCCCTTTGTGCTCAACTTATTTCTATTGCTGCAAAATTGAATTAAAAGTACAAAAGCTATTGGCAGTCAATTAATTCAACAGCGAGGAGAGGACAGGAGAGCAAGGGGTGGGATTTTCTCATTAGGTTCCTTCAATCTCTCCTAGATGATATGTTTCCTTGTTAATAACTCTTGGCTTTTTGACTACTCTCTGACATTCCTTTGCCCCATAGGCTGTGGTTTTTATCTGTGAAATGTTACAGGGCATGTGCTTCTGCTAGCTCTTTCATCAATCCTTGTCCACTCCTAGCAGCACTGTTTTCCCCTTCCCATCACTGCTTCTGCCATGGACATCACTTTTCCAGCAAAGCCAGTAGAATCTGGCCACTGTTGGCAGTCAAACTGTGGGTGTATAGACACTCTCAAAATAATGCAGTTTAAAACTGCTTTAATTGCCATGGACACATCCTACAGAATCTTGGGGTTTCTACTTTTTTTTGGCACCAGCATGCTTTGGAGGAGAAGGCTAAAACCTTGTCAAACTACAAATCCCAGGATTCCATAAGCTACAGCAGTGTAGATGCACCTTTTGGCTTCCACTCATTCTTTCCAAATCTGTTTCCCATTATATATTTCCTTCTTTCCTTTCTTCCTTCTCTCTCTCTTTCTTTCTCTGCAAACACTGTTTCTCCTTATTATACACAGTCTTTGCCAATTTAGGAATTACAAGTGAAAACAAACTGTTACAGTGGAGAAAATAAGAAAATATTGTAGAGTAGTGATAAAAATAGGATCTCTATTACTTTTAACAAAATAAATTTGCGTGACAAACAAGCAGTTGTTGTCCTCATTAGTGCCAGATTCATTTCTCCTTTTAAAATCCACTGCCTGGTCAAGAAGGAAAAGCTGTACATTTCTTAATAATACAAGTCTACTTTGGCATTCTCAAGGCTTTCATTCTTTCCAAAATAAATGATCCTTTGCCATTTTATCCTCATTTTATGTTGCGCTTGGTTTTATTACACCTTACATTACATATTCATGCTTTTTCTTCTTTCTATGATTTTTATTTTAAAAAATGAACACTGACAACACATTTGTTTGCTTGTAAATTGCCCAGAGAAGCTTCATTCATTAGGCCATATATATAATAATGCATTTTTAAAATATGTGTGTGTGTAACGATTCAAAATTGAAATCAGAATGCCTAAAGCATGCTTTGTAGTCAAGATTTTCTAAATCCCAATGACATCTGCTGGCTTTAGAATATGGAAAATAAAGTGGTTTACTTCAATTGTGTATACTCATTTTCCATATTAGAAGTCCCTGCGTCTTTATAAATAATTCTACTGAATTAGACCAACAACCTCTCTGCTCCGGCATTCTTTCCCCACAATGACAGATATGCTTGAGGGACACTCATGAGTAAATCACGAACACAGTTCTTTCTCTTCCACTCCTGTACCCCAACAATTTCTTTACACAGAGGCATCAAGAATACAAAGGGCTTTTGCTTTTGACTGTCCTAAATATTCCAGTATTACCAGCAAACCTAGCCATATCACTGCTTATCCATAACCAAGCAAGTTAAAAAACATTTGTCCTAAATTAAATACTTGGGATTTAAAATTTTCCACATTAAGAAAAATGACTTGGTTCTCATTCTATGAAAGAATCCCTTAGCATATGATTTCTAAGTTTACTCAGAAGTATGCAAGTGAATTTCTTCCAGCATATTTATCCCTTGCCTTTCTGTTTCTAGCAGAAGACCTATTTACCCATGTACTCTGAAAGTTTATGATAGTCAAACAACATTACCCCTGTATAAAGAATACCCTGTTGTAACAATATGTGGGGTATACAATATTGTTCTTGCCCATCCAACTGAAGCTAACAGAAATGTTGCATATTAGGAAAACAAATAATAAAAAATGGAAAGACAGAAAGTTTCTTGCACATACACAAAGAGAAAGAGAGAAAACACATACAAATACATACAATATCATTTTGCTGTCCAGTTGTCCACACACAAACACACATATGTTTTAAAAATTACTATGTTTTATTCTATTTTATTTTACATTATACTACAATTCCATATAATATTCTACAGTGTCCTCCGGCTAACCTTTGAGGGCAAGCTGCCACAGAGTGATTATCCTGGTCTGTTTTAGAACTAACCTGCAGGTTATGAGTGCTGCCTAGAAATACTCACAGTTGCACATTTACTGCCATCTAGTGGCATGATTTCAAATATTCTGTGCACAAACAAGTCTGCATCAAAATCCGCAAACGGCTTGGCAACAGGAGCCAGCAACAGGGATACTTAATTATTGCTTCCTGTCTAAAAAGGTAACCTCACTTTGTGCCTTCAAGTCACCTGTTGATTTATGGCAATCTCATGAATTTCTCAAGCAAGAAATGTCCAGAGGTAGATTTTAATAGTTTCTTCCTCTGAACTATAGCCTAGAACACCTAATATTGCTTAGCAGTTTTCCATCCAAGTATTAACCAAGGCTGGCCCTGCTTAGCTTCCAAGATCATTGTTGCATTGCTGTGTGCCTCAAGTTGTTTCTGACTTATGGGGACCCTATCAATGGGTTTTCTTGGCACCCTCTGAGGCTGAGAGAGTGTGACTTACCCAATGTCACCCAATGGGTTTACATGTTAAATATAAGAACAGTCTCAGGACAACTGGCAATTCTGTATACTCAGAATTGCATGGTAGTATCACATGGTATACTGATTGTGTTCCAGGGTTTCAAAATAGCAAAAAGAGACAAGTGAAGTTTGTGGTGCATGGGGATGACAATCAGAAAGTAGCTATTAAGACACCGTTCCATCTAAATACCAAATGAAAATATTGAATTCACTTACCCTAGTCATGCATTTCTCTGTACAATTTCTATATTGCCCACATTTTTAAATTTCATGTTGCATACATTTCTTTCTTTTTATAAAGGGACAAGCTCTCAACATACAGGATTTTGTTTGATACCTTGTTCAGTTTATATAAAAGGGAAAGCTTTCCAACCTCAAATAAAGGACAGCCTTATAATGAAGAACACCTGGCAATCCAATATATTGAAGATGTTCCAGTATTGTTTTGCTACATATTCTGTCCTGCATCATAAATGACATGGGCATTAATCATATATGGATAAATTATGCTGCATTTAGGAAAAATAATATGTGGTGCTCACTATTCAGCAAACAAGATACAATTCATAATGCACACCCACACCCATATGCTCAAAGCAACAAAGTGAAGAAGATGATAGTGTAAGAAAGAAGGTCTATATTTCATACTAGAAAACAACCACTTATACTATGTTCTGTCTTCGACAAAGTAACCAAAATTAAGACTCATCTGAAAAGTGACATGAGTTTCTGAACTTAAACTACAGGGAAAGGATAGCCTGAACTTCAAGGGAAGAAACTTTTCTGTTCCTAATGGAGCTGAAATTTTATTACCTGTCATTTACTGCCCTTTCTCTCTAGTCCTCATGTGACCAAGAACGAAAGCAACCTCTGCCTGCACTGAGATCCCTCTAGACCACTTTAACAAATAACACAAGTAACATCTGAGACAAAATGTAGGCCTATGACTTTAACATCATCACTTTCTTTCATCTGTATGATTTTTAACATTTTTCTCTGATAAAAATACAGCAAAGCTTTTAAAGCTTGCATGATGCATTTTGGTTGACCCCTATAAAAGTATCGCTCCTTTTTTGGATATTGGATATTGTTGTATTCTATTTCATGCCAACATGGCTACCCCTGAATATTAAACCACAGAGACTTCCTTCTTACTGTTAAAACGGGGGGGGGGGAACCACAAGGTCTTTCAAGTAAGCACTGTTGGTTATCTAATGAATGGATCTAAATAAGGTAGCAAGATTGTTGATTTGGGCCCTGTACAAATGGGCCAAAAAGCACACACTCAGTACGTGCTAGGGTTGCCTGGGAGCATCCTTTTCAGATGCTCCCTAACCTTAGTATGTACTCGGTACGTCAAAATGGTGGTGGGCACCACCATTTTGACGTAACGGCCGCGTCGTGTCCAAATGGCGCAACACGGCTGTTATGTACTGGAGCCCTTTCAGCAGCACAGAAAGGAGCTCCAAAACGGAGCTCCTTTCGCGCTGCATATCACTGGCATGGTGTTTACACGGCCACACCAGCGATACTGAAGATAATTCTCTGTCTTCCCGCCGCTGTCAGGGTGTCCTTGGGGCATGAAACCCCATGGTCACCCCTTTCCAGGCCGCAGGGAAGCGGTGTTTTGCCACTTCCCCGAGGCCTAGAAAAGCAGTGGATTGGGGCCTCTGGGGCTGCCACTGTGGCAGCTCAGGCCCTGATCTGTCAGGGAAAGGGGCAGTCTGTATCCTGCCTTGGTGGTGGTGGAATGGCACCAATATAATTATACCACTTTTTGCCATCTGCTCTGGCTTCCAGGGCATTTCTAGCATTCCAAAATGTTGATATAAAACAATAAAGTGATAACTATTTCACAGTCAGGCTATCCAAAGGATCACATCTGCCCATGTTCCCCTACTTGGGACCTTTGGATAATCCTCTGTGGCCTTTCTTCAGATATGCTCACCAAATGTTGTTTAGCTGGTGACTAGTAAACAAAGAGCCTTTCCAGTAGTGGCATCCCAGTAGATTTCCATCTTCCATCCCCAGAAAGAGTCCTTTGTCATATTTTTCATAACAAATGAAAGAGGGTTTTAAAAAATCCCAAGGTAATACAGTCTTGAAATATATTGTGTAGTACTTCTTAGGCCCTGTCTGCATGTGCTTTCCCTGTTTCCTTGGTGGGGAGACTGGATAATGCATGTCCCAAAGCCCAGTTCTCTTATGAGCAGACCAGATGACGTCCAGCCTACTCAGCATCAGAACTAGGTTTCATCCTTTTTCTCTCAGATTTTTTTTTAAAAAATCACCAATTACTCTGGGTCTTCTGGGAAGAACCAGAGCACTTCATTCTGATGCTTGTTTGCTACTGGGATGTGTCTCTTTGACACCCAGCACATCCACCACTGCCACCAGTCACTCACTCTGAGGTCAGAACGAGGTGCCCAGTTCTGACCTCAAAGCAAAGCAACCCATTGTGATGGCAGATGCATTGGGCGACTCAGTGGGACATGGGTGCAGCTTCAGAACAGAGGGCTTTGCAACAGAGGAAGATGAGGGCAACTCTAAGGCAGGATATTCTAGGCTGTCCCACTTCAGTGAAGACAAAGCCTTAAATATTTTGTACAAATCTTATTAACTGCTATTGGATTTATCTTGATTGTTTGCTGTTCATGGTTTTATATTATTTTCAGTATGGGATGGAAACTTGTTAGTGATGTATGCGGACATAACATAACCTGGAATATCTGGGCATGGTACAAGGAGTTGGTTACAACCTTTAAAGCCCTACATGACCTGGATCCAGACTACTTGCAGAAGTACCTGCTTCCACATAATCCACCCCGTACACTCAGGTCCTCTGGGAAGAACTTGCTGCAGCCTAAGAAGACCAAATTAGCCATGGTAACCCAGAGGGCCTTCTTAGCTGCCACTCCTAGGTTATGGAATGACCTGCTGGAGGAGATCTGTCACATGACCACTCTTGAAGCCTCTAAAAAGGCTGTTAAGATGGATCTCTTCTGGCAGGCCTTTCCAGTGTGCTGAGTATGCCATGGAAGGCCAAAAAGACAAATAAATGAGTCCTAGAACAGACAGATCTGAACTCTAACTGGAAACCTAGATAACCAAACTGAGATGGTCATACTTTGGACACATAATGAGAAGGAATGATTCATTAGAAAAGTCAGTGAGATCCCACCTCAACATTAGGAGGAACTTCCTGACAGTAAGGGCTGTTCGACAGTGGAACATACTCCCTCGCAGAGTGTTGGAGTCTCCTTCCTTAGAGGAGGCTGCATGGCCATATGTCGGGGATACTTTGATTGGGAATTCCTGCATGGCAGGGGTTGGACTGGATGGCTCTTGTGGTCTTTTCCAACTCTATGATTCTGTGATTCTATGATTCAGTAAGTCTAGGAAAAATGGAGAGTGCTATAGAAAGAGAGGAAGAGTGCATACTAGATGGATAGACTCAATCAAGGAAGCCACAGCCCTGGGCAGAGAGGTTGAAGACAGGGTTTATGAGGTGATTCAGTTGTGAGGTCTCCATGAGTGAAAGCCAACTTGAAGGCAGTTAAGGACAAATAATAAGGTAAAGCACATGAATGCTTACTTTGGAGCATATCACACTGAACACAATGGGACTTACTGCTGGGTGGATTTAAGTATATCGTGATAAGAATATGTTATTCACAAAGTGTAATTGCATTTAGGTGTAGGAAAGAAGAGAACTGTAGAATAGAAAGAAGGTCAATAGCTGCTTACTATGCTGTATAAGTGGTTTTGGAACTGCAGATCGTTCATTCTGCAGGCTGTGTTGCTAGAAGCATTGTATCCAAGAAATGAGACATCATAATGCCTCTTAATCTGTTGACTGTAAGAAGTATTTTGTACTTCCTGATTGTTAAAATGCATAAATAGCATGAAGAGGGTGCATGAAAAAGAGCTTGACTTACACAGTCTAGTTTAGTCTACAAATAGCTATGAAGCCTTAATAATGAGACAATCGTATTATAGAATTTTAGAATAAGAAATCATGGAATCATAGAGTTGGAAGAGGCTGCAAAGCTCATCAAGTCCAAATCCCTGTTTTGCGAGAATACACAACTAAAGCACTCCAAGAAGATGCCCATCTAACCTCTGTTTAAAGAGAGACGAGCAAGCATATGTAATGGAAACCCTATGCAAGTTTAATTTGGGAGAAAATCTCACATAGTGAATAAGGTTTTCCAAGTAAGGGTGTTTAGGAGCAATAGTACGTATAGCACTTACATTTCTATATCACTTTATAGTGCTAAGCACTCTCTACGTGGTTTACAATATGTGAGCCAATTGCTCAACAACTAGGTACTCATTTTACTGACCTACGAAATAATGGAAGGCTGAGTCAAGCTGGAGCCCTGCAAGATTGAACTTGCAATGTTTTGGCTGCAGCAGGGGCATCCCTAACTATGGTGTCACGCATGTGCATGTGTGCCCGTCCTGCTGCTGCATTCCTTGGGCTTAACCTCTGGGCTGAAGCCTGGGGGACAGAGCAGCTGGAAAGAGTGTACATGTGCCCATTCAGGGGTGAGGGAAGCCCTCCATGGAGTCTTCATTTCATCCCACTCTCACGTCACCAAAGCAGATGCCACGGGAGCGTGGATTGGTGGGAGGAGGTTAAACCTCTGACACTTTGCTGGAGATTTCTTTGGAGATTATCACATGTGAAAGGGATCACACAAAGATTATCAGACAATGTTGTACTTATCCCGTCATTATCCCATCAATGAAATTTTCGTTAATGAATTGATGGTACACTTCACTGATGGGATAATGACAGCTAAAAACACTCATAGAAATGTAAATGTATGCTTTAGTCTGATCCTGGAGACTAAATCCTGCCTCCACCTACCAACAACCAACCCCCTGCTGCCAACTTCAACTATCCTGATATTTGCTGAAATTAAAACTCAGCAAAATCTTCAAGGTCTAGCAAATTCCTCACTTGCCTCGAAGACAACTTCATTGACCAAAAGGTGGAAGAGGCAACAAGGAGATCAGCTATTTTAGATTTGATTCTAACCAAGAGGGATGACTTGGTTAATGGGGTGCAAGTGGTGGGATCATTGGGTGGAAGTGACCATGTTCTCCTGGAGTTTGTAATACAGTGGAAAGGAGAAGCCAGGCATAGTGAGATACACACTCTAGACTTTAGGAGAGCAGATTTCAGTAAACTTAGAGAAATACTGGGGGTTTTAAATAGTTTTAATTCTAAGGTGTTTTGGTTTTGAACAATTAGTATGATCAATGGCTAGGAATAGTAAAAGAGAAGGGAGTTCAGGATGGATGGGAGTTTCTCAAAAGGGAGATACTGAAGGCACAATTTGAAACAGTTCCAGTGAGGAAGAAAAATGGGAAGTATCTCAAGAAACTAGGATGGATGACTAAGGAACTTTCAACTGAGCTAACTTTTAAATGGAACATGTATAAGAAATGGAAAAATGGGGACATCACCAAAGGCGAATTCAAAGAAATAGCAGACATGTGCAGGGGTAAAGTCAGAATAGCTAAAGCGCAGAATGAACTCAGGCTTGCTAGAGAGGTTAAGAACAACAAAAATGGCTTTTTGGGATATGTCCACAGCAAAAGGAAGAACAAGGAAATGGTAAGGCGACTGCATGGAGAAGATGGCAAAATGCTAACAGGAGACAGAGAAAAGGCAGAATTACTCAACACCTTCTTTGCTTCAGTCTTCTCAGAAAAGGCAAAGGATGCTCAACCTGAGGAAAATGGAGCAGAGGACAGAATAGGGGAATTTCAGCAGAGAATAAGTAAAGAGATAGTACAGGAATACCTTGTTAATCTAAATATAAATAAGTCTCCAAGACCAAATGGATTACATCCAAGGGTATTAAAAGAACTGGCAAATCTAATATCAGAGCCATTGGCAATAATCTCTGAGAACTCCTGGAGAACAGGAGAAATCCCAGCAGACTGGAAGAGGGCAAATGTTATTATCATCTTCAAAAAGGGGAAAAAAGAAGATCCCAACAATTATTTTTGCAATTGCAGCTTTTGAATTCAGCCAAGTTACATTGTTTGCTAAGGAGTTATTACACTTTTTATATTTTAAACATTGACAGGCCACTGAAGAACACATAGGTCGAAACGTGTCTGGCCTTTTGTTTTATAAATAGTATTGTTTATAATTGCCAAAACAAAAATATAGAGGGGGCTTTTCTTCACCCTTTCTGTGGTTTTATTGGCTTTTTACCAGGGTTTAGTTTATCTGGATTTCTATTTTGGATATTTTATTCACCCTTAGCATTTTAGATCTTCCAGTGGGGTAATTTTACCCTTTTAGATAACACATTTTTTTTGCTCCAGGGTGATGTTTTTCTTTTTTAGTTTTTACCAGAACCCTTTGGTTGTTTTGTTTGGTTATATCTTGGGTTTTTTATTTATTTATTTATTTATTTTTTGTTATAGGGACTTTGGTTGGTTTCAGGAAAACAGGTCATGCCAGACAAGTCTAATCTCTTTTTTTGATAAAATTACCAACTTAGTAGATGAAGGGAATGCTGTAGATATATCTTGATTTCAGTAAGACCTTTGACAAGGTTTCCCATGACATTCTTGCAAACAAGCTTATAAAATGTGAGCTAGACAAGGTAACTGTTACAAACTGTACAAACTGTAATTGTTTGACCGGCCAAACCCAAAGGATGCTTTATTTTGGCTGTCTGTAACAGGCCAATGACTTCTTTTCATTCTGGAGAGAAGTGACCAGTGGGGTCCCACAGGGCTCTGCTCTGGGCCCAGTGCTATTCAACATCTTTATCAATTACTTGCATGAGAGAATTGGGGGCATACTCATGAAATTTGCAGATGACACCAAATTAGGAGGAATAGCTAATACCCCAGAGGACAGGATCAATATTCAAAATGACCTGAATAGACTAGAAAGCTGGGCCAAAGCTAACAAAATGAATTTCAACACGGAGAAAGGTAAGGTCCTGCACTTAGGGTGGAAAAATAAAATGAACAGATATAGAATGGGGGACACCTGACTGAATGAAAATATGTGTGAAAAGAATCTAGGAGTCCAAGTAGACCACAAATTGAACATGAGTCAACAGTGTGATGCGGCAGCTGAAAAGGCCAATGCAATTTTAGATTGCATCAATAAAAGTATAGTGTCTAGATCAAGGGAAGTAATAGTGCTACTGTATTCTGCTTTGGTCAGGCCCCACCTGGAATATTGTGTCCAGTTCTGGGCACCACAATTTAAAAAGGACGTTGAGAAACTGGAGCATGTCCAAAGGAAGGTGCTAAAAATGGTGAAGGGCCTGGAAACCATGCCCTATGAGGAACGACTTAGTTTGCTGGGGATGTTTAGCCTGGAGAAGAGAAGGTTAAGAGGTGATATGATACCCTTGTTTAAATATTTGAAGGGATGTCATATTGAGGAGGGAGCAAGCTTGTTTTCTGCTGCTCCACAGAATAGGACCCAGAACAATGGATGCAGCTTACAGGAAAAGAGATTCCACCTCAACATTAGGAGGAACATCCTGACAGTAAGGGCTGTTCGACAGTGGAACACATTCCCTTGGAGTGTAGTGGAGTCTCCTTGCCTGGGGGTCATTAAACAGAGGCATGATGGCCATCTGTTGGGGATGCTTTGATTGAGATTTCCTTCATAGCAGGGGTTTGGACTGGATGGCCCTTGTGGTCTCTTCCAACTCTCCGATTCTATGATTTTAATTACTATCCAAGGTGACCAACCACCCTCCTTTTCTAGGACCTGTCATCCATTTCCATCTTCTATCTAGGAATAATTCCAAAATGTTCTCCATTCTGAGCATCACTCAAAAGCATACATTTACATTTCTATGAGTATTTTAGCTTTTTATTTGGCCAGACCCTCAATTTTTCTTGAATGATGTCCATTTTTTGGTTCCTTGTCATCTTTTGTGGTGAAAACATCTGTTCACTCTGCCTCTGTAATTTTTTTTTTTGGGGGGGGAGGGACTGGTGACATTGAAGAGGCAGCTGCCCTGGAGTGACCTCTGCAAGGGTTGGAGAGAAGGGGGACAGGAGCACTGGTGTAGATCTGGCTCCTGCTGCGAGCCCTTTTGATCCAACTGGGTGTTATCCTTCTACTGGGTGTCACCTGGTGTGGTCTACACCCCCCATCCCCTCTTAACCACTGAGCCACCAGGGCTCCAGGTCATTAAGGAGTGCTTGGAATGACAAGATCCATCCAGCAACATACACACATACATATACAGGGCACGTCATACACAGCACCTTTTACATAGCTTCCAGCTTACACTAGAAGCTGTTAGGAAAAGCAACCGGGATATACCGTAAATGAAATAAAACATGTATGTGAGAGTCAGGTGACTCAGCAGAAGCCATTGGGAACCACACAGGTGTAAATGGTAATACAATTAACAAGTCCTAAATGCCAAGGACAGAAATGTAAAGTGGATAATTGGACACACCTGACAATTGTTAGTGGTCAAGGCTGAGATGATGAAATCATTAATTGTAGGATGAACCAAGAAGAACCAATGAGAATGATGTACACGCCTACTGGGTGGAAACAGACAACAGTGGTGGTACCATGCATTGACTATATATGACTATGCATCCCAATGATTTTGTGGGTTGTAGGTGGATAGTGAGGAGTTGAGTATTGTTGTGTTGGATAGTTTTGGAGCTGTATATAGTAGATTAAGTAGATCTTTTATATAAGGACTACTGAGTTGTCTGGTGTCTTGGGTGAAGCTACAAGAACCAGCTGGATCCAGAAGAAGGGTGAAGACTTCTGTGGAAGCGAGTGAGAAGGCTTGGAGAATTTGTCAGGGTCTTCAGCCTATTCTCTGTAACTCTTGCTAAGCTCTAACTACTGGCCCCAAACTGGTCAGCGCGGTGCACAACCAGGTGGTGAGTTCAACCAAGCAGGGTGAAGAGCTACAACTCCCATCATCCCGACAGAAGCTCCATGCCATTATATAAATGTGTGCATGCCCACTTTGTTTGTGCCACCATGCTGCTGCATGCATGAGGGGACTTGAGCTTAGGTGGAGCTTGCCTTACACAGTGGGTCTGGAACGGATCCCCGCATAAGGCAAGGACCCACTGTACTTCCACAATCACATTACCCAACAGGATAACATCTATTTCACTGCTGGGTAAATCCTACTGGAAACAATTAGAAGTGCAATATTAAAAAGAACAGTTAGGGACACCCAATAATAATAAATAAAACAAGGCAGGATGTTCCTCCATCATCTCCCTTGCCAGTATGGTTCACAGAGAGCATCAAAAATGCCATTAGAGTTGGCCCTTCATGGGGGGGGGGGTGTCCGTTGTGGGGCATCCCACAAACAGAGGCTTTCGCATATTCACGCCCATAAACTTTAATGGGGCATATACCAGCATGCACCCCATCAAAAATAGTGAAGGTCCCCTCCGCAGATTTTCAAGGATGCGGATCCAGCATCCGTGAGTTAGGACAGTATCTCTCACCCTCCCTTTAGCATTGTTCTGCTCCGCATTCTGTGTTTAACTGTATTGTCCAGTCACAGAGCAGGAGAGAAAATACCTTTCCCTCACTAAACTTACTTTAGATTTATTGGAAGAATAAACAAAATTCCTGTGACACTGTGCAGAACATATTAATTATAAATGGATACAGCACATATATGAACCCCATCAAAAGTTATTTTGTGCCATACTTTGGATTTTTAAGTTGGTAGCAAAAAAAAGTTTAAAAAACTGCAGTTGACCCTAGCCAAACTTTTTACTTTGTGCTGTGCAGTAGATTTTGTTCTGAAGTTGTTTTCTTCTTGTTCTTCTGTATATTGGCAGTATATTACTTTTTACTGTGGCAAAGAAATTCAAAATGAATCTTGCTTGGAAAAGCACTTTTCACACTGAAAAATTGATTTCTGAGTCCAGGGGAAAAAAGAGAAAGCATAAAATATAGAAAGAGAAAAATAACTCCAACGCAATGCTGCAGTTCCATCTGTGCTGAACTTCATTTTATAGTGTTACTTCAGGACAGCTTGCCCCCAAAGAACATTTTGTTTGCAAGCTTCTAGCTGTAATAAACACTCACCAAGTTATTGATTAAATATGTCTATTACATGCAGACATTAACATCATAGTTCCTAAGGGTTTGCTCTGGAATTAGCTTACAGGTCATGTAGAAAATAATTCATTCCTATGAATATAAAGCATGCACAGATAATGGGTCTGACTAAATTGTAGGAATGATTAGCATCATAAAAAAAATTATAAAAGAGAGGATGGATGCTAGCACATTAAAATAACCTGGACATACATTATTGACACTTTACTAGAAGATACCCTTAGAGTTATTTTGTTTAAAAAGGATGATCTGCGAAACTCAATCTTTATCATTTTACATCATATTTAACGACATGATATGTTCTCATTCCCCCAAATGAATCCTGTACACATAAACACATATACACACACACGCCTGAATGAAAAGTGCAAATTGGAATAATAATAGCAGATAATTGAAGATAGCAGGGCTAATGTGAGGTAGTGTTTTCGTTTTGAACAGCTCTGAGATACCAAGGTTTGAATCCCACTTAGTCATGGAATTCCACTGGGTTACCCTAGGCAAGTTACATTCTCTCATTCAAAGAGAAATAAATTGCATTTCCCCCCCTAAATGAATCTTACCAAACGCCCTATGACAAGGTTTCCAAAAGTGAGAGTCACATGCAACAGCAACAACACACAACAATAAGATAATCTCTTCCTCATGTCCTAAATCTAACGCCAGTCCTATGAGCAGACCCATTAAATACACTGCTGAATGAAAGTCTGCACTTTGGGTAATTTCATTGATTCATTGTGTTTAATTTAGTTAGAACTAGCATTTTGATCTAAGCATTTGTGTGTAGAAGTCTACTTTTACTTGTTGAATCCTTTGCTGGAAACTATCATTTTTGTATTATTCTTTTCCTTAGTTGAGAACTGTGGATGACTCATATACTCTCTTAAAACTGATCCACTACTAAATTTGCCAAGTTACTCCTTATGCAACCTATGTCTTATTAACAGGTCAGATGTAAATATAGTATATTTTTCTTGGCCATTTTTGGAGGAAATGCCAGCAGAGACAAGAAAATTGAAGGTACTTTAATTAGACAGGAAGTAATTTCAGCATGAGGTTCAGTTTCATATATCTCCATGTTTCTTAAGAAGTCACTTTCCCTAATTGACACATCTTATTGAGAGATCATTTGTAAATAAACATCAACATTATATTAATAAAAAGTTAAAGTATCATTTAAGCATAAACATATTGAAGCCTCTGCAAATACAGAATGCATAAGTAAGAAACTAATTTACAATAAAACTGTCAGCCCAAAATGGATTCAAGTTGGCTCTCATTAATCATAGAATCCTACAGGTGCAAGAGATCCCAAGATCCATCCAGTCCAACCCCCTGCCATGCAATCAAAGCATACAACAGATGGCCATCCAGCCTCTGGTTAAAGACCTCAAAGGAGGGAGACTCCACCACTTTCTGAGGAGTGTGTTCCACTGTCGAACAGCCCTTACTGTCAGGAAGTTCTCCTAATGTTTAGGTGGAATCTCTTGTCTGCAGCTTTCATCCTTTGTTCTGGGTCCTATCTGTGGAGTAGCAGAAAACAAGCTTGCTCCCTCCTTAGTATGACACCCTTCAAGTATTTAAACAGGACTATCATTCACCTCTTAACTTTCTCTTCTCTAGGCTAAACATTCCCAAATTCCTAAGCCATTCCTCATAGGGCATGGTTTCAAGAATCCTACCATTTTAGTCACCCTCCTTTTGGCACACTCCAGTTTCTCAACATCCTTTTTGCACTGAGTACCCAGAATTGAACTAATGTTGAATTTAAAATGAAACAAAAGAACCTCAGAAATCTTAATAAAAATGACATGTTGTTAAAAATGAATTTGCTGACCACCTTAGAAATAGACAAAACACTGAGCTTGGCTGAATAAGGGCCACCTTATTTAACTATTATTTAACCTTAACTCTGAGAGGCAGTGGAGGGAGCAAACTAGTGCAGGATCACCTGAGGCAAGATGATCTCCTAGACTTCCTCTCATTTCCTCCAGGTGAACACCTGAGGCCCAAGGAGAAACCAAAATCTGGTTACTCCTGGCCACCTCTCTATTGGAAGGTCGATTCTAGGAATCCCTCACCCAAGTTGCAGGATGTAAAGTAAGGGCTCAGCTGC
Source organism: Sceloporus undulatus (assembly GCF_019175285.1). NCBI lineage: Eukaryota > Metazoa > Chordata > Lepidosauria > Squamata > Phrynosomatidae > Sceloporus > Sceloporus undulatus. The sequence continues at coordinate 186,066,158 of NC_056525.1, read as the reverse complement.
CAGGGCAATCCCAAGAAAAGTCTCCTCCCACCCAGGTCACCTGACCCAAGAGCAGATCCAGAGCAATCCCCTTCACAAATGGATGCCGGGGTGTTCACTGTATCCTGTTCTCTCCCACTATGGATAGGGGCAAGTGTTTGCTTAGCCCAATCCCCACCAGACCACACACTCGCTCTTCAGATCCTCAGAAATAACAGATTACTTACCTCCAATATTACATTGTGTAGAACTTGGACTTCTTAAAAACTACTTAGGATGATGGTTAAAAGTGTCCCCACCCCTTCATGAAGCATGATAAATTTTCCTATTGAGACATCTCTGAGCCCTGTCATACAGTGTGTGTCTCATGTCCCTGTAGATTTGCTGGTGTCCTGTTTTGCCCTTGGAAGCTAGCCAGACTTCCAGTTGAAAGCTTCAGCATCTTAAGCAGGGTGCGTATTGTGGAAGAGTTCAAGCTACCATGGTGTCTGTAGAAAAGCAGTGTGTTGTCTAATCCAGTCCAAATCCTTCATGAGTCAGTAGACAGATCAGGAAGGCCATCTCAAAGGTAATCAGAAATAATAGTCAGAGTCCACAGCATAATAGAATCATTGAATTGTAGGTTGGAAGAGACCACAAGGGCCATCCAGCCCACCCCCTGCCATGCAGGAAATCCAAATCAAAGCATCCCCGCAGATGGCCATCTAGCCTCTGCTTAAAGACCTCCAAGGAAGGGAACTCCCCCACACTCCGAGGGAGTGTGTTCCACTGTCGAACAGCCCTTACTGTCAAGAAGTTCTTCCTAATGTTGAGGTGGAACGTATTTTCCTGTAGCTTGCATCCATTGTTCCGGGTCTGCCTGTTCTCTGGAGCAGCAGAAACAAGCCTACTCCCTCTCAATATGACATCCTTTCAAAATTTAAACAAGGCTATCATATCACCTCTTAACCTTCTCTTCTCCAGGCTAACATCCTCAGCTACTGGTCATTCCTCATAGGGCAAGGTTTGCAGACTTTCACCATTTTAGTCGCTTTCCTCTGGGCACGCTCCAGTTTCTCAATGTCCTTTTTGAATTGTTGTGCCCAGAACTGGACAATATTCTAGGTGGGGCCTGACCAGAGCAGAATACAGTGGCACTTTATTCTCTTGATCTAGACACTATATTTTTATTGATGTAGCCTAAAATTGCATTGGCCTTTTTAGCTGCCGATCTGCACCTGTTGACTCATGTTCAACTTGTGGTCTACTTGGACTCCCAGATCCTTTCACATGTAGTTTCATTCAGCCATGTCTCACATCCTATATCTGTGCATTTCATTTTTTTGTTAGCTTTGGCCCAGCTTTCTAGTCTATTCAGATCATTTTGAATGTTGATCCTGTCCTCTGGAGAATAGCTTTCCTCCTAATTTGGTGTCATCTGCAAATTTGATAAGTATGCTCCCAATTCTGTCATCCAGGTTATTGATAAAGATGTTGAATAACACTGGGCCAGACAGAGGCCTGTGGGACCCCAACACTAATCAAAGATGGGCACCAGTGTTGTTTTCTCCACGGAAGATTGATGGTCAGCCATATGGATGAGGACTGAAGGAGGTACTGGGATATTTGTAGCCCATCTGGGCTCTAGAGGTGCTCCATATTAGCAGTGTGGCTTCTTACTTGAACACTGAGGAGTGTTGGCATCTTTCCCTTTCTTTGCATATTCAGTCTGGCTCTTCGTCTGAGGATGTGGCTGTCATGAACTTTGCTCTCGGGCTACTGGGAACCCACCACTGTGTGGTGCAACTCCTGGGGCTGCTGGAGTTGCTGGGTACGGCAATCCCCAGGTCTCTCAATCTCTCTGTCAGAGCCTTCAAACTCAGAGGACATGCCAGGATTTTGGAGGCAGGGCATGGCACCAGAGATAGAAAGGCACACCACACTATGGATAGCCCTGGCCAGGTAGAGTGCATGACTTCCATGTCATTAATGGCTCAGATAATCAGGGCTTTGTCCTTCAATAAAGCTAGGTAATCACTCCCAGATAAATGACCAAAATGTGTAGTGAAGCCCTTTTTACTCTCCAAACAACTTTGCAGAAGGCCGTTGCACCAAGATACCTCTTTCCCAGCCACTCAACCATACCAGGTCATGCAACCAGTGGGATTCTGAAATGCCAGTTGCAAAACTTATGACCCCCTGACCTCTGCAATAAATCCATTCTACGGCACCACAGATCAAGGCTTGATGCTTTCCTGGCCATAAATCTGTATAAAATCTTATTCACACATTGTGGATACATGGTTCTTTTTGCGCACCAGGATGGCATCACCGTGTGCCATTGGCGCACTGTGATGCATCCAAGATGCAGTGTGTGCCCAGTGGTGCAGAAACAGCACCGCCTTTCATCATGCACTGTGCCATGTGGATGGCACCACATAACGATGGTGCCATCCATACATATTAGGGTTCCAGAACGTGCGGTTGCCGCACACTCGGCAATACTAATTTTGGCGCTACACGGCACTTTTAGCCCATCTGTTTCAGGCCATTGTTACCCACGGGGGGTCCTGGAAGCAACCTCCAGTGGATACCAAGGGCTGACTGTATTTTGTTTAGCTCTAACCTGCAGACCTTACTTCAGAGTAGCATCCATGAATTCAAGACAGCTTTCTTATAGTAAACCTTCAAAATATTGCTAAATTAATCCTCTGATTAATTGTCTGAGATTTGCTGGTATAAAAGCCATGTGGGTGCTTTCTAATCACATATGCGCATATAGGAGTAAAGGGAGGGAGGGGGAGGGAGGGAGCAAAGAAAGCTGTTTCTGTGCTCTCTGTACAAAAATATACTTAATTTACTTATAAAAATTGTGTGCTATGCTTCTTGCAAGCAGTTTCTCTTCTCTATGCCAGTTCCTTGGCACTTAGATGTGTTAGATGGTTTTTTGTTTAAGTTGGTTTCCAGCAAAATTCATCATAATATTGTTTTGTTGACACTATTAGTTCTTAAGTTGTTAAATAATAACCCTTCTTATCTTGATGAAATTAGCCACTGATTCACCTATGTTGGTTTACCTTCCATTTGCTCTCATAGCAAGCAATGGAAGATAAAAACTGTAATCATTTTATCTGGTAGTGTTAATTATTAATTAATTAATTGTAATGTATATACCATTTTCACCTTACTTGCATTTGAGGATGATATGTAACAAAACAAAACTGCTGTCATGAAAAATTCAAAATATGAATACCATCACACAAAATAGAAATAAGTTAGTGAGAAAACCTGAAAGAATAAACTGGAATTCTACAGATAAAAATGCCTGGATTTTTTTTTTTTAAAAAAAAACAACTATTAGTGAAAAGACTGCAACATAGGTGCCATACCAACATTTTCAAGAAAGTCATTCATAGCATGGACCCCCCTACCAAAACACTTTTCCACTGTAGTTGAATAATGTTGCCTGATAAAGAAGGCATTTAGAGAAGGCTCTGAGGGGGAAAAAATTAATGAAAACATGTATTTCAATTATTGCATTGTACTTGTTGGCACCTGTGTGAATTGCTGGTTGAAGTAAGCTAGTTAAACTGAAGAGAAAATTCCAAAGGGACTAACAGTCAAATCATCACATACTTTACTGTGTATATTACCAATCCCTAGCAGTGCCTGCACATCAATTGGAGTCCATCATTATTCAATGACACAAAATATCCAAAATGGAACTTCCTTATCTAACACAGCCATCCTTATTGTTTCTGTTGTGTTTAACAATTTCTATCTGGGCCTTTTATAAAAGCTCCTAAATTGGAGAATAATAAATAAAAGATGGCCATAGCTTCCATACAATTATATGCAACTGTCTAGATTTTTTGTATTTACTTTCCCCTTTATATTTGCATTTACATTTGTTTTAACTCTTTTCATTTATTTTATTGCTATTACTTGTATGCTGCCCTGAGAGATAATGACACTGGCGAATATTAATATTTTAATAACATAAATTATACATATATTTATCCAGCATGTAAAAGCCACACCTTTTAAATAAGAAACAATGAACAATCAGCACCTGGTGTCGCAAGGTCCAGAGGCTATAACCCACAAAGGTGGCTGGGTTTTTCATTGCACACAAGGTTCCTCTTCCTGGTTGTATGTGGATTTATTTGGATTCTGGGCTGGATTTATGGTGTGTCATCTCTTTGACATCCCCTTGTGGCTTTAATATTTTGACTGCTGGCTTCTTCTGACAGATTCTGAACCGTTGATGCTTACTCTGACCTCTCTTCAACCTTGTTAAACCCTGGTTATCTGTGTGTGACCCCGACTGGCTTAATACACTTGTAACATTCCTTTGAATTACAGCCTGCTTCTTCTGCTAGTTGCTGCCTATAGGAATAGACAGAAGCTAGGCTGACCCATTCAACAAGCATCCTGAATCTTATTCAAAAACTGTGGTATTACCATCAGGGGCTAGCAATGAAGACAGAGGCTCCTCCCTCCCTAACTGTCATCGTTTGGCCTCTGAGGGAGAGGGAGGCTGGCTCAGTACCCAGGGGTGGCCTGGTGCGAGGCTCCTCCTCCCTAACGTCATCGTTCGGCCTCTGAGGGGAGAAGGCTGGCCCAGTACCATAGGGGCTGGCCTGAAGAAGGAGGGCTCCTCCCTCCCTAACTGTCATCGTTCGGGCCTCTGAGGGAGAGGAGAAGGTGGTCCAGTACCATCAGGGGCTGGCCTGAAGAAAGAGGCTCCCTCCCTAACTGTCATGTTCGGCCTCTGAGGGAGGAGAAGGCTGGCTCAGTACCATCAGGGGTGGCCGTGAAGAAGGAGGCTCCTCCCTCCCAAACTGTCATCATTCGGCCTCTGAGGGAGAGAGAAGGCTGGCCCAATACCATCAGGGGCTGGCCTGAAGAAAGAGGCTCCTCCCTCCCTAACTGTCATCGTTCGCGCCTCTGAGGGAGGAGAGATGGGCCCCAGTACCATCAGGGGCTGGCCTGAAAAGAGGCTCCTCCCTCCCTAACTGTCATCTTTCGGCCTCTGAGGGAGAGAGAAGGCTGGGCCCAGTACCATCAGGGGCTAGCCTGAAGAAAGAGGCTCCTCCCTCCCCAACTGTCATCGTTCGGCTCTGAGGGAGAAGAGGCTGGCCCAGTTCCATCAGGGCTAGCCGAAGAAGGGACTCCTCCCTCCCTAACTGTCATTTTCGGCCTCTGAGGGAGACGTAGGCTGGGCCCATTCCATCAGGGGCTAGCCTGAAGAAGAAGAGCCCTCCCTCCGGTCCATCTGCCTTGGTCCAGGCCGCTCAGAGGGAGAGAGAATGCTGTGGACCTGGTTCCCCCCCCCCTCACCATTACCTTCTCCTTTTGTGTGTCGTGTCTTTTAGATTGTAAGCCTGTGGGCAGGGAACTGTCTGTTATCCCTCTATTGTAAACCGCTCGGATTTCCAGTGATGGGCGGTATATAATAAAACCTTATTATTATTATTATTTATTATTATTATTATTATAGACTAATAGATTGTATCATGTTTCACTGGAAAGGGAAGATGGAGCCCCCACTGCAGAAGGGTGAATGAATATTCATTTTATCAGGATGATTTCATAGGATTCTCTCTAACAATAGTACCTTTCAGATTTGACATTGCTATGGGATTTAAGATCTTCACTAACCATCTTCTGTCCAGGCCCCATTCAATAGTAAATGACCTCTTAGTTGCTTTTAATTGCCTGTATTAGCCATCTTGGAGAAATGGCAGGATTGGAGGTACAAGAAACATTTCTACTATTCAAAGGAAGTACAGTTGATGTGTAAACATCCTGGATAGAGCAGCATTTGCACACACACACTAGAGATGATATGCACAATGCTTAATTTCAGTGGAGCCAATTAAAAACATAGTAGTATTAGAAATACTGTATGTGAGTATTTGCTGTCCTTTAAATAATGTTTCCCAACACAGTCAGGAAACCCTGTCAGGAAAATAATAGAACAGCATAAATTTTGGTACTGTTTTCTCCTGGTATCTGAACAGTTTCAAATGATCTATTTTGCAGAACAAAATCTGATGATTTGGCAGCACAAGCACCTTATTTTCTGCACATAACATGGGTTTTCAGGGCAGGAAAAAACCCCAGTTCCTTCACAGAAAATTAAATTCCAACTTTTTCTCTGCAGAATAATTCTTCTGCACCACTTCAAGACATTCAAATATAGAGTCACTACTGTGGAAATATTTGGGAAATATATATTTTCTCCCACAGTGGTGAGAAAACAACCATAATTATTTATGATAGAGTTGAGGATTTACATCCCTAAATCACAACAATGCATATATGATAATGTGTTTAGAGAGACCCAGTGTGTATGCTCTGCAGATCTACAGCCAGTATTCATAATTACTGGGACAGCCACATTTCTCAATGGGGCATTGACTCCTCACCTGAATTCAGAGAGAATGTGAAAGCAAGGGCAGGGGGAAGGAAGACAGTCACCTTACCCAGGGCTTGTCTTCAACATTAAACTACTCATTCAAATCAAACAGACTGATCAGACTACACACAATTTATAGGAATTCATGCTTTTTGCAGGAGGGGAACTCCATAAACTTCACTGAAAAAGTATTCATGATAAAGAATGCACATTGTCACACATGTGGCTGTCCACTCAGTTCACAAGGATTTGTATTGATTCACATGGCTGCACATTTTCATCTGCAGGAGGGCGAATAGATGCACATTTGCACAGGAAAGTAAAGACAAATAAGCCTTGATGTGAATGTGCAAAAATCTGCAATGAGTCACATAACTTACATGTACTCTAGCCCCCAGTTAACAAATGACTCATATTCATTAAAGTGGACACAGGGGTTGCAGCTGAGAGCCATTTTTTTAAAGGCCACATAGACATTACTGATATATGGACCCATAAATATCGCATGTTTGCAACTTTTCCAATGCTTTCTTTCACACCTTGAAATGCCTTGGTGTAAAGATATCTTGTCTTGTCATAGTAGAGTAATAATTTGAACAAGCATAGAATAAAGCAGCTTCAGCTAATGGAAATTAACCATTTGTGTTTCTGGAACCACTCTTATCAGAAATTATGGCCCTTTTTCTTCTTTGGGTATGAATGAAAAATCTGTTGTACATTGTTTCACTTTGCCTGTATTTACACTCCTGTTTCACCTATGAGCTCTTCTTGCTTCTTCATGGATTTCTCTCCTTTGGTAATTAAAGTAAACACCTGAATTTAGCTTTGATGTTGAATAAGATATCTCCATTTTAGGCTCCATTCGAAAAGCAAACATCACCATACAATTTGAGAAATGGCAGGGAGAAAACAATAACATCAGGATGTGCTTGTTAAGTTTTCCTTGAAGATAATCCCCTCCTCTGATCTCTAGACTTCACATTCCTTTGGGACAATTAAGGGGAAAAGTTGGTTACTACATACAGGAGTGACAGCAATTGGAAATTAACTGTGGAAAGCATTTGAAATATTATTACTTGTTTCTAGGCTGATTCTTCTGCCCAGAAATCCCAAATGCTTTATAGTCATTAGAAAAAATCAGAAATTAGGTCTGAATTGTGGCCTGAATGGCCAGCCAGATGACAAACTGTAATGTGTACAGGAAACATATGCAGGGGTAGCCAAGTTGGCCATATAACAAAGTACAATGACATCCAAAACTCACAAAACAGTGGCCCGTTACAAACGGTCAGGAAAGTACATGCAGAGCGCGTACTAGGGTTAGGACGTGACGTCCTCGCTCCACGCCAGGGCGCTTAGTGCACCCTTAGCGCAGAGCAGGAAGGAGCTCCATTTCGGAGCTCCTTCCTGGTTTGGTCCGCTGGGCGCAGCCTTCACATGGCTGCACCCAGCGGACCAAAGGAGAAAGGGGCCAAATGGCCCCTTTCTCCTCCTCCCCGCCACCACGGGGTGTCCTTGGGGCTTGAAGCCCCAAGGACACCCCTTTCCAGGCTGTGGGGAAGGAGCCTTTTGCTGCTTCCCCACAGCCCGGAAAGTGGTGGATTGGGGCCTCAGCGGCTGCCAGTCTGGCAGCTGAGGCCCCGATACACCGGGGAAAGGAGCGGGTGCAGCCCGCCCCAAACGGGCGGTCTGTAACCCACCAGTGATACCTTTTATGGCCAACCAGATTTTGTGCATTTTGCTTGGTCCAATAAAGTTATCACTCTTTTGTGGGTTTTGGATGTTACTGTAGTGTGTACAACCATGTTCCTATTACCTTAGGGCTATTTCACCCTGTGACAGCATGTAGACAAGAAAAGAAGGGGGAGAATCCACAAGTATAATAGTATAAAATGTAATTTAGGGTTCACGTTTTTGAAAAGATTACTTTATATTATCTCTTTATCTCACTGATCTGTTCACAATAATCCTACAGTATAATTCAAACAAACAAAAAACATGTATCTTTATTGCTAGCTGTATACAGAACCCAGAGTGATCCAGCATGGTGTCGTGGTTTGCTTGTTGGACTATGGCTCTGAAGACTGGGGTTTGATTCCCTGCTCAGCCATGAAACTCACTGAGTGACCTTGGACAAGTCACACTTTCTCAGCCTCAGAGGATGGCAATGGCAAACTTCCTCTGAACAAATATTGCCAAGAAAACACCACAATAGGTTCACTTTGGATTCACCATAAGTCAGAAATGACTTGAAGACACACATCAACAGTACAGAACATAACTTATATTGAAATACATTAGGATGTCTGTTTTAAAGGCTGCCCCCCCCCCCGAGGTCTAACTAATTAAGATAGTAGTTCTCCCAATCCACAGAAGACAATAAGAAATACAAACTTTACTTCTAGATTGCTACAATTTAGTCAGCAAAATAGGATGTTAATGCTTGTAAATTATATACAAAATACAGATTTGGATTATTTTAGTCATGACAATAGTTTGAGATCATAAGATTTCACTAGTAAAAATCAGCAGTAGATAAATCTTTGCTTAATAATAACTTTAAACTAGGCATATTGATTCCAGGTACTGAAAATTCCAGAGACTAGAATCATAGAATCATATAGCTGGATGCGACCACAAGGGGCATCCAGTCGTATTCTTTTCCATGCAGGAACACACAAACAAAGCACCCCAGAGAGATGGCCATCCAGCCTCTGTTTAAAGACCTCCAAAGAAAGAGTCTCCACCACACTCTGAGGGAATATGTCCCTCTATTGAACAGCTCTGTCAGGAAGTTCTAATGTTAAGGTGGAATCTGTTCCCTGTAGTTTGCATCCATTGCTCCTTGCCCTAGTCTCTGGAGCAGCAGAAAACAACCTTGTTCCAACCTCAATATGACATCTCTTCAAACATTTAAACAGGGCTATTGTCTCTCCTTATAAGGCATGATTTCCAGACCTTTCATCATTTTGGTCACCCTCCTCTGGATACAGTTTGTCAACATCCTTTTTGAATTGTGGTGTCCAGAAATGGTCATAGTATTCCAGAATCAAGTGGTACTATTACTTCTCTGAATCTAGAAACTATACTTATATTGATGCAGCCTAGAATCACATTAACTTTTTCAGCCAGTGCATTATACTGTTGACTCGTATTCAACTTGTGGTCTGCTAGGACCTCTAGATCCCTTTCACATGCACTATTGTCAAGCCAGGTGTCCCCCATCCTATACCTGTGCATTTCATTTTTTATTCTTAAGTCTAGTACCTTATATTTCTCCCTATTGAAATTAATTTTGTTAGTTTGGGCTCAGCTTTTTAAACTGTTAAGAACATTTTGCATTCTGATCCTGTCTATTTTACTTATATATTGCTATTATACATTGCAATTATTGCTTATATATTGGTATTATATCACACACACACTGCCCTATATCTGAATAGCATATCATCTCTCTCTCTCTCTCTCTCTCTCTCTCTCACACACACACACACACACAAATATTGTATCCAACCAATTTATGTCATCCCATTTCTCCCCTCTAATCCAGAAGTATAAAAACTACAGCAAGATAGCAATATAGTTTTAATTGCTCTGTTTCTCTGGAGTCTATGCACTATTCATTCCACATTTTCTTCCCACAGAGGATCACTGATATGGATTTAGCATTATTATCAACTATTCTATGTTCTTTCTAAAGTATATTGATCTTTCTCAGTAATCTTCTCATGCCAACTTGGGGTGGTGAACATAAAATATATCTTCTCCATGAAGAAATATATTTACTAACTTAGCCAGAATCTTGAAAGTTTTGGTTATGCAAACTGTGTGATTTATTTACATTAAAAATGTAGTTAAAATGTAGTCTTACTGGAGTCCTTTATATCAATAAATTCTTCTGATTAAAAATCACATGTTCACATTCTGTTTATGGCCTACAGTACTGAAACAAAGAGACTAATCAGTATTTATATTTAACAATTTATTCCAAAAACAATTTCTGTACATAGATTCAAAACCTGCATTTCATTCACTAAATGCAGTGAAAAGCCACCTACCTTTTACTGTATATTTTACTATCAAATAAAGCAACATAAAATAGTTATTGACTTTTTCCCCCAGTTGTTTGCAGGAGGTACTTAGCATACTTTTGGCAGCAGTATCAAAATAATAGGTCTAAACTTGCTAGGTTCCTGGTGGTTAACATTTTTTTTAAGTTTGGTACTATAATACTAAATATCCAGTTCCTTGGTAGATAGCATCGCTTACTTTTAACAATAAACAACCACAACAACAGTAAGACCCTGTGATCCCCACTGTCCTTAAACATTTCATATGGAGGGGGAGGAGGGAATCCCCTCTTGAGGCTTTCTTATTTTTCAGAAATCGTATAAAAGGTTGAATTTTTGACAAAATACAGGAAGCCATAAAAGGACAGAATTAGTGTCTGATAAAAGAATTTCCCCACAGGTTACCCTTGTTACTACAGTTTTCCTAAACATTATCCTTGCTCAGTGAGCATTGAGAATACCAAAATAAAATATTTACCAGCTGCCATGAAAGAGTAGCGGAATTTGTCCCATTTACCATTAATTCCAAATCACTATGAAGTTTACAGTCAAAACAGATGTTTATAACTGCCATTATACTTCTGTAATCTGTGGTAACCTGAGTTACCACAACCTAGATTAGTGTAAATTGTTCATATCCATGTTCTCATTTTTTTCCTCAATAAATATTACCCTTTGTGAATCCTTAATGCTTTCATTGGCTTTGTTTCACTTGAACTCAGTCCAGTTGTTACAAGAGGTCAGAAGTGAAATCTTATACCTGGATAATAATTTTGATTAAATATTAAAATGGGGGAGGAGAATTTTGCCTAAACATTTAGTCATATCTGTATTCTGAAAATCCTTGACTGAACTCCTTTGAAATGTGGTTATGGAGGAGGGTTCTTTTAGCATAGATTACAAAAAGACAAATAAATGGCTTTTACTACTACTCCTTAGAAGCCAGAAAGACTAAACTAGACAATTATATTTTGGACATATCATGTGAAGATGAACTCATATGAAAATAGAGTAATGGTTAGTAAACTGGAAGGCAGGAAGAAAAGAGGAAGACCACATTTACAGGTGCCACTGCCCTGATTCTGCAAGACCCAAGAAGGACTGTTGATAACAGAATGACTTGGAGGTCTGATTCATTGGGTCACCCTAAATTTAGTCAATTGGATGAATTAACAACAACAACAACAACAACAACAACATTGAGAGAATAAAATTCCTCTTCCTCTTCAGGTACTGTACACAAGGTACACCCCTAAAACTGTAGAAATCTAGGTGTGGAGCCCTGAAGTCACAAACAGGGATAGAGAAAACTCCGGACAACCATTTGTTGATTTGAAGTGCCAAGTTTATTTTTAGAGAAAGAACACAGACATTTGGCCAAATGGGTGCCGAAGTTTGGGATGAAAAGCAACAGCTTGCAAGCACTTTTAAAGTTTAACCAAACCCATAGCATATACATAAAAACCAATCACCTTGCTTCTTTCTGCTCACCTGGTACAACTTATCAGCCTTTCCATCACATGTTTGCTCCTAAATGTGTGCTCCCTACCTTCACACATATCACATGTTCATTAAGTCATCCCCTTATTCATCTAGGGGTGTGTAAGTAAATATTATAATGATCTTAATGAAGTCCATAAGTAACAGAGTTCAACTTTGTGCCTGGTCTGGTCTCCTCCCTCCCAACTAGTCCAGTTTGGGATTCTGCTTACGAAAGGTCTTCTCCTGTTTTTATCTGGCTTATGCTTATTTCAGCAGTTAGCTTCCTGTTACCTATTGCAAGCTATATGTATTTTGCAAGCTAAAGCTTTTCTGCCCTTGCCTTGCCCCATTGTTTGCCTTTTAATCAATAACAGAAAGTTCAAAAATCAACTTGTTGGTGGCCTTTGGAAGTAGCATAGCTGGGAATCTTTTTAGGGTGAACTTGCCATCATCTAACATAGGGATGGCTCCAGAGGTTAGTGGAGAATGCAAAGATTGAAGTGGAAGCATAGGTTGCATTGTATGAATGACACTTAGAACTTTATCGCATTGGCCCTGGAATAGGCCTGTAGCTTTCCAAAACAGAACGTTCTGGGGACGGGAGGCAGCGGGTAACACATTTTACTGTACAGCGAGAACACTGCCACCACCGCCGAGCGTCCCCATCCCATTACAGATGTGTTCCCCAGGGGGTGATTTCCAGGAACACTTCTCAAACATTCCTGAAAATCACCCCCTCTAGGACGCATCTGGAATGGTATGGGGATGGTCAGCGGCAGCAGCAGCATTCTTGCTGTGCAGTAAAATGCGTTCCCCACCACCTCCCATCCCCAGAATGTTCCGTTTTGGAAAGCTACAAGCCTGTTCCAGGGCTAATGCAATAAAGTTCATGATGACACTTGTTGTATAACATTTAGTGTCACTCCTTAACTTTAACAGCCTTTATGTGTTGCCATTTTAGTTTTATTTTATGATGGAGTTCCAGAGTTTATGTCATGGCCAGCCAAGAGCAGGACTCGGAGAACGAGGAGGAGGCCATGGCTCCTCAAGTGCAAGAGGAGATGGAGGCTATACCAGGTCCTAATCCTGCCCTGCCAGACCCCAGCCCTGATCTCCCAGCCCCAGGGGTTGAAGCTCAGCCAGGTCCTAGCTCTGTGGGGATTCCTCCTGAGGCTCAGCAGCCTAGTGGTGACTCTGGGGAAGAACCAAGCCTGGAGGTTCCTTCCTGTAGGCAGCGAAGAGCTGGGAGTTCTTGCGTGCATCTATCCAGGAGGCTTGTAGAGAGGCCAGCTGTCTTGCATTTAAGCAGCTGGAGAACACCGACCATTTGCCAGCAATTATTGCAGAATCCTTCTTGGTGATTGCTGTCAGCACTGGCTTCTTATTTCCTTGAACCCTTGTTTGTCTTGGACCTATGACTTTGGAACAAACTGGACTATTGCTACCTTCTGGCTGCCCTGACCTTGGACCGAACTGACTTCAGTGAACTCTAGTATCCTGACCTTGGCTTTGTTTGTGGTTTGCTTCTCTCGGATTAACAGAAAGGTCTGTAGACTGTCTCCCAGCTCCTTTCTTGCTGAGCCATTACTGTCAGCGTTGGTTTGTGTGTGTGCTGGTTACATTCCAGGACAGTTTACAAGGTTCACTGATCTGACTATAATGTAGATCTTTGATTAGACTCCAGTATTACATTCTACAAAGTAAAAGACACTTAGACCCAAAATGTACAGGCCAAATAAAGCAGCTTCTAGCTGCTTCAGTGGTGTGGCATTTAGATGGCACACACCTCCAAAGCAATCGGAAGCTGCTCTGAGACTGGCTGCTAAGGCAGCCCAAAGCTGCCGGGAAAAGGAACAGCAAAAGTCATTCCTGCCGGCAGCCTGTTTAGGACCATGGCAGCAACCCATTTTGGGAGTGGACTATTCAGTCTCTATGGTCCCAGAGTAATTGGGGCTGGAGCAGACTCTGGCCACTTCTTTTGGCCCATCTCTTTCGCCCCCTAGATACTGGGGCAGAGATTGCATATAAAGCCTGACAGCACTTCTATCCTTTTCGTATGTAGGATGAAGTCATCCATAGGGCTATTCCCTACCCATCGTTTGTTAAGTTTATTTTTAATATATTTTAATTGATTTTGGGGAGGAAATCTGCTTTATGAAAGGATTTACTGGATGCTTTTTCCCCATTAATTTAGTTACCTTCTTAGTAAAAGCTTCATATGAGACTGACAAACCATTAATTCTTCTCTGTGTGTTTGTGTTTGCACAAATACATGTCTAGCTGCTGTTTTAAATGAGATTTTTAAATAAGTTATGTCCCCCCCCCAAAAAAAAAGGAAGGAAGGAAGGAAGGAAGGAAGGAAGGAAGGAAGGAAGAAAAGAAGGGGGGAACCCACAGTGAAATACAAGAAAACAAGACACCAAGTCTAATTTGCTGATGGGACAATTAATTTCTAACAAAGGGAAATGGATATACACAGGAATAGACTGAAAACAGACAGGAAAAAATAGCCTTAAATCAAAGCAAAAATAACGTGTCTGTTGAACAAATTGCTTGTAAACAATGCCGAATGAATTTTAAAATCACATATGTAATAGATGAGAAACAAGCTGTAGCTTTTTGAGTCTATAAAACACTCAATATTTACCCAAATAAGTTAGGGTAATTTAACGATACTGAAATCTGTGTGTGTGTGTGTGTGTGTGTGTGTGTATAAATATGAAATTAATGCTGTTTAGGCTGAGCTTTGTAACAAATTATCAAGAGTTGTTAGATCAACAAATATATAGAATACAAACCAGTATATTATAGAATTCTGTATTTCATGGGAGTTAACCTTGACAAGTACACAAGATAGAAAATTAAACCTAATGTTGATGAATGCATGCTTCCTAAGTAGACATGAGGATAGAATCCCTTCCTTCGAACTATTTCTTCTAGAGAGAAAAACCCAAGCTGGTTGTCAGAGATATTTCATTGACATTAAAAGAAATAATAAGTTTTCCTACTTACTGAGGTTGATATCATCATCATCACCACCATCTTCAACATCAGTCGTCTAATTATAAATAGATGATAAGAAATGGCAGCTGAGAAACCTTTAGAAGAATCTTCTACATTTCTCGTTATTAGAACTTACAGGAGGCAAAAGGAAGATGGAGAAACATGGTTGCTGTTTTTCATAGCCACAGTGTGTATCAATTAGAACATCTCATTTTGACCTCATAGTAACATCCCACAAAATCAAAATCATGATTTCACCTGTTTCACAAGATAAACATTGGACATAGTTACATGATGTCCTTCATGTTGTTGCTTCTTATACCTATTATTTGCTATTTTTTTAAATATTAGTATTTATTATACTTTTTGTCAGGTGACAGTCATACACAACAGTGAACTATAGGTATGGCCATGGTGACAAAGACTCTGATAGGAGGAGGACTTGTCACATCATGTGAAATAGATGGCAATTTCTTTCCTAATGGATTAGAATCATTATGACTTCTCATTAGGGTGATTTACCATGTTCTGTTGGACACATGCCAACATCATCCACTTTTTACAGAAAAGCCAGTAGCAGTGCAAGAGACAGAAAAAACCTTTGTAAAGTGACATAGAACTTTTGTCTTGCCTTATCACTGATGGATGGAAACTGATGAGGTCGCATTTACTAGCTGGGCATGCAGATTGTTAAGAAGTAGCAGATTACCATGAGTTTTAAAGTAAAACAATCTTTCTCATGCTGTGATAGCCCCCTCTGCACTGCATTACTTACCTAGGTTTTCAATCTTATGTGTTCTTAAACTGCTCTTATTAAAAAGCCATGCTGACATTTTAGCATTAATGCCAAGAAGCTTTGTTCCGTTGTGATCTTGTCAGTTTCAAGGGCAGGTTGTTCCTGTCAGCTGAGAAGATGTATGTATCTGTGCTAAAGTGACTGTTTCCAAATGAGACACTGTCACCTGAGTGCCTGACAATCCCTTCAGTTTTTGTCACTTCACCAGTGCGACATCCTAATGTGTCTTGCTGTATGAAAAAGTATAAAGGTTGCCATGGTAATTCTGTAGCTACAAACTTACCAAGAATGAACAAAAATATGTTTGGGACACTGTTTTTTTCCAGCCCAAGCAGAAAGAAATGTTACAAATCAAGAGAACTACATTTATGGAATTATAACAACCTGGTCCTGCATTTCATTTTGATCTGTAAAGATAATGTTCTCTGGATGAAATAAATGATTTTAACGTTGCTTATGGGGTGTTTTTTGGGGAGAGGGTGTCTAGTTGAGAAGTGAGTGTGGTAGATTTAGTGAGGATATACTAAAGGGGAATACAGACCAGCACTTTGTGACAGCCTGTGGGTGGAATCACAACATAGCATCCACACACTTGACACCGTGACCCCACCCCCATCATGCCATGATGCTGCATGCCCTTCTAGATGGTATGTGACATTATGGCGTGATTCTCGTGCAGTGCTGAAATGAAGGGGTGTCATCATGTCACCCCATCATGGCTATGACATCCCTTCCAGGGAGCAGAAAAGAAGATGCTTTTTGTGGTTTCATTTTGCTCCCTCCAGAGGCCGCTGTGTGCAATTGGCACAACCCAAACCGGGCTGAAATGAGGCGGTGTCCTGCCACCCGTCTGTATAGGCCCCAAAGAAACTAAATAGGACCAATTCAATGACATGACACAGATCAAGTAACATATGTGATATGGAGGTTTGGAGGCCAGTTTAAATGGAAACCTTTGAAGCAACTGGCCTTGTAAAAATACGAATGACTGCAGCTGTATGTGAAAACAGGACACTTCTATGAGCATGTTCAGTGTTGTTCAAAAGCCTCTATTGTTATTCCATGAAGAATTGTGGGGAATGCTTCCTACATTCAAGAAGCAACTCTCTTAACTAATAATGGGATCTATATGTGATTGTGTTATCCCCATACTGAAAATGAGACTTGTAGTTGGTTGGACTCTCTCTAAAGGAGACAAGAACTCCTAGGTTGTAAGCTAATTGCCCCTAACAAGCTGGGTACTCATTTTAGCAACCCCGGATGGATGCAAGCCTGAGTTGAGCCTAAACCCTGGCTGGTATTGAACTCACAGCCTTATGGTTTGTGAGTGATTAGTTGCAGTACAGGCATGTAACCATTGCACCACCAGGGGACATAAAGGTTTATGACTATCACATCTTGCAGTAGGAACTATAATTGTTTAAACATGTGTTGTGTACCTCCTTTTATTCATCTTAAATCTCTAGTCTTTTTCTGTTTTTTGGGAACATCAAAGCTCATCTCCTCTGCTGTAAAAAGTGACAATTTGGACTTTCCATGTGAGTAAGAACCCTGATCCAATCAATTCTTGCTTGCATGGATGGATTGCTGTCTGTGGATGGATTCTGATTCAGTAAAGCCAAGGGGCTGTTTTGTCAATAGCATTAACTGAACTACAAGCTTTTCATCACATTTAAAAAAGCTTCTCCCATGCAGGATATTTTCAAAATACTCTCCACAAGAACCCTTTTAAATGTAATTGCTGCTTACCACACTGCAACAATGTCTCCTATGCTTTGCCTTTTCTAAACGCATCTTGTTCGATAGGATTAGTGTTTGTGGCATGAGCAGTTAGTGGTTATTTAACTAAAATAGACAACATTGTATACTTTACTGTCAGCTTTGATAAGTATTGGTTACATAATTTTGAAGCTCAGTACAATCCTATTAAAACTCAGCTTTTTCTTAATCATCATTTAATCATTATATAATCCTGCCTAATACATTTCAATAGAACTTCCCTCATGTTATTCCTTTCATTTTATTATTAGTATGTCTTGATAGTTGACATGTTGTTAGTAAAATGACAAATGCAACATAGCTAATTCCATTGATGAGGATGAAAGGCTCATTACATATTTGACCTATGTCAATGGAAGCTACAAGAAAAATATTACATTCCCTTCAAGTGATCAGGAACTTCATATCTCCAGTTACATAAATTACTTGCTAGGTTCCTACACAGCATATTATGTTGCTCACCATGAACATGAGTATTTTACGATCCTCAAAAAGGCACTCTATAACTAGATACAGAAGATATGAAGTGTTGTAAATAACTGTGAAGTGAGCATTGGTTTTGTACTTCTTTACTGGCAATCCACACAATATGCTGTTTATCCTGATTTTTCACCACCTCCACTATAGTGGAGAAAGAAATAAGTTGTAGAATTGGAAAAGGTGCAGAAAAGGAAAACCAAGATGATTTCCTCTGGTGGCTGAATCCTGAGGAAGGCAGAAATAAAAGTGCTCCTGCATTCATGTTCTGGTTGTAGTTTTTTTCATGGCATTTATTTGGCTAATGTCAGAACAGAATACAGAAATGAGTAGTTATTTGGTTTGATCCATCAGGGTCTTCTTATCTTCTTATGTATTTAGTATTTAATAGTTGACAACTCATTAAAATGTTATTGGATGCATACTAAAAGCCAAACCCTTAACCTTCTTAAGTGGCTTAACCCAGTGATTTGGATTCCATCACTGAAATTCTACACCAATAATCCAAATTTCAATTCAGAATTTACAATTTTGAAATACTATTTCCCCCAAATCTACATGTTTACATTTCATTTGTGAGTTTCAACATTGTTTGTACCTTTTGATGCTTGTTTTGGTTGTTGCCTTTATGTGAAACTGGTGGGTTAAAATCAGGTAGCAAATGATTGATCTGAGCTTACACTGGGTAGACGATATAGGCATCCGTATTGTTTGCATTTGATCATTTTTTTTTTTTTTTGGTCAGACAAATGTTTACTAATTGGCTGAAAAGCTGTGCTATGTGTTTCTAATAGGTAATAAAGTATGCTAATTTTCTGTTGGCAGATGTTTAAATAGCATTAATTACAAACAGGTAAAGAAGTGTGTCTGGGACAAGGAATGGGATACATGACTGAGTGATTAAATACACAAGAACAGTTGGTAAAGGAGCAATTGAGAAAGTGAGGGAGACTGAGGCTGGTTCATGATACATTATATCTTTAATTACTTTGGATCTGTGGGAGGATGCACATTTCAAAAGAAAGAAAGAAAGAAAGAAAGAAAGGGAACTTTGAAAGCTCTGAAACAGATAATATTCATTGAGAACAAGTTTTCTCTTCCACTCATCGATCTCAATATCGTGTTGAAAAAAGCTGAAAATGGAGGGGGGACCTGAAACTTTGAGCAAACAGTGTTTTGCACAAAGAGACCAAGAGTTAAGTACTTCACAAACAAAGTTAAATAATTTATTTTATATATCATGCAGCTGTGTGGTAGCATTACATTGCAGTGAATTTATATGCATTTACATGTTAATTGCTTTGCACTTGTAGAATACATTCTAACTTCTATATTGCCATGAAGTCCAGATGGGTTCCCAGGCGTATATTGTGCCACAATATAGGAATCAGATAAAACATAATAAATATTCTTAAGGCTATGCCACTTCAGAAGAACAGGATAAATTGAATTCTTTGGATTATTCCGCTGGAAAAGTCAGTTTTTTTCCTAGGGCTGCTTGAATGATTCTTTTTTTATGTGAGTTCCCACATTGTGTATGTGTGTGATTTATAAGGTTTTTTTTTTAAAACAAACAAACAAATACTGTATTTGTGTGTGTTTGTATTTCAAAATGCTAGGCTTTTAGTTCATAAGATCACAATTTCACTAGTCATTTCTGTTGTTAGCATGTAGTGTGCATCTGTGTGATATGTATTCAGATAGATGCTTATGATTTTCTTTTTAGCCTTACAAGAATGTTTCTCCTTCTTTTCCCTTTGCCTTTCTCCCTCCCCCCCCCCTTTCCTCTTTCTAAATATATAAACCCTTGATACATAATACATTGCTTGTGGCAATACACAAATCATTCCATTGGTGAACAATATTTTTTTATTTAATATTACTACTTACATACCTCAGTTAAAAGTAATGTGCTTTATTCCCCACACTGATAATGTTTTATATATGGTATCCCAAGTGTTATCTTCAATATATAATTGAAATATGCTGTATTAATAGTTGCAATAAAATATAATATTAAAATTAATATTAATGACATTCCCTTTTTGTAAGGAGAGAAATTTCAGTCACAATAACACTATTAAAACAATTGCAAGTTTTGACCTTAAAAAAAGCTTGATGTTTGATAATATAGATAACTGATGGACAAAAGCTGAGTTTTAATGGATTTCAATTATGTAGCATTTGGCAAAAAGACACTTCCACATGGCAATAAAGGGACGTGGAGATTTAATATCATGTTGATGGCATACTAAAATAACAGAACCATTTCCTATGGATATATTTATTGCAGAAAGCAGGATGAGAACAATGCAACTTATATAGTCACAGATGGGTGCGTCCTAGTCAGAAGCAGTCCTGATTGCAAATTAATAAAACACAGCACCTTGTTTGCAGAGGAAGAGTAAGGGAAGCAGCTGCAATAGCATCCAGGCAGAGGTATTGACTCTAACATAACTCCCCAAGTAAAATCTTAGTCATTGTCTCTATCCCTGATATCCTTAGAGGTATTTTCTCCAGGTGTCAACTTGGGGGTTGATGTTAGCAGGTGCGATATGAAAGTCAATAAATTAAAGTCTTTCTCTGTTGTTGCTGCTGTTCTTGTTTTCAAAACTGTATTATTCTTTATTTCTATTGGAGTCCCATGTTTCAAAATTCAAATGTTTTGACTTAGAGAAGTTACTATATAAGATTCTTTTCAGCCTCTTTTCTGCCCTAATGTTGATCCTTGGCCTAAAGCAAGAGTGGACAAATTCCAGAATTTCAGGGACTATGTCCACCTCTTATCAGCCATTGGTAGTGTATAGTCCAAGTCGTAGCTATGGGTGATCAAGGCCCAACACACATGGGCCAAATAAAGTGGCTTCCAGCCACTGTGGGGTATGGTGTTCAAATGATGCACACCCCGAAGCAGCCAGAAGCCACTCCAATGCTGCAGTCCTATTCCTTGGACTGGGTCAAAAAGGATCAGAAATAATCTGGCTCCTGGCAGCAGTGCTTCACCCCCAGAAGAATTAGGCCTATATGCCACATATAGATCTTCCAAATATATTGGGTTTGTTCTAGTTAGATGACTTTTATCTATTATGTGGACTCTGTCCCATGAGCAATATCATCAACACAGTATATGTGGAGATGGATAAAAGCTCTGTTCAGACTTGTCCATCCATCCATTCACTTCATTTATACCTTGCCTTTCTCCTAGTCTGGGAGTCAAGATTGCTTACAAAAAAAAGTAAAAGACCTAAAAACACATACAAAATTAAGATTAAAAAGGTATTAAACAACAATATAATTAAACCATTCAAAATTTTACTTTAAAACAAAAATTAAAAACAGTATGGCACCATAATAATCCCTTTTCTTGTTAAAAATCAAGTTCCATTTTCTTAGGAGATGTCATTGAGTATGTGGAATTTCATCTGTCCCTCTTTCTCCTTTCATTTCTTTATCACAGTGCAACTACCTGAAGTACAAGGAATTCATACATGCCTATACACATGCCTATAAGGTATCTTCTGATCTTGGCAATAACATTTCTTAGGCAAGTTGAAATCTATAAGGCACATTCATACAGAACTCGCCAAAAGGGAAATTTTTTTGAACATATAACAAAACATACACATTAACTGCATTTGGGAAATTAAAAATGCTATGGTAGAGCTCTAATGGCAAAACATACATGCAAAGTACAAGTACTTAATAAGGTATAGTTGTTTTAGAACAGGAAAACACTAACTCAAATGAGTAAACTCACAAGGTAGAAGGTGTTCAGAGTTAAGCAAAGTGAAGCTTTAGGAGGGATAAATTAGAGAACAGTAAGGAAAACATAGTACTTTTTGTATTCCATACAGTCACCATACACTCCGAGAAATAGTGGTGCAGTTTTGGGGGGCTACAGTGTGTAGGAAAAATACTCGAAAAAGATAGATTTTTTTAGAGATGACAAAAGTTAGCTGTCCTTGGTCCTATTGAACCCTCTGGCTGGAACAGTGCAAGGAAATGGAGGACAAGCTAAGCAAGGCCTCTATGCTAGATCACAATTTTCAAGGGGGGGGGGAGCTAATGAGATTCTCTGGCCAAAATCTTGTATTCTGGATGGAAAGGGAATTCTGGAAGCATGATTTCATCTTAAGAGAATCATGAACTAGGTTATACAGTGATTTCTGCAAGAGGCCTCCAGAAGCATCCTCTTACAGTTCTTGGTTTCAGGGAGACACCAACCTCCAGAATAAATTACCTTCGAATTTAAGTTTATTTTAAAGTATTTTAGGCAGAAAAATAAACATAATATCAGTTCGTTCTCCAAAACATAGGAACTTCTTTTACACAAAGGATGTTCATCTGGCCTTCTTTAAAGATTTTACCCAATATATTGTTTAGGTAGCAGTGTTCCAGACAGGCACCCACACAAGAAAGACATCCAAGAAAACGTAAGGTGATTACACTTGCTGAAAATACAACATTTCTTATCCATGCCTTTTCTGGGCTATAATGCATTGTTTGCCAACTGCAAGATGACCTGCTTGGAAAGAAAACTTGTGGGTATTCAGAATTTCAGTAATTTAATCAATGTTTTAAACCCCCTTTTATTATGGTATTTGTGGTATTGCATTCTTTTGGAAATGAGTGCTGGTTACAAAATGTTACCAGAGGTGTTTTCTACATCCCCTTCCTGCACTTGTCAGACAGTCAAAGAAGTTCCATTTTAGAACAGACACATGTACATCTTGTCTGGGGTGCTGTACAACTATGGTAACCTCAAAACATGCCCTAGTAGCAAAATTAGGAAATGTGATCACTGACCACAAAGAGAGAGGGGTTGGGGGTGGAGGAGAGATTTCAAGGATATTTAAAAGTATATAATTTCTCCTTTGTAACTATACCCAACAGGAAGCATTAATGTGGACTCAGCCTGCAAACAAGTAACTTTTATTAATATTGAAAAGTGAGCTTTCTGATGGGTTTTCAGCATAAAATGAATGTGCTCTGCTGAATTCCCATATCCCAGCTGAACAAGTCTCAATATACAGGGAAAGTCTGAAACAGTTTGCTGCCTTGGGAAAGCACAACACAAAAAAGAGAAAGAAAAAATCAGTGCTGTTTAAACTAGAAGACAGGAAAGGCTTTTGTGGCATTTCAACAGCTGAACTGCTGTATTGCCTTTGAATTAAAATAAATTGATAGTGGGTAGAGAGAGAAGTTAAGTTTGTTAATCAAACTGATGCCCACATACATTACAGCAGGACACATAGAACATGTTCTATATGAAGCAAGCCCCATTGAAACCAATTCAGATTTTTCTTAAAGTACATAGGAGACTATCATAGAATTTGAGATGCAATATTATACTCATGTACAAACCAATGAAATTCATTCTAATAGCTAGAGCAGTTCTTTATATAAGAAGATGGCAATTTAGATCATTTTTTGAGCCCATGACATAGAAAATGAGAATATTTTAGTAATTTTACAGTAAGGTAAGGTAAATTCTTTCCTCTTTTCTTACTCTCTTTCTCTCCATGTATAATTTGTTGGACCCTTGATGGATACTGTTGTGTCATAGTATGCCCACTTATTCATTTAAATGGGCCAAGGAAGCTTAAAATGTCAATGCAAAGGCCAATCAAATTAACTAGAACACTCACAACAGTAATCTCCAACAATAAACTTTTACAGTAATTAAGATTGCCATATAACACTTTGAATAATTCAGCATTCGTGTGGCATTTCCCCCCTATTTCCATGCTAAATTAAAGTTTGGAATATGACACAGAGAGGGAACATCAGCTATTCATATAGTTGATCATGAAGCCAAATAAAAATCAGGAGGATGTTGGCTAGATAAGAGTATGCTAATCAATCTTTTGCAGCATGCTATGAAATTGTTTGTTTTCCCTGTCTTTCTGTAGCATAACAAAACACCCAAGGCAGTGCACTCCATCCCACCTTATTAAAGGAATGATTAATGAACAATGTAAGACTTTACAAAATAAAGTGAATGAGAGTGTAGTCTTGATCACCCAGACTTAGCAGAGTAGGCTGGGAAAGTTTTGATTGTTTTGTAAACCGGGAATGAATAAAACACATGGTCTTTGCTCTCCAAGGATGTTTCTACTTGCCTTTTCTTTGAAGATGTCAATACTTCTTATGTACAAACTAGAAGATATTACTGAGAAGTCATCTGTATGATTTTTTTTTTAAAAAAACCCTACCCTTGGAGGATTTAAAAATAAATAAATTAAAGCAAATGCAGAGTGAGCTTATTCATTATTGAGGCTACTCAAATGTCTTGTGATTTTAATCATGCATCCTATTGTAACATTGAGCCTGGTTTATTGCTTTCTGTTGCACCTTGGGTATCACCTCTGAATTGCCCCAATAGAAGTTTCTGTTCCTGCAGAACTCCTATATATGCACAGCCTAGGTTTGCCAGGTTAGTAACTTTCTAAATAGGATAGATCTTTGTGATATCACCAGGGGAGCCCTTATGATATCCTAGAGACAGGGCAGGCAAAGGTTGGCAAGAGGGTTATGTCTGCTTCTTGGTTGGCTGTATCTACAAAGGATAGACATTTTCCATCATTTCCCCCAGACTGTGGAATGGCCTGCCAGTTGAGATCCATCTACTTACATCCTTAGACAGCTTTAAAAAGGCTGTTAAGACGGATCTCTTCTGGCAGGCCTTCCCAAAATAGAGAACCCGGCCTTAAAAAAACGTCTGGGAAAGATACTGCTGCTCCCACTGATTGCTTGTTGGTATGATGTTGTTGACCTTCTGGTCAGTTTTTAACTTGTATGTTTTTGTTTGTTGTTGTTTTTTGTTCTGTTTTTTAAATATTGCATTGGATTTAATACTTTTTTAAGGAGGGGAGGGTACCAGGGATTTTATATGTTTTCATATGTTTTGTATTTTTAACTTTGTTAGCCACCCCAATTGTTCTCAGAGGGGGGACACAAATAAATGTTGTTGTTGTTGTTGTTATTATTATTATTATTATTATTATTATTATTATTAGATATAATGGCAATCCAGGAAAATGTGTGAAGCAAAACCAAGAAAACTAGAAAACACAGAATCAGATGGGGAAGCAATGGCACAAACTGAATACTAATCATCCTGCCAGATCCAGGAAAGCACAATAATCTTTTGAGACATAGCAGTGCCAGTGTCCTCAGAATTAAACCCTACAGACAGACTCACAAATTAGTTGGTATAGCATTGCATCCATGGTAATCTCACTCACTGTGAAAATCCCTTTCCAGTTTTACATGATGAAATAGAATTCTTTCACCTCACACTGCAAAAAGAAAAACAGAAATGTTGGAAAAAATTAAAAGAGTAAAGCATATGTTTGTGTCTGTAGGCAGACATACTGGGAGATTAAAAAAAAAAAAGTCAAGATAGGCTTTTCAAGGATATTTAACAGGTATCATCTCTGCTTCTCTAACCAGGCTGAACAGGAAGCAATGAGGTGGATTCAACTTGCAAACAGGTAACTTGAATTAATATTGAAGGCTGACCTTTTTGGTGGTCTTTTTTACTCAAAATGGCTATGTTTTGTTGAGAATTCATGTCTTTGTTATACAAATCCCAATTTAGAGAGCAAGCCCAAGACCTTTAGCTGTCTGAGGTGAACTATGAACAGTCCTTACCCACAAAATTAAAGGTTCCTAGTGCCTAAAGCCAGGCGGGTGATTTGTGTTGTTGCTGCTGATGCTGCTATTTGCCTTCAAGTCAACTTCAGTTTATGGCAATCCTATCCTTGGGGTTTCTCAGCAAGATTTCTTCAGAAGAAGTTTGTCATGGCTTTCCTCTTGGATTGAGAGACTATGACTTTGCAAAGGTCACCCAGGGGACTTCTATGGCTGAGCAGGAATTTGAACTCTGTTTTACTAGAATCCCAGTCCAAAACTCAAACCATTACACCACACTGGTTCAGAAAATCACAGAAGCGGCTTTATCTTTTTTTCCTCTGACAGAAAGAAGAAGAAGAGGAAGGAGAAGAAGAAGAAGAAGAAGATAAAAGAAGTAATAATAAGAAATTAAATCTTAACTGATTTATTGCCTTTTATAACAGCCAAACTATGGTGTTCGATGCTGTGGTAGTACCAGCACTGATTTGACATCCAGATACCAGATAAAGTAAGAAGAGCATTAAAGACAGAGAAAAAGTCATTGCTTTCCTTTGAAATTGGGTGTCAGTCTGTCCCCTTCTGAGCAGTCAGGAGAAAGCAACAGGAGTCAGGAGAAAGCTAGAACATGGCCATATAGCCCGAAAAACCCAGAAAAAACTATGAAAGCAACAGTGTGCTGTCGAAAGTTCAAAAAGTCCAGCCTACATCCTTCACATCAGCCCTAGCCTTCAGGAAAGAGGGAAGGAGAGAAAGAGAAGAAAGGTACTTGTACCCCAATAACCAAAGCCTGCCCATCCACAAACCATCTTGGGAGTGGGGACAGGAGACCATGTGTCCAAGCATGGCTCCAAGTGTAGTAAAATGGCTGACCAGGAAAGAGATAAGGAGGTAAATTTCATATATAGTTTGCTTTCTGCACAGGAGAGAAAGATTGCCAGGGAGTAAACAAGGGAATCAAAAGCCTTGTCATGCTCAGCCAGGCTGAGGTCTTGAAGGCTGAGTTAGGCACGGTACAGACCACCCAAATGCAGTGTACTCCCAGCAATACTAGGGTTAGGGATAGCACGGCAACCGCACAGTCTCTAACCCTAGTACAGAGTGGTGCCATAACAATAGCGGCATCCCATTTACATGGGTGCTGACATTGTGACATAAGCACCGTGTAGTATCCGCATGGCACCACATGTCACTTACATTGCAAGTGTGTCATTGGCGCATTCATGACATCCACCCAGCAGTGCAAAAAGAACCCAGTTTTTCCAGGTTCTTTTTACTCCGGAGGGAAACTGCGTGGTTTGGAAGCTGCAGCTTCCCACCGAAGGGAATTAGGCTTCTGGCAGGCCACCCCTTTGGGGCAGCCTGTACCACACTTTAGAGTCTCAGTTTGAGGCTGAACCTGAACTTGAGCCAGGCCCTAGCTCTGTTCTGCCAGCTCCAGCTGTGTCAGGAGGCTCAGCAGCCAGCCTCCCGGCAGCAATGATTCCAGACACAGTAGATATGGAAGAGCAGGATGCTGAGATACCTACCTTTAGCTGAATGCTTTTGCCAGGAAGCTCAGATAATCTCTGACAAAGGAAATTTGCATTCTGTGCCTGTTTATATTTACCACTTCATGATCACAGGTGCTTTCCGATTGCTAAGCATTTCTCATAAAGTCTCCGTGACTGGCGGAGGCATGCCCTTTCAGACCTTCTCTGGCTAAAGGTAAGTATCTCGGTATCATGGGTATCATGGATACATGGAGCAATTATGTTTTTCATGTTCCATCTAGGATAGCAGCTGAAGCCTGGAGAGGACCACAGTTGGAACTCTGATACAAATATGCAATGCTGTCAAATTAATGATCTGTAAGGATATGACAAAGTGAAAAATCTGAGTTCATTTCTGCTAACCAGGAATCTTTTACAGGATTATGATTTGCAGCCAGTGGTTACATTCAGTCAATTTGCACCAGATCACCAGAACTGGTTGTTTAGATTGTTAAAACACACAGAGGCTGGGAGCTTTAAAAGGTGAACCAGGAGTAGCAAAGGAGAAGAGAAGATAGTAACTGGAGGAGACAGTGAAGATAGAGAGGTAAGAGGGTCAGAGAAGGATTGAATCCCATGGAACTGATAGGGGAGAGCTGGTGATTGGAACTTGTTGCTAATTATTTTGAATTACATCACTGTTACAGCATTAGGATACTGAAGCATTCAAACATGCCTGCCTATTGAAGTGATAGTGTGCGTGTTTCTCTCTTTTTTGCATTTTCTGATTAAAACAAAATAACCACATAATATATCAAAGTAAAAAAAAAGTAGATTGGAGACGTGGCACCACATGAGCCTTAAATATAGCTGTGTTTACAAATAACCACTTAACGTTTGAAGAACAACTGAAACACATTAGTAATTAGCAAGGAGATAATGATTTTTATAAGCTTGTCTTAGCTTAGGACACAACTTTCAAAAACTGCTTTTTAAATTATGATGATGGTTTGCTCTTTTTACTTGAGGATAATTATAAGAATGAGCAATTATTTTTCTTTCTTGCTCTTATCTCTTTAGTCAACAAGGAAATGAAACAGTCTGGCATATGTTTGATGGTGATTTATAAAGTAATGATAATGGTATATGCAAATTTCAGGATGATATAATTTTCTACTGTATTCTGCCTGATTTGTTGTTCGAATCATTTTACAGTAGACATAGAAGAAAGTGTTTATGTTGCAGAAAGGCTTGCATCATTCCAGGGCTAGAAATACATCAAAAGAACAATCCAAAAATTGCAGTCAAAGTAATTTTCAGTCAGAACACTTGAAAGATCCAAACTACTATCACTTGAAGGGAAAGATAAGGAAGAATAAAAGCTACTGTTCTTTATTTTGCTTTGCCTGTTTGCATTACAATTTCATTCCCCTTCCTTAAAATGGCAAGAAAAAAACCCAAAATATCACCTTCAGGACTAGCCTAAATGTCTCATTCCATATTGGGGACCTGGTTAGGGAGGGTGGGTTGGGGTGTCAATTCAAAGCCTATTAGAATCATAGAATAGAATCACAGAATCGTAGAGTTGGAAGAGACCACAAGCGCAATCCATGCAAGAATCTCAATCAAATCATCCCCAACAGATAGCCATCCAGCCTCTCCTTAAAGACCTCAAAGGAGGGAGACTATACTCCAAGGGAGTGTATTCCACTGTCAAACAGCTCTTACTGTCAGTAAGTTCCTCTTAATGTTGAGGTGGAATATCTTTTCCTGTAGCTTGCATCCATTGTTCCGGGTCCTAGTCTCTGGAGCAGCAGAAAACAAGCTTTCTCCCTCCTCAATATGACATCCCTTCAAATATTTTTTAAACAAATTTTATTAAATTTTAAAAGAAGAAAAAACCATATATACACAAATCATATGCACCATCATACAAACATACTGAGAAGTTATATAGTATGCTATTGTTTGTTTGGAGTTTTCCCTCACTAGAAGTTCTGCAATTCAGCTCTTTATATCCTCCCACCTCTAACCTTCTACTAATCAGCTTCCAGCTCCTATTATCTTTCTTACCCCACCAAATTAATTACTCACACATTCCAGCCATCCTATGTCTCTTCTTCTTCATTCTTCATTCATACCTACTGTAACCTTCTACACCTTCTGGGTGACACCTGGCTGAATGAAACTACATGTGAAAGGGATCTGGGAGTCCAGGTAGACCACAAGTTGAACATGAGTCAACAGTGCAATGCAGCAGCTAAAAAGGCCAATGAAATTTTAGGCTGCATCAATAAAAGTATAGTGTCTAGATCAAGGGAAGTCATAGTGCCACTATATTCTGCTCTGGTCAGGCCCCACCTGGAATATTGTGTCCAGTTCTGGGCACCACAATTTTAAAAGGATATGGAGAAACTGGAGGATGTCCAAAGGAGAGGAACTAAAATGGTGAAGGGTCTGGAAGCCATGCCCTATGAGGAACGACTTAGGGAGCTGGGGATGTTTAGCCTGGAGAAGAGAAAGTTAAGAGGTGATATGATAGCCCTGTTTAAATATTTGAAGGGATGTCATATTGAGGAGGGAACAAGCTTGTTTTTTGCTGCTCCAGAGACTAGGACCTGGAGCAATGGATACAAGCTGCAGGATAAGAGATTCCATCTCAACATTAGGAAGAACTTCCTGACAGTAAAGGCTGTCTGACAGTGGAACAAATTCCCTCAGAGTGTAGTGGAATCTCCCTCCTTGGAGGTCTTTAAACAGAGGCTGGATGGCCATCTGTCGGGGATGCTTTGATTTGGATTTCCTGCATGGCAGGGGGTTGGACTGGATGGCCCTTGTGGTCTCTTCCAACTCTATTATTCTATGGTTCTATGGTTCTATGGTTCTACATTTATGTAAGCTCTCTAATCCCAAGGCCATATATAGCTCAACAAAGTTCTCCATTTCACCTGCCAGTTTCTTTCTCACCCTCTTACTTTCTGCATAAAAGCTCATATAACCCCTGCTAATCATAGGTCTTTTTCCTTCCTCTGAGTTGACATAGGCCGTATTTCTCTTAGCTCTCTGTGTGAGGGATATCTTTGCTTGCCAACAGAAGGAGAGCAAGGAAGGTACCATCCTAGATATGTATATTTTGCCTGTTTTTTAGTACTCTATCCAAGGGTGAATTACACCAAGTTAAAAAAAGGTACAGATGGAGAAAGAAAAGAAAAACCCTATATCATATAAGTTAAAATAAAGCTAACCAACAATTCTAGTAAAATGCAATGGAAAAACAGTTTAAATCACTTTTAAACCATAATTTTAAAAGATACAAGCATGATTAAGAAAGATACAAACATAACATAGCCATTAGAAGTTCATTTTGCTCTAACAAGTCAAGAACCAAAGGCCTGCCAAAACAAAAAGGTATTTACCTGCTGGTGAAAAGAGAACACAGAAAGAGCCCCTTGAACGTCTCATGGGAGGGAGTTCCGTAACTTGGGAGCAGCCACTGAGAAGGCTCTTTCCTGTCTGCTTATAGCTTCAGCAAATGATAGGTGACAGTGTTGGGACTGAAGGGAAGACTTTCCCTCATGATCTCAAGACACAAGCAGGGCCATATAAGAAGCTACTGTTCTTCAGATACTTTGGACGAGTCGTATAAGGCTTTCAAGGGCATACTAAATAGCTTGAATTTTGTCCATTAACCATACTATTAATCATATTATTTACCATATTATTATTAATTCCCCCACCCATCCTAGTCTCCATAAATCATATCAATGGTTTAAATGTGAATTGGATTGATGGTGTGAAACTGTGGGGATACATGATGAAGAGAATGGTATTTTGGTCAGTAACTGTCTGTATTAATGCTCTGTCTAAACATGGGGAAGCTAAGTATTCTCCTAGCATGCAGAGGTTTCCTACATGACAGTCCTGCCCTTGGGATATAAAAAAGTTTGTCACATCTTTTCCAGGGCTGTCTGTTTTGATTTTAACAGACAGTATGGGGACATCAGCAAATGACCTAAGTAGATAGGAAGATTAATATGGTAGCAGATGTTTTCTTAAGGAGCTTAAAGTGCTCCCTCTTTCTAGTTGAACATCTTCAGTTTTCTGATGTCACTGTTGTCTGCATTGCTCCATTCCAGATTGTAGATCTCAGTGACTGGTAGTGGAGAGAGAGTGAGCAAAGAAATGTTACCAAGATGTGAGTAAGCCAAACTTGATATCTTAGAAGGGCGACTTGACCTTGGGTTGTCATTTACAGAGGCAGCCTGATGTTCTCAAAATATATATATATATATAGCCAATACAGCAGTTAATCTTATAGAAATAGCTGCACTTTCATTATGCATAAAGGGTAGTAAACTTTCTGCTCAGCATGGATTTCATTTCTGCCTGGATGTTTGAATCTGCTTTCAGCCCTGCAGAAACAAAGAAGCCTTTCAAGATGGAACAAATGGGAAAGTGCAAGGAAGAACAACTAAGAAATAATCTTCAGTTGTCAGAATCTGTTTGAAAATTTAAGAAACGTAGCTGGTAATTTCCCATCCCCATACATTTCTAGCCCGTCTTCCCTTTCACCTTTTAAATAGATTTCTTCAGGGAGTGCACATTGAAATATGTTCTACATTAGTTTTTGGTATCAGATAGTCTCTTTGGTAAGGGGAAATAAATACCTTTTTAGATTCTGTGACAGCAAGATATATTTTGGCTAGGATTCATTCCAAACGGTGGCAGGAATAGCCCTTTTAAGAATTACTAGCATGGTCAAATCCACCTTTAAAAAATTACATTCAGACACTGAAAAGAGGAATGGGAGAATTTTCATGAAATGAGTCCGAGATTAAATATCAGAGTAACACAGAGGCTACCTGTACACTAAGGTGAGTTATCTTCCTTCCTATAACAGCAACAAAGTCTCTGTGGTAGAAAACTTCTCTATTTATCACAACAGTTTTGCTTGTGCACCTTTTGAAGCTGTTCCCAAGAGTAGTGTGTGATTTCTCTCTTTCTTAATCATCTTGACTCTTTCTTGTCCAAACCTCCACTTGCATTACTCTTAAACCCTGATTCAAGAGAAGTACATAAAGGTGCTTTTTGCCACACCAAACCATCCAGTTCTCTCTAATCTGGTCTCCCTAACCTGGTGCCTTCCAGGTATATTTGGAGCACAATTGCTATCATCACAAGATATCTAATACAATTTACATGAGGTTTGTAAATTATGGAAGTTGCATATATGGAGCACTGTTTGTTTTGTGGTCTATTAGTCTACTCAGACTAGCAATAGTTCTCCAGGGGCACAAGCAGAGGTCTTTCACATCAGCTGCTACTTGTCCCTTTTAACTAGAGATGCCAGGAGTTGAATTTGCAACTTTCCTCATAAAGCCATATGCTATAGTATAGACCAATTAAGTGGCTTAGCACATGCTGCTCTTCTGCCCTACTGCACTCCTAGCATGATCCAAACATACAGTGGACCCTTATTATACACTGGGGTGTGGTTCCAAGATCCCCTGTGTATAACAAAATCCATGTATGCTAAAATCCTATTAAATATAATGACATAGTAAAATGGTGTCCCTTATAAAAAATGAAAAATCAAGGTTTGATATTTGAAATTTATACTTTTTTGAACATTTTCAAACCGTGTATTCTTGCATCCGTGTATAAAAAATCCATGTTTAAGAAGGGCCAACTGTATTCTCATTCCAACTATTGGGAGTGGCCAACCAATACTGTCTGTTATGGTGTGACAGAAATGCCCTTAAGGTGCTCCATGAACAGACTCCTGTTTGGTCTTTATTACATTCTTCCTTCCTCAAAGTGGGGACTATTATCAATAGTGTCAGAAGGCTGAACAGTAAGAGATTTCCTTTTGGAAGTCTTCGGCTCTTGGTTCCTCTCCAAATATTACACTTTCAACATGTGCACTCAAAAATTAGGTAGACCATTAGATAGCATGTTGTTCTTCAGTGCCAATGTTTTCCAAATCTATTGCTATTTAATGAGCAATGTTAATGAAGAGCAACCAGGTGAGTATAGACTTATATACCTGACTGTATTCATATCCATATCAAGAGCTAGACCAGAACTAATGTTAAACCACTCAAAGATTACAGGCTCTCCAAATATGGGTATATGTTCTGAATTGGCCCAAAGCTTAAGTTTGGGCATACTGTGCACCCCAGTTGCATATTCTTTAGGCATATTTTGGCAATTATTTGGCAATCAGGTTGGCAAATGTTGTGAGTCTGGGTACCAGCTTTCTGCACTGAGATCCTCAAAAGGCCACAGCATCTAGAAGCAAACAAAAATGAGGAAGGGGAGCTGCTAAAACAACTAACAATCAGAACTAGAAATAGTCAGAAGCTCATGTGTAGTTTTCAGAAATGTGTAATTTTTATGTTACCAGTGCAATCCCTTCAAATTATTTGAAAGATGAATTGTAATTCTAGAAGAGCCAATTAACTAATTACTTTTCAGATGGAGGACCACAAAGAGCATCATGAGGCTACATATAGTGCCAAAGTCATACTGTGTCTATCCCCAGTTTACATAGTGGGAAGACACTTGACTATGTTTGACACAATCATTATGCATTGGTCAGGAAGTCAGTAAGAAATTATTTTCAATTTGTATTTCACTGGTTATTTACCAAATGCAATTTCACCCAACCTAATATTAAGGGGAATACATTCAGATCCTGAAATCCATATATTTCTCATAAAAATGTTATAGTTTTATACCAAAAAGTATAGAGGGTTGGAAAAAGTATATACAAAGAGCACATACACAAAAAGTGTACATTTGAAACTATGGTGCTTTCCAGAGTGCCCAAAAAGGGCGCTCTGCCGGCGCCCGTGTTTGCTGTGCCAGGGAACTGCAGCGGACAAACCGCGCGATTCCCTGGCACAGCAAAAAGAACCCGCAAAAAAACGGGTTCTTTTTGCAGCATGGTTATGATGCCGCTAAGCATCCATGACATCAAAATGGCGGCGCTCATGTGTATAGGGCGCTGCCATTTTGACGTACCCAGTACGTCCTAGGGGTGAGGCCTGATTGGACGCTGTGTCCTCGGCCAACCCCTAGGAAATACTGGGGGCGTGGCAAAGGCAAGTGTAAAACGGGCCTATATGTCCCAAAATACAAATATTTTGAAAAATGTTCACAATAGTCTTAAGTGAATGGGAAAATTGCTTGGAAAGATTTCAAACTACTTTGAAACTGAAAGTGAAATTTAATGTGATATCTAGTGTATCATTCATACTTTTGTTGTTAACTGCCCTCATGTCGATCCCGACTCATGGTGACCCTATGGATGAGTCGTCTTCAAGACCCTCTGTCCTCCACTGCTCTGCTTCATTCCTGCAACCTCATACCTTTGATCTCCTTAAGAGAGTCCATCCATCTAGCATGTGGCCTTCCTCTCTTTCTACTTCCCTCCACCTTTCCCAGTATTATTGTCTTTT
This sequence comes from Sceloporus undulatus, assembly GCF_019175285.1. NCBI lineage: Eukaryota > Metazoa > Chordata > Lepidosauria > Squamata > Phrynosomatidae > Sceloporus > Sceloporus undulatus. Next base: position 186,031,599 of record NC_056525.1, on the reverse strand, counting down.
CCAATGAGTCTTTCCTTCTCATGATGTGTCCAAAGTATGACAACCTCAGTATGGTCATCTTGGCTTCCAGGGAGATTTCTGGCTTGATCTGCTCTAGGTCCCATTTGTTTGTCCCCTTGGTTGTCCATGGGATCCTCACCACTCTTCTCCAGTACCACATCCCAAATGAATAGATTTTTTCCTATCTTCTTTCTTAACTGTCCAGCTCTCACATTCATACATGGCAATAGGGAATACAATGGATTGTAGAATTCTAACTTTTGTTCTCAGTTGTATATCTTTGCATTTTAGAATCTTTTCTAGTTCTTTCATAGCCACCTTCCCCATTCTTAATCTTCTTCTGATTTCCTGACTACAGTCCCCATTTCTATTAATGTTTGATCCCAGGTAGGAGAATTCTTTTACTATTTCTATTTCTTCATTGTCTAGGTTGAACATCTGAAGAACCTCGGTGACAGCCCTGGTACTCGGAAGATCTCCAGGCAAGGAAGTGGGTTCTGCGACAACTAGAGCGCAAATGGCGGAGATATCAGGACTTAGCCTACAAAGCACTCCTAGACTCTCTTTTGGAGGCCTATGGAGTGGCGATAAACGCAGTGAAGAACTCGTTTTTTTCTGCTCATATCGCGTCCGCGGAGTCGCGTCTGGCAGAGCTGTTCAGGGTAGTGAGGGAGCTTACTCAGCTACCCTCCTCGCTGAACTCTATTCTGGAACCATCCAAAGCCTGCTGTGACGAATTTGACAACTTCTTCGTGGATAAAACCTCTCGGATAAGGGCTGATCTCAACGCCAGTATTTCTATAGGATCCAGAATAGAGGTCTCCGGAGCTTCCGTGGACTCTATTGTACTGGATCAGTTTGAGTCTGTGAGTACTGAGGAAGTGGACAAGATCCTTAGAAGTGTTAGGAAGACAACCTGCTCTCTCGATCCCTGTCCCTCTTGGCTAGCAGCTCAGGGGGGCGCGATCGTAACTGATATATTGCGTCGCATAATTAATTCATCCTTTAGGGAAGGGCGCTTTCCACCCAGCTTAAAATTGGCCATCGTAAAACCGCTGATAAAAAAGCCCTCCCTAGACCCCCTGATTTATAACAATTATCGGCCTATCTCACTGCTGCCTTTTCTGGGGAAGGTGATTGAGAGGGCGGTTGCCATTCAGCTTCAATCGGTCTTGGATGATACTGATTTTCTAGACCCATTTCAAACTGGCTTCCGGGTGGGCTATGGAGTTGAGACTGCCATGGTCGCCTTGGTCGATGATCTCTGTCTGGGCATGGACAGGGGTAGTGTGTCCCTGTTAGTGCTCTTAGACATCTCAGCGGCGTTCAATACCATTGACCATGGTATCCTTCTGGAATGCCTGAGAGAGCTGGGAATTGGGGGCACTGTGCTCCAGTGGTTCTGTTCCTACCTCTCGGGTAGATTCCAGATGGTGCGGCTGGGGGACGCGTGCTCCGATAAGAGGGCCCTTACATCTGGTGTCCCTCAAGGAGCCATTCTGTCCCCCATGCTATTTAACATTTACATGAAACTGCTGGGAGAGATCATCTGGAGACACGAGGCACAGTGTTATCAGTATGCTGATGACACCCAAATATGTTTCTCTGTGTCTCCGACTGATGCAGTGACCAGGGATGGCATCTCTCCTCTAGATGCCTGTCTGGAGTCAGTAATGGGCTGGATAAGGGAAAACAGACTCAGACTGAATCCAGAGAAAACGAAAGTACTCGTGATAGGTTCCCCGGACCCAGGGATGGAGATTTGTCCACCTGTCCTGAATGGGGTCACGCTTCCCCTGAAGGACTCTGTTCGCAGCTTGGGGGTGCTCCTGGACTTGTCGCTCCATCTTACATCTCAGGTGGATGCGACAGTCAGGAGTACCTGTTATCAGCTTCGGTTGATACGCCAGCTGCGACCCTACCTGGGCCGGGGGGACCTTGAAACAGTGATACATGCTCTGGTAACCTCTAGGTTGGATTTCTGTAACGCGCTCTACATGGGGCAACCCTTGTACCAAACCCGGAAGCTTCAATTAGTGCAGAACATGGCAGCCAGGCTGGTCACTGGATGTTCCAGGACCAGCCATATAACACCTGTTCTGCAAGATCTACATTGGCTGCCTATTCGCTTCCAGGCGCAATACAAGGTGTTGGTTATAACCTATAAAGCCCTAAATGGCTTGGGCCCAGGGTACTTGGAGGATCACCTCTCCCCATATAATCCACCCCGCACACTCAGGTCTGCCGGGAAGAAACTTTTGATGGTTCCACTTTTGAAACACTCTGCGGCTGCACAGAGGGCATTTTCAATCTCAGCCCCGCAGTCATGGAACTTGCTTCCCAAAGAGCTCCGCTCGACCCCCTCCCTCGACCCTTTTTAGGAAGAGACTCAAAACCTTTCTCTTCGAACAAGCTTTCCCCCAGATGTTGTAATGCTTCCTCTCCCCCCTCCTTTGCACTTGCATTTTGGCTAGTTTTTGTATGCTTTTAAATTGTGTTTTAACTCTTATTTTTAATGTTTGACTTGCTGTATATCGTATTGTTTATATTTATTGTTTGTTGCTATTGAAATGTTGTAACCCGCCTTGATCTCAAGGAAAGGCGGGCTATAAATAAACGATTTATTTTATTTTTATTTTTTATCATTATTTTTGTTTTCTTTATGCTCAACATTAAACTTGACTTTGCACTTTCTTCTTTGATCTTCCTTAATAGGTGTTCCAGGTCTGGGGGGTTTTCTGCTAGTACTATGGTTTCATTTGCATATCTTAGATTGTTGATATTCCTTCCTCCTATTTTCACTCCCCCTTCTTCTGTGTCCAAGCCTGCTTTTCTTATATGTTCTGCATACTAGTTGAGCAGGTGAAAGGGTACAGCTTTGTCTGACCCCTTTGCCATTCATATTTACTTTATATCATATCATGTACTCCAAGTTAGTTGAGTTCCTTTGCTTGCATGATACTTTGTCAACCCAGTCTTGAATACCTGTTCATTAGAAAGTGTTCTGTAATGGGGATTAGTACTCTCTTGCTTTGATCCTTGTCATTATTTACTGAAAAGTTTATTTTACCTGACTCATCATACTTGAGAGGGAAAACAAGTGGAAATTGCACATTCTTCTTGCTTTATAAGAAAAAATTATTTTCCTCTACAGGTGACCCTGTTTGAGTAGAGAGGCTGTATCATTAAAGGCAAGCCAATGCCTTCTTGTGCCACTTCAGGCTTGTGCAAAACAATAATTCAGGAGTTCCAATGCTACAATGCTTTGGAATCATAGGGTACTGTTGTAACTGCCAAATATTTTGCTCTGTTATTTTTTGAGAAATTTCTCTAACTCCTGGGGAGGAAGGCTGCCAAAAAAAGCTGCAAAGAAAAAAATGACTGCTGTTGCTGCCAGGTATGTTGAAAGCAATTGTGTATAATTATGTCTATTTGGGATAAATGCTTTGGAGAAGCAGCCTCTACATTGCAATGTTGTTTTTTTTAATAAAGTCAATAAAGGAATACATTATAATGCAGGATCTGACAGCACATTTTTACATAAGTTTTATGGTATTTAAGAATGGTTTTATTTTGAAGTAATGCCTACACATAATATATTTTAGTTGATACATACATTGATGATTATTTTATTTATGGGTTTTAAACTTGAGACTAAATTTAGAGAAATTGTTTGTCTATGAGATAGCAGACAAAAAAAGGGGAAAAAGAAGAGAAAAAGAAAAATTTGAGGGTCTCATTTATGAAGCATATGAGTAAAACATTTAATGTGGATATAAATCATTATGAAACTTTGCAAGGATATAAATCTTTAGTCGAAGTCTACTTAAGTTGATGTAATTATTATTATGCCCAAACACTGGAAATTTCAGTTTTGAAACATAGATAATTTCATGCAGCTTGCCTCTTTTTAATATTAAGATAAGATATCCTCATCATCCTCACAAAGTTAGTAGAGGTTCATAGAATCATCGAGTTGAGCCAACACTTTAAGGCACTCCTTTGGCACTGTGTCATTTAAACACAGTGCCAGAAGAGCTCCATGATAATATGAGTCATGTGGAGCAGTGTACAGCATCATAGTGTCATGGGACAGAGTCGGCCATGTGTCGTATTGATGCCACACCCCAACTCCACTCCCAGGCTGGCCTTAATGGCCGGTCTGCACAGCCCATAAGTTGACAGGTAAGCATAAGCAATGCCTACCCAGTTGTACATACCAATGTTACAGGCAAGCTCCTCAGAGCATGGGAAGATAAGTATATTAGGAAACTGTGCAGATAAAGACATAAGTGCTAGCAACACAGTATGATTAAAATAGCACATGTATGAACAACACATAATAAAAGAACATGGGCAAATGGGGGCGGGAATTCTTTTATATCTTGGGAACCATATGGGACACAATGAAATAATGGAGAGGCAGAAGGTCTTTAACACTCTAGCAGGTAATCTATAAAACATGTACTTTATAGACTACAGCAAAGCCGTTGATTGTATAGACCATGAATAGTCCATTGTATAGACTATGACTTGTTGTCAAAGAAATGAGTGTACCATCACATTTGATTGTCCTAATGCATAACCTGTACTCAAGACAAGAGGCTACCTTCAGAACAAAATAGAGAGAAACAGAATGTGAAGTTGAAAGCTTTCACAGCTGGCATCCATTTTTGTGTGGGTTTTTTGGGCTTTCAATTGGTAAAAGTGGGGGTGGGAGGGGTTAGACAAGGCTGTAATCTATGACTTTATTTGTTAAACATGTATGCAGAAAATATCAAACACAGAGCAGGTTTGCACTCAGAGGAAGAAAGAGTAAAGATTTAGTAGAAGGAATATATACTATCTCAGATATGCACGCAACGCCAGACTATTAGCAGGAAAAAACAACAACAAGGATTCAGAACAATTACTAAGGAAAGTTAAAGATGAAAGTGCAAGGACAGGTTTACAGGTGGAAATTAAGAAAAGAAAAATAATTTACATGAATTCATAGCAGACAATGAGGAAATCAAAAATGTTTCCCATACCTTGGATCAATCATTGATCAGAATGGAGACTGCAGCCAGGAAATCAGAACAAAACTGGGACTGGGAAGGGCAGCTGTGAAAGAGCCAGAGAAGATCTAAAAGGTGTCCAACTGACCACTAATGTTAGGCTCACCCAAGCCATAGTATTTCCCATCACCATGTATGGATGTGAGGGCTGGACACTGAAAAAAGCTGATAGAAAGAAAATCAACTCATTTGAGATGTGGTGCTGGAGAAAACTGCTGAGGATACCACATATGGCCAAAAAGACCAAAAAAATAAATAAATTCTAGAACATATCAAACCTAAAATCTCCCATTAAGATGACTTAATTAAGTCTGTCATACTTCAGCCACATCATGAGAAAACAGATAAACTAGAAAAGACAATAATGCTGGGAAAGGTAGTGGGCAGTAGAAAGAGAGAAAGACCACTAACCAGGTGGATAGACTCAATCAATGAGGCCATGACCATGAGCCTGCAGGACCTGAGCAGAGCAGTGGAGAGTTGGGTGTCTTGAAGGTGTCTCATTCACATGGTCTCTATGAGTCAAAGTCAACTTGAGGGCAATTAATAACAACAGGAATACACATGAAACTTCTCATTGTTCTCTATTAATTTGCCCTTTAGACTGAAGTCACTTGGTTAGGCCTCTTCACAGACACACAGATATAAATAAGGAAAACTGCAGAACAGATTTTCATGATGGATACATTCTACAGAGAGCATCTACAGAACAAGGAAATTGCTAGCAGTCACGGCTGAATGCACCAACTGGCTCTCTAGTTATGTAGTACATTTCTTCACATGAAATAGAAAGGATGGATAAGAAGAAAACTTTTTTTGGGGAGGGGTGTGAGAGACAGCAAGGGATCTCCAAAGCAGAGTAATCAAATTGGCAAATCAAAAGCTGAATAACCAGTCTGATGTCCACACACATGCATATGCAAACAGGGTCCAGCAGAGAAAAGAAATCACTTAGGTTCCCCCCCCCCCCCCACACACACACGCACGCACGCACGCGCGCACACACACACACACCTTTACTTAACAAATTATTTGTTCATAATCAAGTGTGTGGTGTAATGAGCCCCATACTGGGAGAAAGGTGGGTTACAAATAAAGGCTGGCATTCAGTACTGGTGTTATGGATTTTTTAAATTTGGAATTACAGATCTGTAACTGCTATGTTTTTATGAATCCTAGGTAGTTACAGCCCACTTTAACTCCAGAAAACCCCAGTACTATTTAATAGAAGGCAGTAGCATCATGCAATAGAGGTCTCTTCAGCTTCTGGTCAGAATGTAAGGGTGATGATATTTCCACCACCACCACTTCCCGCAAACAAACCAGTGAGCAAGGGAGCAACAATCAGAATCAGGACGCCTGCCACAATTGTATGTCACAGCTTCACTCACTGGAAGGGGAGATGTAGAAACCTCCTCCTCCTTGCACCCCAATTACCAATAGAACAGACCTTCATCTCTCAGAATGACTACTGTCTGGTGAAGTAGACTCATACTATTTAGTTACATATGCATAACTAGGTAGGCAATATAGAATATGGACCAAAATATTATTTAAAAATGGAGGAGAGAAAGGAAAGAGAGAGAAACTGGTTGCAGGTTAGAAAGATGTAGGAAGAGAGTGGTTGTGGTAAAGCAAAAATATCCCAGAAAATCTACAAACTATCCATTAGGGAATATAAGCATACAATTGTTGCTAACTCTTACAACAAGCGGCTGCCCACCTCACCAGGCAGGGCGCTTTGCCGCCGGGAGCCACGCTGCAAGTCTCCCAGGCTTGCCCCAGCATGCCTTGCTGGAGCAGGCTGTGCTGCTATTGGGCTGGTGTGAGGAGGAGAGGTCCTTCCAACTTAGTGGACAGCTCTGGGAGGCATGAGGACCTCTCTATGGTGTGCCCCGGTCCTCCAGGGCAGCCCATTGGCTGGGTTGCCTTGGTGGAGGGGCCATCATGCCTGCTATGCATGCTAGGGCCTGGCCTATATAAGGGCCATGTGGTCTGGCCCCAGTGGCATTTGCTACTCGGATCTCCCACCTTCCCTCCCTCGGGTTGGTGGTTTTAGTCACAACTTCAGGGGCGGCAGCATAGGTCATGGATCTGGTTGGTGTGGTTACCAGGGCTACAGAGCACTGGTATGGGAGTCATTAGGTACCCGGGGGCGATGAAGGCATACGTTGTGGCCATTGTGGGGGCCACAATGCGGTAGTGCCTCCTGGTGACTAGGGGCTTAGAGAACATGTGAGCGGCTGGTGGCATGGCTGCGAGATGGCGTTCCTTAGGGGTCATCAGGCATGTGGCTTATCGAACAACCGGGGGGTTGTTTGATACTACAGATCTTGACCTCATGCTTTGGGCCAACCCTACCAATTTTATTTGCTTGCTGAATAAAGTTGTGGCCTTTCCTTCAGCTTTGGCTCATGTGTGTACTTGCGGAGGCCTCCTAGGCAATATTAGTTTATCAGCTACATTAAAAGTCCTGGTGGGAGGGGGAACACAGGCTTTTTCTTCCTATCTTCTGATTCAATTCAATGTGTCACTGCCTGCACATCTGAAAAACTGTGGAATTTTACCCCTCAGTTTTCCCTCTGAAAATAAGGCAGAGAACTGAGGAAAAACATTTGAAAATAGCCTTAGCATACTGAAGGAGCTAGTGTGATCCAGTGGTTTCAGTATGTGTCTATTATGAATCTGAAGATTAGGTTTTAATTTCCCATATGGTCATGGAAATTTCCTGGGTGACTTGGGCAAGTCACCCACTCTCAGCCCCAGAAAACCCTGTGATAGGTTCACCTTAGGATTGCCAGCAACAACCTGAAGGCACACAGCAACAATATATGTTTTGAGGAGATGAAAAACAGGAATTCCATGAGATCCTGTACAGTAGCTCAGTATAAGTTCCAAAAATGAAATGATGGATCCAAAGTTGCTGGAAGTCCACTTCTGGATTTGAAGAAACAAACATTTGAGGAATGGTAAATGATGCAGGGTGCCCTGCAATCTCTTTCAAAGATGTATTTTAACTCTTGGACTTTGAAATGGAGTTGGAGGTGGGGGATTTTTGGCAGAGTGTCTAGGGTAGTATGGAGACTAGATGGTTATATAAATAGCCTTGGAAGAGCTCATGGATTTTGCTCTGTATTGATACTCATCCATATAGTATAAATAATGATATGTGAAAATAAATAGTGTATAAAATAGATTGGATCAATTATACTGGATGGGGGATTGTAATAACATAAAATTGTTATATAGAGGAAACGTGAGAGAAATCCCACAATGGCATAGACATTTGAGGTATTTGTTTGGAAGTTAAAAATGAAGAGCCACATAAAATACAGTTATCTTAAAGTGTTTCACTTTCAAGAATTTCTAACTCAAAGGAGCAGACACAATTAAAATCTCTTTATCTATGTGATGGTATTTTGGAATAGACCGTAATTTGGTGTTTCTCTGGTGACCCAGAGAACATTTTGAGAACATTTGTAGAAATATATCCTTATAGATGTTAACTGTGCTTCTTTTGAATCCTCCTTCCTCTTTCTCCACAGTTTCAGTAGTCAGCTTTTAACAATGGCCTCTGACAAGCTCATATTTGAACAACAGATTGCCTTGAACATTAGAGCACTACTGTTTCATAAAAAAAGTAATTCTCAGAGCCCAGAGCCCCAAAGTGGATTTCCAAGTTGCACATTTGACTGAAAAGCAAGATCACAGTCAGAACAATAAAATTAATATTTCTAGGACTGGATCACTTCAGCATGCAAGTAAGAATTTGTATCCTTACTTCTATTATAAGAACACAAGGAGACTCTGGCTGATCTGAGCAAGGTGTACGTAGTTCAACATTCTCTTCTTACAGTGGTCAAGCATGACACAGTAGCACACTACTGGATGTACTCCTTAGCAAATAGTATTCATTTCTTTGTTTGAAGAACTACTGATAGGAGCTAAAAATGGGTTATATTTTTCTTTTTTTCTTTTTTAAATAAGAATTTATCAAACTCTTCATATTCATAATTCAAAAAGCTAGTATTTTTAAAAAATGTATATAGTAAGAATTGAAATTAACAGAACCATGTATCAGGGTCCAGTGTGGGTTATGTATGTGCCCTTTAAGTTCCCTGTTAATTTATGGCAATCCCATTAATTTTGTAGGTTTGTTTTTTTCTTTTTGCAATGACTACTCAGAGTTGGTTTTGCCAGTTACTTGTTCTGAAATACAGCCTATAGTACCTGGTATTTCTTGGTGGTCTTCCATCCAAGTATTAGCCAGAGCTGACCCCTGCTTAGCTACCAAGATCAGACAGAATCTTGTGCTTTTAAGGTATTTAGGCCATCTAGTTCCAGAGTTGTTTCTACTAAACTACTAAATGCCTGTGCCAGAATCCCTGTATAGTCAATCATATCAGTGGAATTGAATTAGGGCTGCCATTTTTTTTTCCAGATACACTCCTCATTTTTAAAACTATTTGGAAAAGTTACAAATATATGTCCCAGATAAAATAACAGTTTTCACACAGTACTCACAAAGCCAAGAAATGAAAATATATAATATTTTTGTTCCTTTCCCAATAGACTTATATGGTACAGGACAGTACACTGAGAGTTTTTGGTATGGAAATGATGTAGATCCACAGCACAACCTTCAACAGAGTGGAAACCAGGCTTACTTAGATTGTAATGAATAGGCCAGTTTTGTGCAATGCAGAACTATCCCTTGAACATTCAATGATAATGGGTTCACATTGGAGCAATACAAAATAGACAAACTGTTAATCTATTAAATTGACAAAATGACATCCTTGAAGGAGTGGAAAGATTTATTTTTACTTTGAAATATATCAGCATTGGAAAGCATTGTGTGATGGTAAGTGGGCCACAAAAGAAGCCTTGAGTGTTGTGTGTAATCCATATGTTTTACTTTGTCTGCTTCTGACATAGATATACGGGAACACTTCACTGCTGAACCATTTGGATCTGATGCTGGCTCTGAACAAATGCCTTGGCCAAGTCTGTATTACTAATATGCAATTATCCACTCAGCTATGAAAACGATGTGGGGAGAGTGGTGGAGTCTTCTTCTCTTGAGGTTTTTAAACAAAAGCTGGGTGGCCTTCTGTCAAGAGTGCTTTGATTATAGATTCCTACATAGCAGGGGGTTGGACTGGATGGCCCTTGTAGTCTCTTACAATTGTATGATTCTGTGACTCTAAGACCTTGAGCAATTCACATTCTCTTAGTAAGACAATGACAAACCTCCTCAGCACAAATCTTGTTTTAAACACAAATGCACCCCTAGGATAGAGTTATCATAAGTCAACTCAACTTGAAGAGATATGAACACAACAATAAGTTCTCTTAACTCTTCCTTGACCCTCTTAATAAAGTTAAAGTTCACAAAATCTTTACATTATATTGTAGATAGCAATGAGAAATTGTAATATACTACTGGTCTGGGGGGAAAATGATTTCATGATACCACTCTCTGTTTATATAGTGTGTTACTTCACAGTAGAAAGTAGAAAGTATATTTAGAAAATACACTGCACTCTAAATCCCTGGAGTGGTTTCATATAGGAGATTATCAGACAAGGGATGGAACGTTCTTGTCCTGTTCTTGTCCCATTCTTATAGCACAATTGCTAAAAGATTTTCATACAAAATCACGCTTATCCCGGCAGTGTCCCATCATTAAACTGTGATTGACCACGCTCACGCAAAAGACTTCCATTTGATGTCACATTGATCCTGTCATTGTCCCGTCAGTGAAGTGGACCAGCCAAAAGGCCCACTTTCCTTCTGTTCTGGTATTGTCCTGTTGAGATGACACATGTCCCAAACCCCAGTTCTGATAAGCAGTCTGGCTGATGTCTGGAATGTTCTGCACAAGAACCAGATCTCTCAGATAAGGGCCGACTTAGATACTGGCATTAGTACAAAGTCAACAAGAGAGGTGTCTAGTGACTCCATTAATGAGTTTATCTTGGATCAATTTCAGTCTATGAGTACTGATGACGTAGACAAGCTGCTTGGTAAGGTAAAAAAGACCACCTGCCCTCTTGATCCCTGTCCATCTTGGCTGGTCATCCAGGGAGGTGAAGCAACCTTGAAGTTGCTACAATCTATAATCAATGCCTCCCTCAGAGAAAGTTGTTTTCCATCAAGTTTGAAATTAGCAATGGTGAAACCCATTCTAAAGAAACCTTCCCTTGATCCCCTGGACAAAAACAATTATCGGCCAGTATCTCTTCTTCCCTTTTTGGGTAAGGTGATCGAGAGGGCGATTGCAAACCAGCTCCAAGCAGTCTTGGATGACACTGATTATTTCAATCCATTTCAAACTGGCTTCACGTCGGGATACGGAGTGGAGACTGCCCTAGTTGCCTTGGTTGATGATCTCCGTCTGTGCATCGACAGGGTGTAACAGAAATTTCAGGAAACTTAAAAATCTAGGATTGACAGAACAAAAGAATTGGCAAGAGGACCTAGTAATTGAAAATCCATAAGTTTATTTCCAATTGTCGACAAAGGAAAACAATGAACTCAGTGGAATGCAAGTTCCAAAAAGCTGAGGCCCCGAACAAGACAAAATGGCTCTTTTTATATTATTCAAGACAAAGAAGCTTCTTCAATACACCTGATTGGCTAATTACAATTTAAACATACAGAATTCTGCAGTTTGGAGGTGCTCCTGGATTCGTCGCTTCAACTGTCTTCTCAGATTGATGTGACAGCCAGGAGTGCCTTTTATAGGAGTGTCTGTTATCAGCTTCGGCTGATACTCCAGTTGCACCTCTAACTGGAGCAGCGGGACATAGAAACGGTTGTACATGCTCTAGTAACCTCTCGTCTTGATTACTGCAATGTGCTCTACATGGGGCAACCTTTGTGCCACGTCCGGAAGCTCCAATTGATTCAAAACATGGTTGCTGGAAAATCCAAGTTTGACCATATTACTGTTATTATACTGAAGGTGAAAATGTTCAGATGTGGCAATGGCTGCAGAAGGTTAAATTGGCTACAGCTGGAGTCCAGAGCAGCAGTCGGATGTTCAAGGTCAACTGAACAGGACTAAATGTAAATATGCTATGTCTTCAGTCTCAAGAGGGATTAATGTCTGTGGTGCATAGCAACTTGTATATGAAGAGGCTGGACTTAGTGGTCGCCTCATGGTAATACTGTATATAAGGAAAACGCTGTTCTGGTGGATTGTGGGAGTTTGGAGATAGTGTGGTGGGTTGGTAAGAGTTTTTGTATAGTAGTGTCTAGCTTGTGTTTATTTAAAACAAAGTAATAAAGCCCTCTAAGGAGTGAACTGCTGAAGAGTGATTCTTTGATTTAGCAGCTGTTTCTCCAGGTATTGTTCCAAGCAAGCCAAAAGCCTGTTTTGGAGTTTTGCTCTGTTCCTGTGCTGGAGAGATAACAGGCATCTTCATCCATTTGGCACTGGACCGGAATCACGGGCAAGGTTCATCACTCAAGATATCAACAATTACACTTATTTTAAAATCATTACATTGGCTGTCTATTAGCTTCTGGGCACAGTACAAGGTGTTAGTTATCACCTATAAAGCCCTACATGGCCTGGGTCCAGTCTACTTGAAGAAACGCCTCCTCCCATACGATCCTTCCCATACACTTCGATCCTCCAGGAAAAACCTTTTACAATCTAGAAAGACCAGACTGGTGGTGACCTCCCTTAGGTCCTTCTCTGTCACTGCTCCAAAAACTTGGAATGACCTGCCAGAAGATTTTCGCCAATTATCCTTGCTTGAGGTTTTCAAAAAGGCAACAAAAAACTTTCTCTTGCGGCAGGCCTTCCCCTATTGATAATGTTCAGAACCAATTGAATCCCCCTCCTTTTCTTATTTTTCTTATTTGTGGTTTGTCTAGTAATTTTGTCATATTGTTATGTATTTTTAACCATGTTTTAGTGTTTAATTTTATACTTGGGAGGGAGGGTTGGGCTGGGGTCTTGTGGGGTTTGTTGTTTTTATTGTTGTATATTTTATAAACTTTGCTGTTACCCGCCTTGATTCTCAAAATGGAAGAGGTGGGATATAAATAAATATTTATTATTATTTTTTATTAGCATGGTTGAAGTAGTTTTTAATACCTTGCTTATTACTCAGATCTTCCAGGAAGATCTAGAGATCTCTGTCACACACCACCATGGCTGTTTGCATGGAAGTCCCACTGAGCTGCCCAGTATTTCTGCTGCCTATCCTGTCCATGCAGAACTAGGCACTAAGTCATGTGATCATCACCGGTTGCCCCATTCTCATCCCAGAAACAAGTGTTCATGACCATCCGCAAAATAAGGAGAATAGACACAAGACAATGGATTAAACAAGGGCCACTTTATTTGACCCAAAATCTATTTAAACTGAACCTGGAGATAAGCAACAAAAGGAGGGGGGAGCAAACTGATGTGGTCCAGCTGTCGACCTGTGACCACCTACCTAGCTTCCCTTGGGCAAAACAGCTGACCCCCAATGGCAATCCAATATCATTGTATGCTCTCCAGCTGGCAGTTTACTGGAAGTTGAACTGAGGGCACTTACCCCTGTTAGCCCTGCAACTAGACTTTACAGGAGATAGCATATCTCCTTGGTCTTTCCCAAAGGGAGGCCATTCCCACACCTTCCAATCCCCACTACTTGTGGAGGAGGTTCCATAGTCCCAATCTTTCACCAAAAGGGTTCCAAGGTGTACACCAACGTCTAATAGTTTCCCCAACCTGCAAATGACAACCTGTTTATAGACACCACCTGAGCCAATTGACAATGTCCCACTGATACAGTGTAGGGTAGGGGACAAAAAAACATGGAATAGGGGATAAAATTCCTACCCAGGTGCAAAGCAACCAACAGATCTCACACTGCACAAAGGACAGGAGGGTGAGTCAATGCAAATCTCCAAAGACAGCTCATGAAAGGACAGCCCAACATTAAGAAACCTCTGCCTCTGCCCCTCACAAAGTATAGCCTTGTGCCCTTTACACCAGGCCAATCAAATCTGACGTCCAATTGTGAGTGCCATCAAACTGTGCCCTTCCTGTAGCAGCTTCCAAATGGCTGGGGTAAAGCAACACAACCTGCAGTGACAGTGGATGCTCTGGGTAACTCAGCATGATGGCTGTGTAGACAGCTGACATAGTGTGGGAATGGAGGGCCTGGTAATGGGGGAAGGTTGGGACCAGATGCAGGGCCAGGATACTCCCAGCTGCTCCTGGATTATCTTGGGTAATGTAGACAGAGCCAGACACATGGACGTATTCCCTCCTTTGTCTCCATGTGGTCGGAGAAATATTGCTTTGATTTTGTGCAATGCATATAATTCATTTGCACCCATAAACACAGATATCACTAGTAATATGTTATATAAAAAATTGATTCCAATTTCAATCACAAAGTCAAGTAAAACCTTTGAAAAAAATCTATGAAAAACTAAAGTTTATTTTGTTCCTGTTTTCTTTCTTTTTTTCCCCTCTGCTTTCTTTTTTTCTTAGAGATGCTGATGAATGTTTTATAACACAAAATTTTGATTTGTTTGGATTTCCAAAATGAACATGAATATGCATATGCACCTACATTTCATGCTGTGCTGTTTTCATCTAGACTATAATTACAGTTTGAATTAAATACTGTTTCTCAAACTCCCTTATACGTTTTTTGAATAAATACAGATTGTACAGACACAAAAAGTGGAAACAGCTATTGAAGAAACCTGCCTGCAGGAAAGACAGAGACAAGATGGTAGGACCTATCAGCTTTGTTAAGATCTGCTTCTAAACTATCATCTTGCAATGTCTATTCCATCATGCTGAGGGACAAATGGAAAGTGGCCACTCCACCATTTTTGTGAAGAGATCTGAACTGTTGGGTCTTCCATGTCCAGAACTGTTGCCATTTAAACTGTTCATAGCAGCCTCGTGAGTTTGCTTGGTCTCTCTTTTCTCTGCATCATTGATTGAACTGTACTATTAGAAAAATAAAGTTTACTACATAATATACTTCAAGGATTATTCAGTGCTGTTAGGCACAGACAGATTTAATAGCTGATACAACTATGCAATAAATTCAAGAGGCATCCTTTTTTCTTTCAAAAAATAATGATAAATAAGTTTTGCTTATGGAAGAATTTACTTGTGGTTTTGATAACTATGACTACAGTCCAAAAGATGTTTATGCGAGGGAAAATCTTTATTAATTAAATATGTTTTATGTTTTGCATAGGTACATACAGAATTGCATTGTTAGCAGCCCGCCTTGATATAGGTCTTACTAGGGATGGAAAACATACAAAATTAAATGTTCAAAAATAGTTATAAAATTAGATTTTTGTGGGTTTTTCGGGCTATGTGACCATGTTCTAGAAGAATTTATTTCAGACATGTCACCAGCATCTGTGGCTGGTATCTTCAGAGAATGCTGACATGGAAGAGAGTTGGGTGTATCTATATATACTGTGTGACCCTGGGTAGGGTACTTGCAGCAGGGGCCCCCAAATCAGGTATTGGGTTGCAACCCCCAGTCCTAGATGGGGTCACACTCTCCCCAAAGGACTGTGTTCACAGTCTGGGGGTGCTCATAGATCCCTGGCTTCAAATGACAAACCAGGTGAATGCAGCGGTCAGGAATGCCTGCCATCAGCTTCAGCTGATACACCAGCTGCACACTTTCCTAGAAGTAAATGAACTAGAAACTGTAGTACATGCACTGGTAACCTCATGACTCGATTTCTGTAATGCACTCTACATGGGGCTATCCTTGTGCCTAGTCCAGAAACTCCAATTAGTACAAAACATGGCAGTTACCATAAATTCTAGGAGTGACCGGATAACACCGATTCTAAAGTCACTCCACTGGCTGCCTATTAGTTTCGGGGCGCAGTACAAGGTGTTGGTTATTACCTTTAAAACCCTACATGGCTTGGGTCCAACCTATTTAAGGGATCATCTACTTCCATACAATCCACCCCACACACTCCAGTCCTCTGGGAAGAATTTATTGCAGCCTTTAAAGACCAGATTAACTCCAACCTCCCAGAGGACCTTTTCTGCAACTGCTCCCAGGCTATGGAACAGACTGCCAGATCTCTTCCGGCAGGCCTTTCCCGAATAAATTCCCTGACCACAGATTGATTACCTCATCACACCATGTATTTACTACCACCCTGCCTATGTTATCTTTATTATAAATTGATTTTAAAACTCTTGTAATATATTGTAATATATTGTAATGTAATAATTGTAATATATTTAATTCTTTTTAAGGGGGGAATATTATAATTTTATGTATTATATTGTATGTGGACATTTTTGTGTGAGCCGCTCTGATTGTCTTACTACAGAAGAGCAGGATATAAACAAAAGTTTTATTTATTATTTATTTATTTCTTGTTGGCTGAAGATCCAGCAAAGTCAGCACACTGGGAGGTAATGTCTGATGATATCTTAATGGACATGCTGCTTGATTATTGATAATAGTATATTATGTCACAGATTGCTGTTGTACCTATACTTAGCCTTTGTCTTTCAATTCCAAGCCCAGATGAGGCAGGTAAGCATGCCTGAGACCACAAAAGATGTGTCAAGACATCCTGTGTCATCGCTCCATCCTATGGAATCCAGGGCACTCTAACATAGAAGGCTAAATATCTCACAAAACAAAAATCCCAGAATTCCATAGCACAGAGCCATGTCAGTTAAAGCTGTATAATTAATTCTGCAGTGTAGATCTAGCCCCAGTATTTTATTATGAAGTAGTTCAGCATATACCATTGCCAAAAGAATCCTCCTATACCTGTTTGTGTCTGTTAATTTCTTAGCTCTGTGGAATGCATCCAAAAAATGATGGACTTAAAATGGCTTAGCATAGTTTACCTGATAGTTGCATTGCAGGATTTTTTTTCCATAGAATATAGTTTACGCATCAAGCCTGTTAGCTCCTGACTTATTTCTGTAGAGACAAACTGTGGCTTCATGGAGAAAATATTACAATTTTTTCTGCATAAAATTAAGCAAATCTTAATAATTGAATCTAGCAAGGGATCTCTGGTGGTTGTTGTGAGCTGAGCTTCAGTGTCAACAATGCCAGGCCTGCCATCAAAATGAGAGGCAGAAAGTAAGGATCCTCCTGTTTCACTGTACTTTAGCCTTTCCCACTTTGTTGCTTTCTAGATATTTGATTGCAGTTTTCATCATTCCTAGCCAGAATTATTGGTGGGATTAGTGGCATAATATATCTTGAATAACCTGGTTCCTCTATACTGTTATTACTAACAAGGTATTTCTTGAGATGCTGTTGTAATGTCTTTAGTTTGTTAACACAGTTGGCCCTCCTTAGCTATGCATTCTTTATTCATAAATTCAACTATCCATGACTTGAGAAAATATTTTAAAAATATAAATTCCAAGAAGCAAACCTTTATTTTACCATTTTACATAAGGGGCACCATTTCACTCTGCCAACATATTTGATAGATTTATCCCCTTACATGGCATAGGATTGAAATCTTAATTAAGCTACTACTGTAGACGTATAACCAAAACCCCAGATTTCAGATCTTCCATTATTTGTGATTTTTACAGTTAATTATCTACAGTTAATTTTCTACTCTATGGTAAACAAACTGAAAAAATGCTTAATTGTTGATCCATATGTATAAGCAGATGTTAGATGAGGTAGGTGATTTTTGAATGGCTAAAATTTATATAATAAGAACAGATCAGACCAATGTCCAAATGGCTATTGAGGTGCTCTGTATTTTGCACACACTTCAAACAAGAAAACAATTTCATGGTATTACAATCTTTATGATATTGTCCAAGCCACAAATGGTTGATGGTTCTTGTTTCCCTATAAAACTGTATTATTGCAATGTTGGTTAGTGGTGCAATTCTAGTTAAAAGTCCTGTCAGTTTTTCATTAGAAAGTCCCGTTGCAGTAGTTTACAACTTGAAGCTTTAAATGGTCTAATACACTATAAGCTTCTCTCTGTGCCTCTGTGTTAACTCTTCTCTTATTTCCCCCTTTTCCCCACCGTTCCCTACAGAAAGCAAATAAAATAAAAATTGAAACAAAGGAGAGCAAGATGTCAGTAAAGACACACACTTTAAAAAACATACACTCTATACTAAACATACATAAAGCTTATGTATCATACAAACAAAATTCTGTTGGACCAGAATCCTGTTGGTTTACTATGTCAGCACTTCAACTGCATAGAAATAACAAAATATTACAATGAATTATAGCTATTATACTATATTGTCAAACTCCTGGATATGTGTGTGTGCGTGCGCGCACACACACACATTCCATTCCATTCCATTGGAAACCCTCCCATATGATTGGCCACAGAATAGCACATATGATGCACCTGTACCAAATGATACATTGACAAAGACAATCATGGATGCTCCCCATACATGTCCCCTTCACCCCTGCTTCACCCCATGCCCCCCTGTTGGACTCTCTGGTTTGAGTATGATGTAATTACATCCACTGGATTATTGGCAATCATGTTTTTGCTTTGCAATATTCCCATACTGGTGCCAGGCTGTTTATATGCTGGTGTGATGATGCACATGAATCAGAGTACCACAGCTTCTTTTTGATCTACTTTTTAGTAGAGCACAGCTTCATTTTGCTTTCCACCCAGTTTCACCTAGCGCATCATCTATACAGACAGCCTTCAAAGCAGTTAAAAGCTGCTTTATTTGGCCAGTGCAGATGACTTCATAGAGAGTTCTATGTATAGTTATAGTTACACAGACAGCTGTTGAGAACATTATGTGTATGTGTGGGAGTGTGTGTGTGTATGACATTTGCTATAACTATGCGGGTATAGGCAGTGGTGACAAGAGGAAAAAACTCTCTAAAGAAGTATGGAAATTGAGAAATAGGTTATTTGAAATGACCAATTTGTTTTTCTGTTTTCCCTTGTGTGATTGTGGAAAAAACAGAACCATTCACATAACCTATCAAATGTACTGAGCCCAATAGCTTAAGAGTCAAGTTAGTGAATTTTGTCAATTCAAAAGCAAGGAAATAACTGTGCATCTGAAGTTATGTCATAATAAATATGTATCATTAGAGAAACTAATGAAAGCTTAGGTGAAGAAATAGATTATAGGAATCAGTTGTTTCTACCTTGGCATATTTATTCATTCACACTATATACAGATAAAAAAATCCATGTGGTAGAATAGGACTTGTGATAGGTGAGAAATTTACTCCACTGAGGTTTTCTTCAAAAAATCAAATTACCAAAAACCATTTCTCCAGACTGAACCCAAAATTAGATGTGACATGCAGCTGAAAATCTGTGTACTGCATTCCATAGAAGGGAGGAAAGTATGTTTGACAACATGCACACTTTTAAGCAATGTACAAACCAAGTTCTTGAGATATGCTCAAACATGTTTTAGTCAGTAGGAGCTGTAAGTGGGAACAGTTCATTAGTGTGTGCATGTATGCACACACAAGCACACATGTTTGGAGATGGGAATGCAAGAATCCATGCAGATGTTTACCTTTTTTTTAAAAAAAAGTACATATAGCATACATTTTTGTGAGGAAAAGAACAACGTCTGCAAAACTGGACTTGAAAGATCTGCCCATCTCTATAGATAGGGTGAGATATTTCTCCATCTCATCATATTAGAAATTCTGGCTACTGGAGTTGTATGGGAACTGGACCTTAGAAACAAGAATAGATATTAGACCTAAACATTATGAAGGATGTCCTGACAGTAAGAGCTATCTGACAGAGGAAACACTGCCTCGAAGAGTGGTGGTGTATCTTTCCCCTTTCCCCTTTCCCCTTTCCCCTTTCCCCTTTCCCCTTTC
>NC_056525.1:185999007-186008687 GCF_019175285.1 Sceloporus undulatus | reverse complement strand
CTTCTTCTTCTTCTTCTTCTTCTTCTTCTTCTTCTTCTTCTTTTTTTTGAGATTTTAAAACAAATGCTGGGTGGTTATCAGAAGTGCTTTGACTGTGTACTCCTGCATGGCAGGGGGTTGGGCTGGATGGCCCTTGGGGTCTCTTCTGTAACCAGTGGGTCTAGGAAATTTTTTTTAGCTCAATTTAAATAGCTGGGTGCAGCCTCGAGATCTGTCCCAACATTTACGGAGGTGCTAAAACAAAAGGACTGCAGAGGCAAAATTCTTCTATGAAGCATATTTTATTAAGGAGAAAAACACATGCAAAAAATCCCAAACACATTCACACACTCACACAAGAACTAGGAAATAAAGGTTTGAGGTTTGAATAGATGAAAAGGATCCACTAATGGTGATAGTTACTAGCAGCATGGATGCTCCTTTAGATGTGGGTGGTAGTTGTGATTTGGGACTCTGCTGTTTCTGAGTGCTTGATGGAGTAACAATGAGCCAGGTCTAGCTAGGTCCAAATGGACAGCATGTCTGCCCTCAAACCAAAACTAACCCAAGGAGCACTAGGAATTTGGATCTTTTATAGGAAAATCCCCTCTGGGCAAAGGACAGAAGGGTCTCATGTCCAATAGTCCAGATTGCATGAGGTAATCATTTGAGGAGAAGACATTGAAGGTGAGAATTGGAGTGTAAATGAGCAAACTCCAGATCTGAGTAGTCTGCAGAAGTGTGAGACTAGAGCAAACATAGCACCTGGAAATTGGTGTACGTTTCTTGATTGGGTTGCCAAGCCTTCCTGGGCATGTGTGAGTGCATCATCCCTATTGCAACTCTCACACTGCCTATGTGGCCTCATGCTTAGGAGTTTATGGAGGGTCCATTCAGGGTCATGAAGGGATGAACCTTACTATATTTTTGATATCAAATGAAAGACATACGGCCAATCATAACACTTCCAATTCTGAGTCTTACCACATTACAAAAGATGAAAGGCAGTGAGATAGAAAGTACTTTCTGTTTACATCTCTGCATGATCTTGAAGCATGCCCATTTTCTTTTTGATGGAGATTATCATAAATGCATGCCTGCTGGAAAAATCCATTTGGCAAAAGCCACACTTTTACAACTGTTTCCCTCTGGAGAAGAATGGAAGCACTATGACATCATATGGGGAAGTAAGCAGAAAATCATTTCTACCTCTCTGTGTCTCATCTTTATTTTGTAATGTGATAAGGCTCTATGGTTCTCTGTTTCTATGAGATAATCAAGCCTACTTATAACTTCATTGTTTTAAATAGGGGGATGGGCATAGTATGTTTCCAATGCATTTTATGGCCCCCAGTGCTCTCCTGGGATTTAAAAAAAGAACATGTATCTTTTAAACATTCTCATCCTATGCCCCCAATTATCTTCAAGGACTGTAGGATATATTTTAGTACTTTTTTGTGGCTGGGTGTGGAGATGAGGAGACACTTTGGGCTGAGGAGAGACATTTTACAAAAATAGGAACTGAACAGGATGTGACATCCAATCACTTTGTGTTGACAAATTAGTTCTCTATTAACCTAAAATGATGAGGGATGTGCACCCCCCCCCCAGTCTCCCGCATTGCCCACCATTGCTTTAAAGACAATGATGCCATAAGCAAGTACTGAAACTTGGACTATATATGAAAAATCTACCATCTCATGATGGTTTGGAAGTGACCCTAGGATCTCAGAAGCTATGACAATAAAAAGCAAAGGCTTGTGGGTTAACTCAAGTTTATGAAGCTTGGCTATAGTCCAGGCAGAAATCTGCATATCTGCTGTCCAAGGACCAGCCTAACTACTGAAGGATTGGTTAAGTATGCTGAGTTGACCACAACAGCTATGAACACAACAATCTGAGGATTGGTTAAGTATGCTGAGTTGACCACAACAACTATGAACACAACAACAGAGTATATTTACTGCAGACTTCACTAGTGTATAGATGACCTGCTTTCATTAAATCATGAAACTTCAAGGTATTCAAGTTACAGAATAAAGCAGAAATGTTTTGTTTTGTTTTCCCTTGATACACTAAAACTGAAAATGGTGTATTACATTTATAACTATTTCAGTCATACTAATTAAAACCTAGTTATGTAAATTAAATAGGAACCTTTAGCTCAACATGCAATTGCTGTTGTTGCCACCACAGTTTTTGCTGCTGATGCTATTGGTTGTCCACTCTTGTTGTTTCTTGGTCTAATGATCATTTTTGGCTTTTCTCCATGCATCACTTTGCCCTCTTGATACAAATATTTCCATTTGCCAAATGCTACATTCAGAATATACTTACATACAAACAGGTTTCCATTTGTGCCATGTTAGGCTCAGTATTATTCAGACAAAAGAAGTTTGTGCGTTTCTTTATAGATTGTTCAGTGTAATCAAAATTGCAATTTGGGTTGTTTGTTTTTTTTTTCATTTCAAATTTGAGAACTCTATAAGGTTTGCTCAGGTTCCCCCCCCCCCTCCTTAAGTCATTTTAACAAGGCTGTGGAAGGTTAGTTGTAGATTTTAGAAAATGAAAGTACAATTGACTTATAATGGATTCTTATTTGTGTTTCTTTTTTGATCACCAGTAACTTATATAACTAAACTAGCATTTGTGAAAGAAATGCCATATTTAATTGGATGCATATTCCACATGCTTTGCTTCTTTTCCAATTACATGATACCAGTATTCTAGGATAAAACTGAGAGATAATAAAGAGAAGGCAATGCATTTTCCGAATGCAAAGCTGCTGAAACAAAGGAAGTGTGGTGAAAGAGGGGGGGGGGGGGGGTAGAAAAAAAAAAATAAGTTTTTTTTTAAAAAAAGGAAAATGCCACAGAAATACTTAATGCACAAAATACAGTGAACTCAGAGGTTCTGTTGACTCAGAGGTTTCAATGATTGATGTGCCAGATTTTTCAATAATTTTTGTAGTGCAGTCCTAAGTATAACTATTGAGTTTAATGGAACTTACTTCTAAGTAAGTGATTATAGCATTGCAGCATTCATTATTATTTGATTTCTATCTTATGCATTTTAAAATAGATTTTAAAAGCGACTCTCCAAAAAGGAAAGAGAGAAAGAGAAAGAAATGAAGTAGAATTGAGAGGGAGGGAAGTATTTCTAGAATATCCCTCAGAATGCTTAAGCCAATATTGAGAAGCAACTGCTATTATAAGGAGATTATCACACTGGCTTTTATTCCCGCACTAGGCATGGGATGCAAATGCATGCCTAAAAGGATGGATTCTATCGCACAACTCTGTTCCTGGGCAGTACACATACCATACCTGATCTGGGCTTCTCCTAGACCTTTTAAAGAATGGGAAAATCCCATTATCACTGATCAGGGATAATACGTAGGGATCAGAAATAAGATGGGGATATGTATCCAGTCGTGTTCTCTTTGGGCAAGGAATGCTCATCCTCCTTGGGGGAGAATGATCAGGTAAAGAAGTAATCCCCTGCCCACCAACTGCTGATCAGAAATTGAAGTTTTGTCTTCACTGAACTGTTTCCTTGGGAATAAAAATGATACTTTCCCCCCATATGCATGAATAGTAGCCAATAATAGTAGTGGAAATACTGTGTGTCTGTCTAGTGGAGGGCATCTGGGAGTTTCAACCCTCACTGAAATCAGGCAGGTTATATTAGAGTCAGTCAATCCTGGGGAGAGTCTTTGCCATTATGAGTTGTGTTAAGAATGTTGGCTCAGTGTGCAGAAGCAGCTCTTTCTTCGGTATTTTGATCATATTGACATGAGGTAGAATTATTGGCTGATGCATGAGCTCCATCCATGCTTGATCATATGTTTAACATCTATGTACTGAATCAGGAGCTGAGTCACAATTTGGATGAAATCCGACAGCACACTGGTGTAGCAGTATTCTCTGCTAACACACTCATGGAAGGACTTGAAGGTGCTTGCTCCTGTCCCACTTATATGCAACAAACAGTGTGACTGGACACAATTCCATTTCACTAGCCATTGATTGGCTGTAGGAGTCCCTTCAGACCAGATGTTCTTGAACACAGAGGGAAGAAGGTACATGTTCTGCCTCCTTTCCCCAAAAAAGGTTTCTCTCTTGGTTACTAACAGCAGCTGAAACAGGACTGAGCAGCTGGTCTGTGGCTGAGGAGACAGAACTGTGCCCAGCAGTTCCCTGGCTGCTGTTACACAGCACAGTTGGGGCACTGCAGAAGATGCTACTGGATACTACCATCTGATCTGAAAAAGTGCATATTCAAGAAACCCACATATATTGTGGCTTAAAAGTAAATTTGCCTTTTGAGTGCCACCCCAGGTAGGTTATATCCTTCCTCCAACATCTGTACATCTTTTTGCAAATTTTTCTGCATGTCTGCACTGCAACTACAATTGTTTGATTTGCCTACATATGGAAGCTGCTCAGATATTTGAGTAGACAACTGCATGCAACATGATAACATCAGAGGAAGGAGATGCAAGTCTAGAGGTGGAGGGAAAAGTATGGTGCCATTCCTGCTTCATCATGTAAATACCCAGAACGCAAAAGACAAGTGCATAGGACTATGCACAAACACATTTACACACACATACCTGCACTAGAATAACAGGTTAATGTTGTTGTTGTTGTATAAAGTATTTGGTATGGGCACATAGGAAGCAGTTGCAAAGTTTGCTAGTATAAATCTTTGCTCTTGGCTATGTTTGTTTATTTTGCATAATAGTATGAAGCAAATGCCCTTGTATACAAGGACTCCCTATCAAAATGCAGGTCATCAGAGTGAGCTGCAAGGTATATATTTTAGCCTCATATCCCATAACTGCCATCATTATTTTTCCATGGCATAATATACATGTCAGTGGGAGGAGGTTCAATGAGCTGTGAGAAGCACACTCTCGACATTGTCGCTGTTGTTTTTCTTTCTCTAAATATACCCTCAGAAATGAGAGAGTGAAGAAAAGAGAATGCTAATTAATGTGCCAATTAAAAGTATAGCAATCAGGTTGTATTAAAGTCAGTCAATCCTAGGGGAGAGTCTTTGCCAATGTGAGTTGTGTAAGTGTGAAAGAGACCTTCAGAACTTGATATGCTGCCAGTTCATGTTCATGTTGATCTCCACCCCGTCCCTTCCAACACTTTTCTTTTAACTCTGAAAATTTGATATCCATAATACTGTGTAAAAATTTTCTAGAAAATTATAGACAATGGCATTATGAAGGTCAATCTCAAACTGAACTTGTAAAAGTTATTGGTGTCAATAGTTTACAGCTGCCAGACATCCCCGACCATCATGAACACTATCGGATTCTATGACATGCAGTCCAAAAAAGTAACTTCCAGAAGCTCTGATCTTGACATTCTCCTACAACAACAGAACAGCTGAAATTACTTTGCCATCCTATTGCAAATGACTCCAGCTTCCTAGCAATGATAATAAAAGGAAATATGAAGAGACTTTTGTACAATGGGTAAAAATGTTTATTCTTAAAGTATTGGTCTGTTCTGGTGTATGAGCTTTCTCTCGTTGTTGATTTCTCTTTGTGTATTCTTTCCCCACTTCCTCGTGATCCTTGAAGTCATGTCATGATTTTGCCAAGACTCTGAGTCTGTACAGATGGCAAAATGTCTCCACTGGAACTTGTGTGTTGGATAGCTTGAGTCCAGGGCCACTGAGATAATTTTTGCAAAGCAAAGCAGTACTACTTTTAGGCCCCAGGGGGGAGGGGTACTTCTTTCAAAAGCAATGACTTAATGTCTAAATGGAACTTAAATCCTCAAAAGTCTTTTCAATAAAGATAATGGTAAGGAATGAAATTTTAAAGTTGTAGTTTTTTCCTTCTTTGTTGAAAAATATATTTATGATTGAATAAAGTAGACAGCTTTTGGTATATGGTTATGATAGCATAATTACACATGATGGCTAATCTCAGGCTATCTGAATATGGCCACTGAGAAAGTTTTGTAAATGCTCTATTCCATGTGCACCAAAATGACCAGACAACAACATACTTCATACCTTATACAAAATAATGATAAGCCAAATCAGCTAATGAAATGAGATTTTATGGCCTTTTTAACTGCAAAATTTCTAATATTATCAAATCAGTTTCTCTGCCAATGTTTGATTCAATACTTAGTCTTGTTAAACCAACATGTTGGCTTTGAGAGGTGGTAGAGTGGGAGTGGTGCAACATCCAAACTCTCCTTGGGGAGTCTGTTGGGCCCCCCTAATCTCCTCCCTCACATTTTAAGGAAAGATGTGTGGACTGTGACTTTCCAGTGAATATAACAAAAGGCCCTCTATAACAAGCACATACACACAATTCACAAAGTTTATTCAAACTCTGTAACTTTGTGGTACTTACTGAGAACCACCTGAGAGGAATGTACCAGGGCTGAAGCTGCCTTTCTACTCAGGTACTATGTTGGTGATGCTGGTGTTCAGGTTTAACAAAGCTAATATCTACTGTAAAAACTGGGAATATTGTGCAGATGCCCAACCATCCCACTTGATTTTGAATCAGATTGGGTTGGTCAAGTCATGGAGCAGCACATCAAAAGACTGGATGAAGAGAAAGGAGAGGCGGAGACACAGAGGAGATTGATGAGAGTTAAGATGGGTGATGTAGAGAGCAGCAAGTACGTGTCTGCATGGAAACCAGCAGAGCCAGAAAGACACTCCCACTGGTTTTGTTCTGTTGCAGGTAACCAACCTGCCCATGCCAGAGCAAAGTAGTACAGCCATTCCAAATGAAGCTACCAGGATTGAAGCCAGCTGGGTATCAGGGGAGGTATGTGACTGAGATTACTCAAATCAATTTAGGAGAGTATAGAACCAGCATGGCACAGTGGTTTGAGTATTGGAGACCAGGGTCTGATTCCTAGTTTGTCCACAAAATCCACTGGGTGACCTTGGTCTAGTCACTTGCTTTTGGCCTTAGGGGAAGGCAATGACAAACCTCTTCATGATCCAATGGCTACTAATAAAGATCTTAATCTGTTGCCTACTTGGCGCTGAGGTGATACTGAGCTTGTGATTACATCCTAAGTTTAGATTTGCCTGCAGTTCCTTAAGTAACCTTTTCAGACTAAAGACAGAAGAGATGGCACAGACTCCTCCCAAGCTAAGAGGTTATGAAAACATGGAGCAAGAAACAATACCATTCATAATCAGAAGTGTTTCTGATTTTGAAGAACTACAAAAGTAGGGGTTTTTGATATCCCTCTTCTTATGGATCAGTAGCTTCTCTTTCAAACCCATGTTTTGTAAAAAAAAAAAAAAAAAAATTCTGTATAGAACACATCATTCAACCAAGAGTTCTCTACCAGTGGTCCCAATATCCAGAAGTCCCAGTTACTAAGTCAAAGGTCAAGGATACTTGGAGCTGATTTAGTGATTTAAATCAGTTGCATGACTTTGACCTGTAGATACTTTTTCTTTTCACTCAAATAACAAGAGAACAAGATAATGGAGTGACTAGCCACTAATACTTAACTTTTGCATTCCAAGTTCACCTCTTCCACAGTTATTTACAGCAAGCTGATATTATTACTTCCATATTTGAGATGGTAAGTTGAAACTGGAAGAATAGGGACCATCTAAAGCTGTCTAGTGATTTTGTGGAGGTATTGAGATTTGGATAAGAGATGTCACCATGTTAATCATTAAGCCACCTCTCAACATTCAGCGAATCCATAGTGTGTAGTATAGACTGAGGATGTGTAACTTGGTGAAGTCTAAGGCTTTCATGGCCGGCATCCATAGTTTTTTGTGGGTTTTTCAGGCTATGTGGCCATTAGCAAACACATCTATGAACTCCATTTCTTGGAAGATGAACTGAAATACCTGGACCGGGCTCTACAGGCTAATGGTTATTCCAGCTCAGACATCAGAAGGGCTGACAGGCTCAGGAAACCCAGAGGAGTGAAGACAAGCAACCACCCAAAGGGAAGGTATTTTTACCATACATCAAAGGAGTCACAGACAGAACAGGCAAAGTGGTGAGGAAGCACAACTTTCAAATGGTTTACAAATCAACAAAGGAAATCCAGTAAATGCTTTGCTCAGCCAAGGACCAGAGAGACTCTCTCACAGCCGCAGGAGTTTACTGCATATCATGCAGCTGCAGACAAGTCCACATAGAGACTACCAAACACAGTGTGCAAACAAGAATCAAGGAACATGAGAGACACTGCAGTCTGGGCCAGACAGAAAAATCAGCAGTAGCAGAACATGCCACAAACCATCCTGGGCATAAAAATACTTTTTGAAAAAACTGAAATTCTAGACCATGACAACCACTACCATGTCAGGATGCACAGGGAAGTCACTGAAATCCACAAACACCTGGACAATTTCAACAGGAAAGAGGAAACCCATAAAGTAAACAAGGTTTGGCTACCAGTCTTGAAAAATAGCAAGATAAAGACTCAGCAAATGCAAATGAGAAATCTCCCAGCAGACAATGAGCACTATCAAGCAGACATCAATCCTCTTTTGCAGACCCTCCCACCCTGAGGCCTGCCATTAGCAACAGAACAATACACATGCAAATCACTCTTGCCTTTCCAGGTCACTCAATATATATACCCCACTCCTTTCCAGGCAAGCATTCTCTGAAGATGCCAGCCACAGATGCTGGTGAAACGTCAGGAAGAAACTCTTCTTGAACATGGCCATATAGCCCGAAAAACCCACAAAAAATGATGGGTAACTTTGGTGGAACCAGAGACAGCATTTCCCCAGAAACACCAAATGTGATGCAACACTATAAGAATATACAGGTATAGCAGCACCAACAGCAAAATTAAAAGTATTTTCAGTATCTAAGAAGATATGTAAGAAAAATCTAGTATAAGATTTCTGTTCATCAAGGAAATGTCTTGGAAGTACTTTTTTTTTCCTTTAGAAAGAAAACCACCTTATTTAAATCTTGAAATGTGCTGTATTTTGCTATCAACATTCCACAGAGTGTTGGCACTGTACCTCCACAGTCAGTAGCAGAAATAGTAATGAGGGTGTTTGCGGTGGTTTCAAAAATATTGAAAGACTACATGCACGCCATAGGGTATGTATTGCATACCCCAACAGAGGCATTCCTTTTTAACTTGAAATTTAAGGAGCAAGGATACAAAGCTAATCAAATTATCTGTGGCTTTTGCAATCCCCTTTTATGTTGAGGGAACTAACCTGGCACTTATTTGGCAATTCTATTAACCTCATCTTATCCTTACAAAATGAAACAGAAACAAGTAGCATACTCATTAAATCAATACAAGAACACCGAGCAAGCACTTGCACAGGGGACAAATTGCTGACAGTTCTTCTGAAGCCCTTGTCCAAAGAGATTGCACCGCAGCAACATTATTGCTGATAGATATAAAGTGGCATCAATATTGTATTTATCATCACATATTTCATTACAGAATAGCAAACTATTATAATC
The DNA here is from genome assembly GCF_019175285.1 of Sceloporus undulatus. Lineage (NCBI taxonomy): Eukaryota > Metazoa > Chordata > Lepidosauria > Squamata > Phrynosomatidae > Sceloporus > Sceloporus undulatus. The sequence continues at coordinate 185,999,239 of NC_056525.1, read as the reverse complement.
CCAGAAAGACTCAAGTCTTGCAACCAAAGTAATAAGAAGCTATTTGATCAATTGGTAATTGCAATATGAACTTAGAAGGGATATTGTGGCCTGTTTCCTTTACCCTTTCACTCTGCTATAGTTTGACTCTGATTTGACCCACAATAGTTGTTATTTGCATTTCACTGAGGCAAGGGAAGACCTGTGTGCTCTAATGACAGCTTTTCCTCAGTGGAAATAACAGGCAAAAAAA
>NC_056525.1:185907626-185996201 GCF_019175285.1 Sceloporus undulatus | reverse complement strand
ACGGTGAAATCAGTAAAGAAGGGATGAAGTTTACAATTACATTCTCATGTGTTTTTAAGCCATTTTGACACTGAATTAGCTTTAATGTAAAGTGAAATTTGGCCAGTCTACCTAGCAACATAATATGGATGCTCACATCCAATGGAGAGCCAAACTACACTTTAAATTGCCAGTGGGATTGCTCTGAAGAGCAGAGCTGCTTTTGTATTTGGAAGGTTTCCATGTTAATGTGAACCCTGGAGAAGCTGTGTTCTGGCATGTATGGAGATCCTTTATATATACTTTGGGGTTTTTGTACCTTGGCTCATTCATACATAAAAATAACAAAGAATAAGGGATGAGGTGGCTAAGTGGTTAACATGCCAATTCTGATGATCAGAAGATTGGAAGGTTGGCAATTCAAGGCCTGAGTGCTTTATGATGGGGAGAGCTCCTGTCACTAGTCCCAACTTCTGCCAACCTAGCAGTTCAAAAGCATGCAAATGCAAGTACCAGTAGATAAATAGGTATCACTTCAGTAGGAAAGTAACAGCGTTCAGTGCAGTCATGCTGGCCACATGACCACCAGAGCAGTCCTCAGACAATGTTGGCTTTTTGGCTTAGTAACAGAGATGAGTGCTGCCTCCTACAGTCAGTTACTAGACATTCATGGCAAGGGACTACCTTTACCTTTATCTTTATAATAAAGAAATCAGGAAATTAAGATTTGGAAAGAGAGCTATGGAGAAATTAGGTAAGATCCTCAATTGAAATGCTATATCTTTAAATACTAATGTCAGAATCATTCATGTCAAAGTTTCCCCATTACTGTGAATAGCTGTGAAAGCTGGACAGTGACAACAGCTGGTGGGGGGGGGGGATAATTTGAAATATGGTACTTGAGGAGAGTTCTACAGAGAGAATGGACAGGCAAAAGAGCAATAGATGTATCCAAAAGAAAATTAAGTCTGTAGGTGAAAATGACTAAACTGAGGCTTTTATATTTTAAAGATATCATGAGACAACAGGTTTCATTGGAAATTATTGTGATGCGCCATAAAGTGGAAGGTAGTAGGAGAAAGAGGGTACATTACACATGGACTCCATCAAGGAAGTCACAGATCTAAGTCACATTGCAAGACCAGAGCAGTTGATGCTTGGAACTCTTTCAGGTCTCTCATTCATGGGGTCACCATGGATCAAAGCTGACTTGATAGGAAACATCAAAAAGATATATGTTCAAATAATTTCTTCTATAAATAGTGTCCTCCTCTGCTAACAACACTGATGGGAGGAGAGGTGCTCTTAAGATATGCTTAGAAATTTATGATGTGTGAAATCATGGGAAACCATCTGAGCCTCTTTTCTGTTCTGACACATTTCTATGAAACTGAGCGATTATTTCTATGAATATACTACAAAAATGTCAACAGGGTTCTCTCCAAATTAGCATGGTTTTCTGCCTGCTGGAACACTCTCCTGACAGAACAAAGGCACAGGAAGAAGGTCTAACAGCTTGGGATAACTGGAACAAAAATCTCATTGTTTTGCCACAGTCATATCTGTAGATCTATGTACATAGACCTGAGAATAAATCCCAGTGAAGAATGATTTCCTTTTCCATAATCATGCACAGAACTGGATTGGATAAAACTATTCTATTATCTGTCCTTCTGGCCATCTAAGTTCAATTTATTCTGCTAGGGTGTTGGTGCTGTATGGTATAGGCCTTTTGTTTGCATTATTGAGAGTATGTGACACATTCAAAGAGACTGCTGTTGTATTAGGACAGAGGTAGGCAACCCTTTTGAGCCGGGGGCCGGGTTGCTGTCCCTCGGACAACTGGGGGGCCGAAGCCAAAAAATAAATAATTAAATATTTTTTAAAAAATTTAATAAATAAATAAACCAGGGCAAATGTAGGACAAAATTTTCAAATGGAGGGCACTTTTTAAATAAAAAATGGAGGCCACATGAAAAAATTTGCTGATTTTTAAAAAATGTTAAGATAAATGCATGTTTCTGAGGCTTCTATAGACAATTGCCCCACCATGCCCCCCGCGCAAGACGCCAAAGGCCCCGGCAGCAATCAGCGGCAGGACCGGGCTGAGGCCGGTCCCAAGGCCTCGCCGGGCCACATTTGGCCCGCGGGCCGCAGGTTGCTTACCCCTGTATTAGGACTTTACTGATTTAAGTGCATAGAAATCCTTTGTAAAAACCCTTCCAATAAAGTTCAGACTATTTGCATACCCAGGTATTAAGCTGGAAACAGACATGCATATAAAATTATTGTTCTTTTGTTTTACTCATTCTTGCTAAGGACTTTATCACACAGGAAACTATGTGCTTCCCTCCCAAAAATAGTGAAAATGTTGGCATCCCAGAAAGCAAGCAAATTTGCTAATGATTATCACACACACAGCACGACAGTGGGTTAAAAGCACATTACTTAGGTAAGAAAGTGGGTAGAAAGCAAATTTGGGTCTCAGACAGAGAAGCAAAAATCCCGTTGCTAGCTTGGAAATAACGTTTTTGCACATGCTCCAAACTATCATTTCCACAAGTGCATAGACACACATGATCCAGAGAGGGAAGAGAAATTGGGGAGGAAAATCCCCTTTGCTTCAGAAGCTGTTTCAGAAGAAGGAATGCTGAGGTTTCACTTTGCAAACTCCTGTTATGGACTTCCCTGGACCTGACTTTGAGGCACAGTCAGAAGACTCAAACTCTGATGACATGGAGGAGGCTGAGACAGGGGAAGATCTGGGGTTGCCTGTATCTGCAGTCTCAGAGGAGGCTCAAGAAGCTGCAGTTCAGGAAGCTGCAGAGGGAGAAATGGACTTTAGGCTGCAGGTGCTAGGATCTGTGGAGAGAAGAAAGGGCAAGGAATCTTTGAAGTGTTTTTCCAGGCTAGAAGCCAAGAGGAGAGCTAAAAGATTTCAGCTGAGAGACACGGAGGCCTTTTAAAAGATTCCATCTGTAGAGGGTTTTTTTTTTGCAGCCGACAATCTGTTTTGCAGTCTCGTGGTTCCTGTGTTCTTTGCCATTACAATTCCAGTTATCTACCTTTGGACTTGCCTTATGACTACGCTCCTGCCTCTTCCCTTTGCTGTGACTGTTATTGTGTGATCTTTGGACCGGACTCTGGACTACTCTTTCATCAATTCCCTTGCTGTGCTATCTTCAGAAGAAGTGAACAGGACAATTCCCATAAAACCATACACACACACACACACACACACACGAGAGAGAAAGAAGACATAGCTGGTCCATAAACCTGCCTGATTTCAGTGAGGGCTTAAACTCCCAGATGCCCTCCTTTTCCGGGACGTATCCTCCATGTCTCCCTCCTGTACAGGAAGAATTCTCAAATTTCCTCTCTCTTGCTCTCCAATGAGTTGTTCCCTTAAGTAGAGGCTGTAGGAGGAGACCAGCCACATGAAGGAAAGAGGTGTGTGTGTGTCCCTTTAAGAACAAAGCTGTCTCCCTCTTTTCAGCACAGCAAAGGAACCCTGGAAAATCTGGTAACAGGGAGAATCCGGCACATGGTTTTCAGATTGCTGCAATTATATGAAGAAAGTGAATTTGTGAATGAACTGGAAATGAAAACACAGTATTTTTTTACAAAAATGCTTATTCCCTGATTCACCTCACTTTCTGTTTGGATTCTAACCAGTTTGTTCACAGCGTCATCTGAAAAGCAATTGCGAAATTTCCCCTAATTCCCTGGATGACCCTGCATTGTGACTAGTTTAACCTTACAATTTTCCTCATGTGAAAAGGTCCTAAGGGGCCATGAAACCCTCTGGGTTACCCTGGGCAAGTCACATTCTCTCAGCCTCAGAGGATGGGAATGAGAAACCCCCTCTAAAGAAATTTGCCAAGAAAACATCTTTAGGTTGCCTTAAGTTGAAAATGAGTTGAAGGCATACAAAAGCAGCAGCAGCAGCATGGTCAGCATAAGCTAGAAACTACCTGAAAGCACACAACAACAACAACAACAACAACAAATAATAATAATAATAAAGGTATGGACATTAACCACAAGTCAGTTTTTAGAGTTACCAAGAAGGAGGGCTTTTATCCATTTAATGGTTGTTTAGAAGAAAGAATCTCAACAGCTGGTGCTTGTCATTGAAGCAATCCTTGCTGATATCGCCTCTTATACACAACCATTAAAACAGGCATGAGGAACTGTGGGAAGCTAGAGAATCTCATTAGTGATTCAGAAGTTTCATACAATGGATAGGTGCATAGACAAAGGAGTTACAATGATGGGAAACTGTTTAAGGCTTTTATTAATGGTGGTGTGTTGTGGTGCTGAAAATATGCCCAGCTTATTACTTCATCATGTCTCATCTGTACTGTCAGAAATACAGAGCAAGATGAGTAAACAGCCAACTTCAAATATCTGGCAACCAGGGATGTAGCCAGAATTTTAGGAAGGGAGGAGGGGTCCAGACTAAGTGCCACCATTATAATGAGGCTTGGGCACGGTAGCACAGCAGCACGTGCCATTCATTTTTCTAATGGAAGGGGGGGGTCTGGACCCCATGGACCCCCCTCCCCCCTGGCTACGTCCCTGCAGCTACCTTGTTGGGTCCATATGATCCTGCCAAGTCAGTGAACTATGTGTTCTTCTATTTAGATTTTTGAAAGATTCATATTACATAATATTCTTGTTGATGGTGACTTCTTTTTAAAGGGTTGTCTAGGACAAGTTTAATATAAATATAAATAATCTCAGGAAGGGAGCTCAAACACTCTGCAACAGGCCATCCATGTTGTCTTTTTCACATCAGACTCAGTACGTATGCAAGCCACTCAGTTACTGTCTTCTATATTTGGTGAGATATATTATAATCATTCAAAAATCGTTTCCTAGTCTCAATCAATATATATATATAAATTAGCATATGAAGTATTATCGTTTCTTTCTTTGTTATTTTATAAGCAGACATCATATTCTGATGGACAGTGGGAGCATTCTGATGACTGAATGTATACTAAGAAATCTAACTGAAATGCTTACAGGCAGGGAAGTCCAGAGCAAATGAGCCCTGCCTCTCACACAACCAGGAAAACCTGGATATTGAGCAGCTTAAATCTGATGAAGCATTCACAGTACAATATTGTATGTACCAAACCTTCAGATGGAATCCACATCAAACTGATGATGTGAGATGTGTTCAGCATTCTCTCTCATGAAATTACTATTGAATTGGAAGAGAGATGGATAAAATGGATAAGTTTACAAAACAGAGTAATTAATAATTATAATAATAAAGTGTTTATTTGTACCCCGCTCCTTCCCAAGATCAGGGCGGCTCACAACAAGTAGTTAAAAACAGAATAAATACATACACATCAAACATCCAATTACAATAAAAAAACAGGCTAAAATGCCCCATTAGCCCAACCTCTTGGCCACGAAAGAGGAGGGAGGCCCACAGGATTTTTAGTCGGGGAATGCCTGTTGGAACAGGAAGGTTTTCAGGTCCTTCCTGAATTGGGCCAGGGTGGTAGTCGAGCGGAGCTCAGTGGGCAGCGTATTCCAAAGGGCTGGGGCAGCAGTGGAAAATGTCCTCCGTGTGGTGGAGGCTAATCTAGCCCCAGGGACCTTCAGTAATTGCTGCCCAGACGTTCTGAGGGTGCGAGGCGGAATGTACGGGGAGAGGCGGTCCTTTAGGTATCCTGGACCCAAGCCATTTAGGGCTTTATAGGTAATCACCAACGCCTTATATTGAGCCCGGAAGCGAATGGGCAGCCAATGGAGATCTTTCAATACCGGTGTTATGTGGCTGGTCCTGGATACGCCAGTGACCAGCCGGGCTGCCATATTCTGCACCATTTGCAGCTTCCGAGTTTGGTATAAGGGTTGCCCCATGTAGAGTACATTGCAGAAATCCAATCTCGAGGTTACCAGAGCATGTACAACAGTTTCTAGGTCCCTCTGGGCCAGGTATGGGCGCAGCTGGCGAATAAGCCGAAGCTGATAACAGGTGCTCTTGACCGTTGCATTCAGCTGAGCAGTCAGGTGAAGCGACGAGTCAAGAAGCACCCCCAGACTGCGCACGGAGTCCTTCACAGGGAGCATGACCCCGTTCAGGACAGGTGGAACCACCGCCATTCCTGGACCAGGGGAACCTATCACTAGTACCTCCGTTTTCTCTGGATTCAACTTGAGTCGGTTTTCCCTCATCCAGCCCATTACTGACTGTAGGCAGGCCTCGAGAGAAGAGACCCCATCCCCAGTCACTGCATCAGTCGGAGACATAGAGAAAATGATTTGGGTGTCATCAGCGTACTGATAACCCCGCGCCCCATGTCTCCGGATGATCTCTCCCAGCGGTTTCATGTAAATGTTAAATAGCATGGAAGACAGAATGGCTCCTTGAGGGACCCCAGTTTTAAGGGCCCGCTCGTCGGAGCACACGTCTCCCAGCTGCACCATCTGGGACCTCCCAGAGAGGTAGGACCGGAACCACTGAAGCGCAGTGCCCCCGATTCCCACCTCTGCCAGGCGCCCCAGAAGGATACCATGGTCTATGGTATTGAAAGCCGCTGAGATGTCCAAGAGCACCAACAGGGACACGCTTCCCCTGTCGATGCCCAGACGGAGATCATCAACCAAGGCGACCATGGCCGTCTCAACCCCGTGACCCGCCCGGAAGCCAGTTTGAAATGGGTCTAGATAATCAGTTTCATCCAAGACCGTCTGAAGCTGGATCGCAACCGCCTTCTCGATCACCTTTCCCAGAAATGGCAGCAGCGAGACTGGCCGATAATTATTGTGTACCAGGGGGTCGAGGGAGGGCTTTTTTAGAATCGGTTTTACAATGGCCAATTTAAGTTCAGATGGAAATTGCCCTTCCCTCAAAGATGTGTTGATAACCCGGTGCAACAATGATGTTGCCGCCGGCCCACCCTGGGCCGCTAGCCACGAGGGACAGGGATCGAGAGAGCAGGTTGTTTTCCGGACACTTCCGACGATCTTGTCCACGTCCAATAAATATGCTCACAAAACCACAGTGGACAAGACTATGAACCTCTTCTCTTCACCATATATATTCATCCTACATAAGTTGGTTATATAGGCAGGACTATTCACAGATTGCCAGGTTGTGAGCAAATGAACAGCCTCGGACTACAGACCACCCAAAAGGGATGGGTCTATGCTGCCCCTGGAAGTGCAGGATTGGGGCCACAGTAACTGCACGCTCAGCTCTGTGGCCCCGATTGGGCGTTTTTCTGAACCAAAGAGAAGCAGCAAAATGCCGCTTCTCTTTGGCCCAGAAAAGGGGTGCCCTTGTGGCTTCATGCCCTCTGGCACCCGACCCTAAAGAGGAGAAAGAGGTAACCCCTTTCTCCTCAGCATCATTGGTGCAGCCATGTGGTTGCCATGCCAGTAATGCACGTGCAGAAAAGAGTGTCGCACAGGACATGTCATGGATGCATGCCCCATGTGGATGGGGCCGCATAATCATGGCAGCACCCACACATATTAGGGTTCGGGAGCATGCAGTTACTGCACACTCCCTAACCCTAGTATTGGCGGCAGTACGGCGCTTTTGGCCCATCTGTCTTGCGCCTCACACATAATGGTATACCCTTCTATCTGTTGCTTGTCAGTATGTATTATAAAGATGAATATACATAAAGAGATGCTGAGTCTTCAATAAGCTACGATCACCATCTTAAAGGATAAATTCATTTTTTTAAAAAAATAAGAGATGAATCTTAAGTAAACGGAAGAAAAAATACAAAAAAAATTTGTTTTGTTTTTTAAGAAAGAAAACACAATACCATTTTCTCAGCAATTCTTAATGTCATTGATGTGGGTGAAAGCTACCCCAATGAATAATTCATCATATGATTACAATATCAAAGCAGTTTTCTTGGACCCTCTAAAAGAGCTTCTGGTGGATTTGATTTGAATTAGCTTCTCATCTACATATTTCTTCATAGAGACTCATTCATTCATAGATTTTACTCCATGTGAAGAAAGTAATCTTTTTAGAACTTAATTTTAATTGTATATGTTTAATTCTACATTAGTGAGCACAGAAAACAAAGTCTTTCTCATTTCTGCCATTGTGTTTCCTTCAATCTCCTTTGATATTAGAGAGCACAGATGGTGAAGAAAGAGCTTTGTGGCAGCTGCAATTTCACACTATGATATACAGTTTCTTGATCAAAATGGCTGAAAATTGTATTGATCTACTCACATCCTCTAGACAAGACTGACACAGAACAGGTTCTGTTAATATTGAAGGGGAGGAATCTTAAGACATCAGAGGAGAATTGGCTGCCTGGGGTAAAGCTAGATAATTTCTCTTTATTTAATTCAGTCAAGTTTTTCATAGTGAACACCCCATCAATCTCCCTTTTATTTATTTTTTTCTATTATGATACCTCTTTTTCTATCCCCACCCCTGTGAGTGACATACAAAACTGACACTGAAGAGTTTCTAATAATATTAGAAAAATATTTGTACAATCAAGTTCATTGGAAAGGAACATACACAGAAACACACAGTTTCCTTTTGATTTAAGCATCAATGCCATTCATCAGTTGGATGGCTTGCATCCAGTCAGGGGGCACCATTTGAGGGACAGGGAAAAGGGAGGCAGAGATGCACATAAGCATACATTATGCAACTTGGATGAAGGCCATAAGCTTTATAAGCTAGGTACCATCCAGCTAGAAGCCTCTTTATCTTTGGCCATTTGATTTGTGGGAATCATCTTAGTAGACAGCATTCTGATCTTTTGACTCCTGTTTTTACATGTTCTGGGTTGTGGAAGGGAGAGATTCTCATGGGAGCAGAGAAGCAACTTGTAAAATATGTAAAGTATTTAATTGAAATCAAATAATTTTAAGGGAATGGAGGAAGGATAGTCACAACCTTGCTTGTTTCCTAAAGCAGAACCCATAGACACAGCCCCCTTCATATTTATTTAATCAAATCTTTGAGTTTTTCACATGACTATGCACATTCCACATGGAAGGATTATTTGTATGATTTTATAATAACAGTAGTGTCTAGATGAGCCCCTCTATGGAGACAACAGGTAGATTAGAACCTTGGCACGAGCCAATGGCAGTGAAGCCAGAAAAAGGTGGGGTCTGCTCCCAGGAATGAAAATATAAGAGGGAGGAAATGATTTGAAAGGGACTGGTGGTGGTGCAGTGGTTAAGTGCCTGTACTGCAGCCACTCACTCAAAACCACAAGGTTGTGAGTTCAAGACCAGCAAAAGGGTTCAAGCTCGACTCAGGCTTTCATCCTTCCGAGGTTGCTAAAATGAGTACCCAGATTGTTGGGGCAAATTAGCTTACAGTTGTAAACTTCTTAGACATTGCTTTGGAGGTATGAAGCAGTATATAAATGAAGCTTGTTTGTTTGTTTGTTTGTTGATGTTTAGTGTGTCCTGAGGGGTGAAGAGCCATTGAGGCTAAGTTAGGCTGCTGTGAGGGACAGTGAGAAAGGGTTTTAGGTACCCAAGAAAGGGATGAAGAATGTCCATAATTAAATTGTTGTAATGTCCTTCAGGAGACATAGTGTTTTGTGACTAGCCGAGTCACAGGTAACCAGAAGAGTTATAAGTACAAAAGTTTAATAAAGGTTTTGTGAGAACACTCTGTAAGGAAACATATATATATATATATATATATATATATATATATATATATATATATATATCTATAAAGAAACAATTATAAAGTCAAGCTAAAGAAACTCTTAAATTGTATAACTAAAGTATTTATACATTGTATCCATTGTACATTGTACATTGTACATTATACATGTATCCACTAAAAGAGGTACTGTATTCAGCCTGACTTGCAAATAAATTTCGTACTTTTAAGCTTATCACACAGGCCTTGGAACGGGCCTGTCGCATTACAAAATGGGGCATGATGGGAATGGACAACGGCATAGAACGCACCTTACCTCACAGGAGAACGACGACGCCACTGCCAGAAGTTCCTATCATGTTCCAGATGCGTTCCCCAACGGTTTAGAAACATTCCTGAAAATCGCCCCCTCTGGGACACATCTGGAATGCAATGGGAACTTCTGGCGGTGGTAGCGGTGGTGTTCTGTGGAGTAAGAAGTGTTCTATGCCGCCTCCCGTTCCCAACATGCCCTGCCCCATTTTGTAACGCAACATGCCAGATAAGCTCTTTTGTTTCAACAAGCAACTGTCTGAAGTGACCTCAAAAACATATTTAAAATGCTACCAACATTGAGAAAAGTCTTTTAGGGTTGGGACACATTAGATAATGGGTGTGTAGCTGTGAAAGAATAGTTGGTGCCATGCTGGGGGAAAAAGTTTGAAACCCAGAGGGCTGGTATCAAAAGAGAACTATAGTGCAGGAGACACTTAAGAGAGTCCCGAGTAGAAAAGTGGCCATCATCTTCCCATAATTGGTAGCAGTGGTGAGATTTTTAAAAGACCCATTATGTCATCATCCATGAAAAGAAGTTGGGTGGGTGAGTCTCATATTCACACCCTCATTTTCAATTCCTTCACTGTCTTCAGCAATCTTGTCAGGACCTACATCGTGCATGATTATTCCAATCCTTGGGGCAGTACCATGTGAGCTTATGGGGTGGGTGGATGGGTGAGTAGGAGGGTAACTTGTTAGGCATGACAGGTTGTCTTGTCAGGCTCATGTGTTTTTTGAGGGAGGGTTATTTGTCAGTCATGCCAGTTTGGGGATTACAACTTTAGGATTTGATGAGCCTAGAGTTCAGGCAGAATAGGGATCTGACTGCTTAGAGCAGTTGTTTGTCTTTCTTGCTTTGTGACTTAGATGTTTTGTGCAGCCTTGAAGTAGATAGATTTTGTTTTGTTTAAAGTATAAATTGGCATACATCCAATGGAATCCATTAAGAAGCAAGAGACCAAGCTCAGGATGCTAAAAATAGTATCCTGAGACATCTCACTCGCCCCCCCCCCCTTGTTCTAGAGAGATAACATTGTGACCTAGCAGCACACAAATACTGACTCTGAATGCATGGGCATTGGCCTGCTTTGGCCTGTCTATCCAGTTTAGCCTCCCAATGCTCCACCATAGGTCCAGCAGCCAGCTGGAATTGTGTTAGGCCTATTAATCTGTGTCTTCAGGTTTAGTCTGGTAGATTCTATGGTCTTCACTGGTCCAGTTTGTTATGCCTAACCTGGGTAGTCCTTTATACTGTTTTTAATACAAGTATAAAGTATTCTGTATAATGAGATTTAGGGCTGGTAGATATTGGCATGGATGTAGCATACACATGGCACACACACCCATGACTCCCGGAAGCTGGCCTCACGCTGCCCAGCTGCCTTCAAGGTAGCTGGCTTCCAGGTTCTCTGGAGGTGCAGTGTTTAGACACTGCACACTGCTGGAGTGCCTTAAAACCATGGCAGTATGGGAAAAGTCAGCTTTTTGCCAGTGCAAAAAGTAGCAGCAGTTTGACTTCTTTTTGGGCTGGCAAAAAGATAGTTGGGGGCTGCAGCATCCAGTTGCTGCAGCCCTGATCCAGCTTTCTCAGGGGCAGCTTGAAGCTGCCCCTTCATGGCAGTCTATTCCACCCCCCCCCCCCCTTTGTGTGATAAAATGGTTTGATTGTTGAACTGGAACTCTGTAAGACCAGTGTTTGAATCCCCATTTAGCCATGGAAACTCAGTGGGTGACCTTGAGCAAATCACACTCTCTCGGCCTCAGAGAAAGGCAATGGCAAACCTGTGCTGAACAAATTTTGCCAAGGAAACCTTATAATAGTTTCACCTTAGGGTTGCCAGAAATTGGAAATCACTTGAAGGCATATAACAATAACTAAGCATAGTATCCATACTTTAGTTCCAGGTATCTTCTGAATTCATTCTTGCTTTTATTCACTCTTGCTCACAATGGAATCTAAAGGAGGACAGCATGGCAAAGGTTTGCAGAGTAAGCATCCCCACCTACTTTGCCATTACCAAGCAGTGATGAATCAGTGATGGCTGTTATATTAGCTAATTTTGAGAGTCAGACAATTTTCTAATAATCTCTTTCATGTGAGCACAAGGTGGATGGTTCAGTCTTTCTTTTCCATATCCATCCTGATGATTTTAACCTTTTATGTTTTGCCATCCAAAGCCAATTTTATTTTGATGGGGAGATACCAAGGGTTTATTGTATTTCTTCTTCTGCTTTTTTAGCATTTCACTTCATAGATTTTTGGGTGGTGGTGGACTGAGCAGTTAGAAATCTTGAATACTAAATCTTCAATAATACATTACCTGGACAATTATTTCTGGAGACAGCTAGCTTGGGCGAATATTGGTGTTTGACAGCTGAAGTTTTCTTTGTTATTGTTGTTGTTTGTTTTTCCCCTTGAGATTCCTTTGCTGTTGTTGTGTGCCTTCAAGTCATTTCTGACTTATGGAGATTCTAAAATGAACCTTTCATGGAGTTTTCTGGAGCTGAGAGTGTGTGACTCACCCAAATTCACCCAGTAGGTTTCCATCACCAAGCTGAGAATTAAATCCTTATCTCCATATGTCCAACACTCAAAATACTACACCCCGCTAGCTTAGCAGAAGGGGGAAAGGAGGGCTCTTTTCCCCCTGTGCCATAGAATTTTAATTTTATAAACCAGCTGTCTTGTCTCCCTGTTATGAACCTTGAAGCTGTCTGTTAGCTCATTATATACTGTAGAACTCTAAAGAAAGCCATACTGAAATAGCTGCAGCAGATGTGCAGATACCTTACATCTGTCTGTGGAATGTTTGTCCCAAGTAGAGCCATCATGTGCAGTTGTGTGATGCCTGTAAGAGCAAACACCCCCATCATCGAGTTAGGGTTACTATTTGCATGGGGCAGGAGTGGGTTCTGTGGGTGGAATTTCATGCCAGGTTCTTTCTAGGGTCCCCTGTGGTTTGGGGGGCACTCTGGATAGAAAGTTAATCAGACAGACCCAAGGGAAAAAAAATCTCACCTCAAGAAACAGTCTGGCTAGGACTACAGGGATTGCTATGAAATGCCCCGAATGGATTTGGGTTCATCTTGACCACTTAGAAGGTGGATGCAATCACAGGTGATCAGTGGAAGTATAGAATGTTTCCCAGCTTTTCTCAAATCTCTTGCTAGGAGAAGAGTAGCCCTGCATGTACAACAGGGCTGTATATCTTGTTAAGAGAACTCTTTTAATCACCCACTGAAGTAGCATGGGAGATTTAAGTCTGTGATACAAACAGTTAGTGTTTATTTAATTACAGTTCTGTGGGTTTTTATCACCTCAGTGGGAGACATGCTGCTTGGTGAGTGAGATTTTCTTCACACCATGATGTGCTCTTTCACAGTTCTCAGCTCTATTAACTTAATTAAGAAAATGCAATTATAGAGGATGTGCCTATTAAACATTTATTTTGAACACACTAAGGGGGTCTGTACAATGTCTTTTATTTTCCTCATAATTCCCAATATCATTTTTTATCAGAAAGCTACATTAAACCTCCTAAGGGTATTTCATGCTTAGATCTGCAAGTTGATCAAAGGCACTACCTTTCAAACTGACCTGAAGGGAATGGGAAATATTCTGTACTTATAACTGATCACATTGCCTTCATTCACCTTCTAAATAGTCACGATGGCCCCAAATCTATTTAGAGATTCCTATGAACCCCATTGCTCACCCCAAAAGGCTCTGTATCTTCATCAGCATTACAAGATGAATGTCACTAAGAAACAAGAACAGAAAACACCAAATCCCTTTAGTTTTCATTGAATGTTAATATATAATTGGGTGGGGGATAAAGCAATTTTGGAAAGCCATGGGGGCCTTTCACACAACACAGTTATAGTAGTATAATTCCATTTTAACTGCCGTGATCACATCCTATGATATCCTGGGTTTTGTAGTTTAAGAAGGAACTAGAGGTCTTTGGATGAGAATTCTAAATATCCATTCCTTAACTGCAAAGCCCAATATTCCATAGAATGTTGCCATGACAATTAAAGTGGAATAAAATCACTACAATTGTGTAGTGTGGAAGCATCCCCTTTAGAAGACAGCACAGTTGTCCAGGAAGGGAAGAAACTCAGCACTTTGTAAAATGTCTCCCTTGCCCTGTTCTGTAGCTAAAATCCTCTTGGCAAGATTTTTTAAAGAAAAAACTCCCCTCACTAATAGCATAATTATTAAAATTATTTACATCCACTCTAAAAATACCAAAGTAAATATGAAAACTTTTAGAACAACACTATTTTGTTGTTCGATCCTATGAAATGTAAAGGATTCACCTGCTTCCTAAGGATGAAAATGGATGTTTTTAAATAGTAATCATCCCTCTGGCAGGCATTTCTGTAACTGGGCAAACTATTAAGAACAGATTGGTACCTTTCCTTTTGGGAAAGACTGAAAGGTACCACCAGCAGTGATTACTAATTAGCTTGCTTTTAAGTTCTGATATTGATCTTTAAAACCATAAACACTTTATCATCTGGTTCTTTGAAGAACCTCCTGCTTCTAGGCCAACTAATGAGATCTAATAGGCTGGTGGCATGAGAGACGGAAGGTTTTGATGGAAGATAGGGCTGCCTAGAATATAGTTTCTGACTCTAAGTTCACTATTAGATCAAATTAGTGTTATACCTGGACAGCAAGTTTGACAGTCAATTGCATTAGAGTCACCAAATATATTCCACCAGAGCAACAAGGGCCCTGGAATATTCTGGCCTCAAATTCTCCCAGAATTCCCCTCCAACCTGATCTCTTTTGTGATGAGTTTTCAGCGCTTTTTGAGAATGATGGACAGCTACCTTCCCACATGGCCCCCATTCATTGCCCAGCACTGCTACTGAGATCAGAACGAGGCACCCAGTCATGTTTTTGATGCTGGGTGTCCCCTTCAGAACTCAGAGTGACTTATGCCCACAGTGGCAGTGCCAAGTGGCTCATGAGGACCATGAGTGAAGACAGCCACCATAATTGCTGCAAAGAAAGCTGAAAACCCACAGCAAAAGGTGAATTATTTGAATGTGGGTTAGGGGGAGGAAGCAACAAATGGGGTGCAGGTGTCATGAAGACAGTTCACACTCAGTTCAGGGTTTCCACCAGAGGTTATTTGGGGTAATTTGTCCATGTAGACAACCACTAGACATGATTTTACATGGAGCAACACTGAAAGTAAGAGATGTGTCATATTAAGGCAGACATCAATCCAGTGGCTTCTATAGTAGCAACTGCATTGATATGAATGTTCATTCATGTCAAATGTCTTCTCCACTATTTATTTCAGTAATCTAGCCATAAGAGATCCATGTTGGATTCATGCAACACTTTTTCTTTTTCTTTACCTATAGTATACACAAACATATATCATTTGTGATCTATTATCTTCAATGTTTGATCGATCTCTGTGGAACATTGTATAAATGCCATACTCATTGGGATTGATTTATTAACATTCTGCTAATCTGACAGTTTTTTATCATATACTGAGTTAATATCACAGATCAATTTGCTCATGAAAATACAGATACAGGGATGACTTCCAGATGCACGATAAACTATTATCA
Organism: Sceloporus undulatus; assembly: GCF_019175285.1. NCBI lineage: Eukaryota > Metazoa > Chordata > Lepidosauria > Squamata > Phrynosomatidae > Sceloporus > Sceloporus undulatus. The sequence continues at coordinate 185,980,666 of NC_056525.1, read as the reverse complement.
TTGTAGAGAAATGGTCCTTAATTATTCCTTTGAAGTTCAAAGTTATTGTATCTCTGCCACTCTCCACAGGTGTCATGGGGGATCCAAGCTCAGGGCTCTGTTTGGAGGGAAAAAATAGTATGATATTTTACCTCAGAATAATGCAGTTTAGGCATTTTTGTTATTGCTTCAAACTTCAAAGCAATCGGCCAGTTCACTTCTAGAGAGTGTTACATAAATACCTTGAAAGAAAGAAAGAAAGAAAGAAAGAAAGAAAGAAAGAAAGAAAGAAAGACTGTCTAGAATAGGATATCTTGTATGTATAACATACATCTGCATGTTGTAGACTTAATCTATGGTATATTGTTTAGGATAGCAAAAATTGAAGGAACTATTTTACAGTTAATGTGCTGTACAAATAAATTAATGCATGGTGGGAAATGTAAATTAGATTATTGCAAAGCTCCTGATTCTGTTCAAAGCACAGAATCAATTTGGTGGGGAGTCTTGCTGGTTTTATTACAAGCTAGAGGAAACCACAGTGGGGAAGACTTAAAGGGGTGCATTTTCAAAGTAATGAATGAAATGAACTGCACATCAGCTTTTAAGCTTTTAAAGGACAGGTTGCTAATTATATAATGGAGAATATTCTCTATTTCATAACCATGCTCAATACTATATGACCACAGGTCTCTACATTTCTACAGTAAGGGGTTTCTTTCAAACTTTCCATATTGGTCTGATAAAGAAGCTATCCCCATCTCTGTAACATCCATTGCAAGCAGAAACCTCTCTTTAGAACACTCCGCATATAATGGAATGTATTTCACAATATATTTGATTAGATTGGCTAGAGAGGCAAAAGCACTGAAGGCAAGAAAAGCCACTTTAGAATGGGAGCAATACTTCCTGGGGGCAGGGGGGGGCACATTTTGAACTACACAAGAATTAAATATAGAAAGTATTTTTAATGTTCCAGACTAGAGGAACAAAAACCTTGTTTCACTATTTTTATTAATGCCTTGTTGTCTTTGCTCATAATGTGTAATTTGTTTGCTCATAATTTTTTTATTTACACAACATAAGTCACAGATCAAAAAACACTAAATTACAGATAAAAAAATAAAGGGCCCACAGTGCAAATTTATGCACATCTATTCAGAAATTTGTCCCACTGAGATCAATGGAGGTAAATTTCATGCAAAAATCATCTGACATCTTAGTTGGGAGTAGGCCACCTTGAAGTCAATGGGACTTAATTCTGGGTAGATCTGTATAGGATTTCACTGTTGGGAGCCATCCCATAACCATTTAGGTGGGAGTAAATTTCATTGAACTGTCTAGTTTATGTGCCATACCCCTTTTCCACTTGAAAGAGACATGGTTCCCCACATCTATCTCTTTACACTGAGGGACTGAAGATTCTTTGCTTGTTGGTCAGCTAACTTATATTTGTTTGGAAGCCCCTTTTACCACCTTCTTTTCACCTAGGTCTCCAAATTGTGGTCAGTTGTAAAATCCAAACAGAATTAGTATCAGCATTCCACTTGAGCTTCCTTAAGTAGTAAAATTTCAAGCTATTTTTACAGAGAGATGAACAGGCTCTTTTAGTCTTTGGGGGTATTTATTGTATGTAATATAGGCGCTTTACAGACCGCCCAAAAGGGTGGTCTGAAAAGCACCTTCATTTGCTGTGTGGAGGAGCCTCAGTGGCCAAACCGTGCGACTCCTCCGCACAGCAAAAAGAAGCTTCAAAATGCAGCTTCTTGCAGCATGCTAATGATGCTGCAAAGCACCAATGGCGCACTTGAAGTGTCATTATCGCTGCGCAACATGCGGACGCTAGGCGTCCATGACGTCAATATGGCAGTGCCCATGTAGAACGGGCACCGCCATTTTGTATGCGACGAGCGCGTACTAGGGTTAGGGGCATCTGGAAAGGACGCCCCTTTCTAACCCTAGTACGTGCTCAGCACATACTTTCGGTGCGTATGTAACATGCCATAGATATATAAACATTCATCATCAGTATGCTAGCCAAAGGCCATGAAAAAGAGCTTAAAACACTCAAGATAAAAAGTACAAAAGGCACCCAATAATTTTACTTGCAGAAGCCAGCATGGTGTAGTGGTTTGAGGAATGCTTGAGCAGGATTGCGTCCTGCTCAAGCATTCAAATCCACTGGGTGACCTTAGGCAAATCATACTCTCTTGGCCTCAGAGGATGGCAATGGCAAACACCCTCTGAAAAAAATTGCCAATATTTTTTTGAGTAAATGGTTTATAGTTTACTATGAAGTTAACTCACTGGCCTAAATCCAATTGTTTGTGCCAACCTGCTGAATTACTGGGGAATTAGTAAGTTGACATTTATCTAAGTTCCACTGATTCAATGGTTTCACTCTAGTTCCACCCTGCAATTAGATTTAGGTTTTTATTTTCTAAAATGTAACTCAAACTGAACTTGCAAACTAATGCTAGATTAAATTAATTTTTTTTCTCTCTCTCTGTATGTATGTATGTATGTTTACAGCTGCACACATGCGCACACACAAACACACAAATTAAAAAGGAATGATATAGTGAGATGACTGTTGGATCATTTTCAGCTGGTCCAGCAATCTGCATAATGTGAATGTCTCAGACTGCAAGTATGATCCATATGGGTTTTCTGGCTGTACCTGTCTACCTTTGAAAAGTGAGCACATTTTCACCTTAGCTGCTGGGTTTCTGATGAAAGCTGCTTTTTGAACATTACAGTGGCATCTGTAGATGATATAATTATAATTTGACCTTCATTTTAGATTGCCAAGTGGATGAAATCATTTCTAAAATCTTGTCAAAGAGTCCTTACATGAAAATGGCATGGAAGAAGAGGAATTCAGTCTTTCTAACACACACATGCATTTCTATTATATAAACAGAGAGAAAAATTCACAATTCAGTTCTGCTGGGTAAAAAGGCAATTTCATATAATAATTATCTGTACTGCTACCCGATCTCAAAACTTATTTTCATTCAGTAATGGTCAGTATGAAAGAGTGCATATGCTTGCAGAATAGAAATGTTATTATTCGCTAGGTTTCTTCTTGAAGGTAACAACACGTAATTTCAGCAATTTTCTTCTTGTAGGCAATTTTCTTCCCATCTTCAAAAACAAACAATTTTCAAAGGCAATTTGCCTTTGGGACGTATTCTGGGGTGGGGAGGAGGAGAGGGAACCCTATATTACTTTTTTGCTCAGAAATCAGCATTTTTAGAAACTGTGTTTTCTGCGTGGAAAGTAATATTTCTACATAGAAATAATTTCTGCAAACAAAAAAAAGTTGTTTTCTACACAAAAAAATGCTGTAATTGGGGATTTATACTAAAAGCAGGGTTCAGGAAAAGAAGAGGCACTGGGGACCAGACTGCAAACATATGATGGTGAATGGAGTGCATTCAGGAATTCCAGAAGAAAAGCAGCATGTACTTTAGACTATAGCAAAGCATTTGACTGCATAGACCATAAAAAGATATGAATAGCTCTAAAAGACATGGAAATGCCACTATGTCTGATCATCCTGATGAGAAATCTGTACTAAGGACAAGAGGCTACTGTCAGAACAGAATATGGAGAAATGGAATGGTTTCCAATTGGCAAAGAGCCTGTATTCTGACACCCTGTTTATTCAAACTGTATGCAGAAAATATCATATGAAGAGCAGCAGGTTTAGGCTCAGAAGAATGAGGAATAAAGACAAGAGGAAGGAACATCAACAATCTAAGATATACAGTATTGTAGGCCAGTAGTTGCAGAACTGGGACCCAGAGGAAGAGTCTGATGAAGAGGCAAATCTTCCAGACAGAGAACAGCCTGAAGCTCTCTCTGTTGTAGAGCAGCATCAGCCAGTTCTCCCTGCAGAAGAGCCTCAGCCAGTTTATCCTCTTGAACTGCTGCCTCAGCCAGGAGGACAAAGGTAAGACCCACCTGCTGATGAGGCAGAGGACAAAACTGGCATCCTTAGTCAAGGTGGGGGAACAAAAGTATAAAACAAAGATGTTCAGTAAGGCTTCAGGCCAAGCAGCAACAGGAAAGCTCTGATTGGGACCAGATCAGATCATGGTGTCAGATCATTTAATAGCTGAGTCTGCCTTAGGCTAGTACTGGAAGCAGTTCTCTGTTTCCTGGCCAGCATTCCTGTCCCTGATACATGTTTCCTGACTCCTGGACTTCATTCTTTGGATTTCCTGGCTTCTTTGACCCTTGGATCATGTTGACTTTGTTTCTTGATGCCTACCTTAATTCAGATGGCTTGACACCTTTCTCATAACAGATTCCCACAGGCAAGGGTGCTTTCTAGCTGCTGGTAATTTACTTACTAAGGTTGCCTTAGTCGATGATCTCCATCTGGACATTGACAGGGGAAATTTGCCCCTGTTGGTGCTCTCGGACCTCTCAGTGGCCCTTGATACCATAGAATCATAGAGTTGGAAGAGACCACAAGGGCCATCCAGTCCAACCCCCTGCCATGCAGGAAATCTCAATCAAAGCATCCCCAACAGATGGCCATCCAGCCTCTTCTTAAAGACCTCCAAAGAAGGAGACTCCACCACACTCCAAAGGAGTGTGTTCCACTGTTGAACAGCCCTTACTGTCAGGAAGTTCCTCCTAATGTTGAGATGGAATCTCTTTTCCTGCAGCTTGCATCCATTGCTCTGGGTCCTGTTCTCTGGAGCAGCAGAAAGCAAGCTTGCTCCCTCTTCAATATGACATCCCTTCAAGTATTTAAACAGGGCTATCATATCACCTCTTAACCTTCTTTTCTCCAGGCTAAACATCCCCAGCTCCCTAAGTTGTTCCTCATAGGACATGGTTTCCAGACCCTTCACCATTTTAGTTGCTCTCCTTTGGACACGCTCCAGTTTCTCAATGTTCTTTTTGAATTGTGGTGCCCAGAATTGGACACAATATTCCAGGTGGGGCCTGACCAAAGCAGAATATAGTGGCACTATTGTGCAGTAGCACAGACCATGTCATCCTTCTGGAACGCTTGAGAGAGTTGGGTATCGGAGGCACTGTTCTACAGTGGTTCCGGTCCTACCTCTCGGGCAGATTCCAGATGGTGGCACTGGGAGACAGTTGCTCTTCTATAAGAGAGCTAAAATGTGGTGTCCCCCCAGGGCGCCATCCTGACTCCCATGCTGTTTAACATTTACATGAAGCCACTGGGTGAGATCATCTGGAAACATGGGGCGGGGTGTTATCAGTATGCTGATGACACCCAAATATATTTCTCTATGTCTTGGACTGATGCAGTGACTAAGGATGGCATCGCCCCTCTGAATGCCTGTCTTGGGGAAGTAATGGACTGTATGAGGGAAAACTGACTCAAGCTGAATGTAAGGTAAGACGGAGGTACTCGGTGTAGGAAACCCGAGCCCGGGTATGGAATTATGTCAGCCAGTTCTGGATGGGGTCACATTTCCCCTGAAAGACTCTATCAGCAGCTTGGGGGTGCTCCTCAACTCATCTCTTCACCTGACAGCTCAGGTGGATGCGACAGTCAGGAGCACTTGTTATCAGCTTCGACTGATATGCCAGCTGTGCCCCTTCCTGGAACCGGGAGACCTTGAAACAGTAATACATGCACCTCTCAATTGGACTTCTGTAATGCGCTCTACATCAGGCCTTTTGTGCCAGACTGGCTAAGGCCACGGCCGGAGTGAGAATGCCTCACCACCTTGTGAGGGTCTCTCGGGGCATGCGGGAAGACCTTTTGGTGTGGTCAAAATTCCTCTGTTTCTTCAATGGTGTGGCCATTTGGTAGCAGTTGCTGCAGGGAGGCAGCGGCAGCCAGTGAGCCCCTCTGGGGCCAGGCATGCCGGGGCGGCATGGAGCCCCAGCATGCTTTGCTGGGGCTCCATTGGCCTCTGATTGGCCAAAGTTGCGGGGCCAGGGCGGGACTTCCAGCGAGAGGCCGCTCTAGGGAGTTGGAGGACCTCTCGCTGGTGCTAACTTCTGGTCCTCCAGAGCTTCCTATTGGCTGGGTGCTCTGGAGAGGCAGAACTTTTGCACACGGCCCCATTCCAGGCTAGGCCTATATAAGGCCACGTGGCCCTGCATTCGGGGCCATTTTTACTCGGCTCCCCACCCGCCCTCCCTAGGGTTGGTGTTTCAGTCACAACTAAGGGGCAGCAGCATAGGCCATTGATCTGCTGGAAGTGGTTACAGGGCTAAGGAGCACTGGAGAGGGAGTCCTTTGGACCTGGGTGTGTCAAGGGCATTCGTGGTGGCCATTGCAGGGGCCATCACATTATGACGTTACTCGGTGACTAGGGGCTTAAGGGAAATCAGGCGATCTAAACTTCACAGAGATGCGAGATTGCGTTCCCTAGCCCCTAGGTCATCCCATTTCGATTTTTGCAGATCATGACCTCATGCTTTGAGCCAACCCTACACTGTTAATATGTTTATTCAATAAAGTTGTGGCCTTACCTCCAATACTTGGTCTGTGATCTTTGTGGCGTCGCTCCTCCTAACCAACACCAGGGCAGGGATTTTTTTGTGAAACCTTCATAAAAAGAAGCCCCTTTGGCACAGGCTTTGTTAACCAATGTATGTCTGTATTACATTTATGATATGCCAGACATAAAACTCTGTTGTGTTTCATTACTTTGTGCATTGTACTTTTCAAAAGCAGTCATTGCTAAATGATGACATAGCAGAAACAATCTTGAATAATGTCCCACATAGTTAAATATATGATGTGATATATGGGGTGAACACAGATAGTTCACTTTTCTTTTCATTCATTTTTATTTCCCCCCTCTTCACTTCAATCTGATTACTATGGGTGGGTGTTCCTTATGTGTGTGCGTGCTTGTGTGTATAGTACTGTACATTTTATATCGATTGTAGCTAGGCTGGAAAGCAAAAAGCCTATTTTACATGAAGAACTCTGCTTCCATAATAAAGCAACAACATATGTGACCTCAGTTTGGCAAGAAATATCTTTATCTAATGCTATAGCCATGGAGAAAGAAACAGAAATATATTTATTCCATTTCTACTGTTGTGGTAAATATTGTGAAACTGTGACTTGCATATGGTCCTGTATAAACAACCACTAAAATTTGCCTCTGTCACAGAGGTGCCACTGTAGTGCTGATGCTGACATGATGGAATCCTTAAAGTGTCTTCATGCACTCTCCAAAGAGATCTAAATTTCCTGATTTTGGTGCATTAACACTCCAGACCCATCAGGGGATATTCTAAAAGGCAGCTAAGTGTAAGAAATCTTAAAAAATGATGACTTAAAATTTTAGTCTTAAACTTCCTGAAAGCCTAAGTCGTATTCCTATTATTCCAATGAGGATTGATTCATATTAAAATTCGAGCCCATTTTAGTCTTTGTAATGAGCCTAAAATAGCTGCCAGCTTGCAGTGCTGGAATTAATGATAATTAAATGTAACACAAAATGTATTTCCATATTTTGTATTGCTCAAATGATTTCATCTGAGATGTACTCTGATTCTTTTTTTTAGCAATGACTACTTCTATTTAATCTCTTTTCCAATTTTAATTTGAATTTCATATTGTTCCTGACTGTTTAATGAATATTTTGGGAGAGGGCCATAGTGTTGTTAATTATACCAGACGCCGAGTATAATTAATTCTTTTGGACTCAAAGTCAGTTGGTTAATCGATTTCTGATGGAACTGGAGATTAAACACAGATAGTTCACTTTTCTTTTCATTCATTTTAATTTTCCCCCTCTTCACTTCAATCAGATTACTCTGGATGGGCGTTGCTAGTAAATCAATTTTGGGGCACATTTTGGTCATTATCCAGGTGTTAATAAGTGGAGGATCCTTTCAGCTATTCACCTTCCTACTGATCTTCAGTGGGTGGAAACCTAGGGACTTCCATTTTTGTTTTTTGAAAGAAGTGTCTGCTAAATGTATTTGTAATTTATCTTTTAATGATATTTAAATCCCTGTCAGCAACAAGAATCTTTCCTAAGTGCAAAATAAAAAGACATCTGGACATATTTCTCCAAGAGATCAAACAAACCAACAGGCTAAGAGGTCAGAATGATGCAGAAGTCAGTCTCATGTAAGTGCAGGATTAATTTATGCAGCTAAATTTTATTTTAGAGAATGGCTTTAAAGAGCTTAAATGAAAATTGATGACACATTAGTATTCTAGACAGATCCTACTTCTTTTCTACCATCCCAAGGCTATAAATAATGGTATATTTTAATTTTTGACAGCAAGAAAAGTCCCAAAGGCTCGAAAGAGATAATCAAAAAGGGCAAGTGAAAAAAATTAAAAGAACAAATGAAGAACCTTCCAGCTAGTCAATGAGACCAGCCATGAACATTTTTCATTTATTATTAGTCGGATATGAATTGATGTCTTGAGGTTCTATGGAATAGTCTTTCATTGCCCTGCCATTTTTCACTTACGTGGTTTCTGCTTTCATTGTTTATCAGCTTCAGCCCAGATATCCTCCATCCATAACCACAACATGCACACCTAATCCAAATCACTATATGGGTGCCAAGGTATACATGATTTTCCAATAGCCTTCCTTCTTCTACACACAGGAGAGCAACTCTGTCATGGTTAGGGGCCAATTTACACCTCTGCACATGCTCACCAGGCTGCACCACACAATTCTCTGTTGAAAAACTGTAAAAAAAAATCAATCAGAAGTACTTCAGTTTCAGAATACCTTGTGTGTTGCAGCAATGCTCACATTTTTGTAAACAGTTTGATGTGTTTCCTTCCTAAGTAGGAAGTAAATTGACATTTTCAATATATGCTGATATAGCAATCCTACTATACATGTGTTAAATTTCTATGTTAAATATGCTAATATATATGTCTGTTAAATCTGCTGATAGAATGATCCTCAAACATTTATTGTCATGTCTCACTTCTATTGCTTTCCCATGGTGTGGGAAGGAGGTAGGCAGCTCTTGTTTCTTACCCATTGACAACAATGGGAATAAATTAATTAGCTAAGATTGCACCATTTCTGTTGACATGGGACATAAAGGCACTTTATATGTGACATATATAAATTCTTAGTCCCAAATACTGGGTGACCTTCTGTAGGCCACACTCTCTCAGCCTCAGAGGAAGGCAAAGCCTGAACAAATCTTGCAAGAAAACCCTGTTTTAGGGCCTTCATAAATCAGAAAATATTTAAGGGCACACACCAATAACCATATATTCAAGCTAGCATGGTGTAGCAGTTTGAGTGTTAGACTGGAACTCTAACCATGTCCAGTCAGAAATGGAAAGCTAGTGGGTGATCTTAGGCAACTCATACTCTCTGGTTTCTAGGATGGCAAAGCTAAACCTCCTCTGAAGAAAACTTGCTAGGAAAACTGTGATAAATTGGCCATCAGACTTGTCTTCAAGACATAGACAGAGGAGGAGGAGGAGGATGTGGAGGAATGGATGCATCATATAAATGGAAACACTTTTGTAAGATCCACTTTTGGTATTGATCTACTCTGGTTGGACTAACAAGTGGATTTAGATTGCTGTATTGATTCTTCGATGTAGCCAACTGAATATCTCTGTTGGCTGAATTATGTGGGATGTAAATGGTATCTACTAGAGATGAGCAGTCCTGGCATACTAATACTCAGTAATTTCTAGTTTACATATCTCACTATGAGTTTTGTATAATTTCCTGCTTGTTGGTCTTAGCCACACTCTCTCTCTTTTTGCATCAGTTAATTTTCAGATAGTCTGAGTTTGTTCATCCTTCATTTTGTAGCCTATACTTCTCCATCTCTCCTTTATGTCTGAAGAGTGCATATTACAGAGCCTCTCATCGTGAGATGTTATGAAACTTTCGATATTTGTCAGGAAGCCTACTTCATATCCTTTCATAGAAAAGACTAAGCCTTCTTTATGTCTTTGCTAGACCCTGTGGAGATGTGGTGGTGGTGTGGGCCTGATTGTTGTTCACTTTCTTCTTGCAAATACTAATTATACTGGGCCCTCTCCTTACGTGGGTGATCTGTTCAGTTTCCCGCATAAGGGAAAATCTGCCTATGCTTGAGCCCCATAGGAAATAATGGGATGAGTGCATGTGGTGGGGCGGAAAGAACTGGAAAAGATACTGAAGAGCAAAGACATACAACTGAACACTAAAGTCAGAATTTTTCAGACCATTGTATTTCTAATTATGGTGTACAGATGTGAGAGCTGGATAGCGAAGGAAGCAGACAGAAAGAAAATCAACTCATTTGAAATGTGGTGCTGGAGAAGAGTACTTAGGACACTATGGACAGCCAAGAAGACAAACAAATGGTTTCTTGAACAGATCAGACCAGGACACTCCCTGGAAGCAAAGATGATAAAGTTGAGACTATCGTACTTTGGCCACATAACGAGAAGGCATGGATTACTAGAAATGCTAGGAAAGAGAAGAAAGAGAAGAAAGAGAAGAAAACCACAAACCAGATAGATAGACTCAATCAGGGGGTTTGTGGGCAAGAGCTTGCAGGATCTGGGCAGGGAGATCCACATGGAGATCCACGGGGTCGCCATGAGTTGGAGCCAACTCGAGGGCAGCTAACAACAACAATAGGTGCCCAAAGAGTGTAAGGAATGAATCATTGCAATGCTTATTGTACAGATGGGAAATAGAGGCTTTGACAGTGTCAGCCAAGATGACACTTCAACAGTGTCAGCCAAGGACGAATTGGTTGAAATTCCCATGTAGACCCACCAACACTTAAACCAGTGGTTTTCACAGTGGGGCTTGACACTTGGAGGAGGGCATGATAGTTGCTCATGGGGGGGGGGGGCAAGAAATTGCTTAAAGTTCAGGCTGGCAACAGAAGGGGTGGTGGCTTGTCCTCCCCCCCCCCCCCCGCCTCCTCTCTGTTCCTTTCCTCCCCAACAGTTATGGTCCATACTTCTCTTTGCCATGTTGGCACTACAATGCCTGCACTTTGCTCCCAGGCTGCTACACCTCCATCATCTTTGCTTGCTGCCAGTCTATAAGTCTCCCCCCTTACACTTCCTGGTTTAGCAACAATGCTACAGAAATCTCCTTCAGTGTCATCAACCTAGGAGGTGGAGGAGGAAGGCTTGTAGAGGCAATGGAGGTATGGTGGCAGTGGCCTGGGAATAAGGCAGAGGTGTTATAGTGCCAAGGTGGGAAAGGAATGTATGGGCATGTCTTCTCTGCATTGTTTATTCCTGTTCGCCAATGAAAAAGGGTTATTATAAAATGAACAGTATAAGTTTTGAAAGTAAAACTGTTTTTAATCAGTGCAAAAAAGGAAGATGTAAATTATTTTTCCACCAGCTGTGGTTGCAGCAAAAGGAGCTGGCAGCCTCTACCCTTACATTGAGTGGGGAGAAAAGTGAGTGTATAATGAAAATTACTTCTCTCTGGGGTTCACAAAATTATCATTAATAGTGGATAACGTATAGTGTGTAATTATAAAATGTTAAAATAAAAATATATGTATATAATTGCATGAACAAAAAGAGAAACACAAAACAATGAAAATATTTTTATTCATCTACTACATCAAGTGGGGATGTGTGTAACATCTCTATGTCGACATAAAGGGGGTCAAAGAGGTAAAAAGTTTGAGAACCATTGACTTAAGCCATCAATGACAGTATACTTGAATAGGTTTATACAAGGTTTATTCAAATAAGATATGTGATCTGATGTTCCACACTTAACACATTCCACATATGCTTTTTCTGTACTCTGCACAATATATTCTATCCCCTCGTGTTTTTATTTTTAATTTCTAGCAGCCACAGTAAAAGAAAACAAAGAACCATATATAAATTACCGTATTAACATTGCACATTAAGACAGTGCATTCAGAAGTCAGGCAGAAAGGACAAACAGCACTCCATGGGGTGTTTGCTATGTTCATCCCAATTTATCTTTCCAAATGTAATTATGGTTATGCTGATTATGATAGTGGTGGTGATGATGATGATGCAAGTGATAATAACTATAACAGCTGGTGCTGTATAACTTACTGTGAGCTAACAGCTAAATTGCCTTCAGTTTTTTTTTTAAACTGATCTATAATGTTGCAGGATATTGCTAAAGGAATCTATTACTCAGGGGATGCAAAAATTTATTATATTTATTTTCAGTATAAGACTGTACTTAACAGGAGAATGTAAATAAATGCAGCAAGGTAAGTGTATGCTATCTTTAAAATAATGCTAAGACTATCATCTAATAGGATAGAAATCATATTTAAAAATATTTTTAAATGATTTAAACATTTGTTTCTTAGGTGTTGGGAAACCCTGATGAGGAGAAGCCTAGACTAACGAGAATCTCTGTATTTCAGGACACATTTTGTGCAAAGTTGCACGTAGGCTTTTGCATGGAAAACAGTGTTTTATGTGCAAGAAACAATATATTTATATTGTTTTCTGTGCAGAAAATGCTGTTTTCTGTGCAAAAATATTTTTGCACATTAAGCACAAAATAAGTTTCAACTGCAGTCTTTTCAGCACAGGAAGCAGCATTTCTGCACAGAAATATTGTTTTCTGCAAAGAAAATATTGTATTCTGTGCAAAAAATGTTCCCTCCCCCCAAAACAAAATATACAGTGTAAGGTTTGCGCAAACTGAGTCCTGAACTGTAACTACTCTTTGAAATCTTTGCAGTTTTCAAATACAGCTTCACATCAGGAAGAAAATATTAAAATTGTTTTTTGTGGATATCTTGGGCTGTATGGCCACATTTTGGAAGAATTCATTCCTGACATTTCACTGCAACTGTGGCTGGCATCTTCAGAAGGTGGTGGCAGGGAAGTGTGTGGAGTATATATACCTGTGGGTATATATACTCCACATGTTAATGGTGGAGTTAGTTTGTGTGTTGTACTGTGTTGAATGTACAGCCTAGAGGTGTGTTGTGTGGAGAATATGTGAGGGGGATTTATGTCTATTACACTGGTAATCGATTGTCTGTGGGGAAACTACTTGAGTCTGGGTGGTGTTCATTTGCTTGCCTTGAGTTTTGATTTTGGTGTTTTTCAGGACTGGTAACCAAACCTAAAATTATTTTCTTCTTTGAAAATGAAATTGCATCCCTCCCATTTAATCTGATATCCCTTTAGCAATCCAATTGACAGAGATGTGTTAGTAACAGAAGACAAATAGTTGTGTCTACAAGGTCCAAAACACATTGCAAAAATAATCCAGTTTGAGACTGCTTTAACTGTCCTGGCCTAATGCTAGAGAATTCTGGGAATTGTTGTTCCTCTGGTGCCACAATAAATTACAATTTTCAGCACTGAGCCAGGGCAGTTAAAGCAGTCTCAAACTGGATTATTTCTGCAGATTGTTTTAAACCTGTCTATGTTGTCAAACAAACTGGGAAACAATATTTCTTAGATAGCGAACAATATGACCAGATGTAGAGTTAACTATCTGATTAAGTATGATGCAGCAGTTTCTAATTCTTTCATGGTTTAATGGGGATTCATTCTTTCTATGTGAATTCATCTCAAATATGGACTGAACTCAAATGGCGTTGTCCAAGCAAAGTTGAAGAGTTGTGACAGAGTCACAAATTATCTCTGTTTTATAGATTTCTTGACATGTAGTCAGTCAGGACTGTCTCCTCCAATAATAACAAAATAAAAAACCCAAACAAACAGTACTAAACCCCAATATGTTACTTTCTAGAACACTGATTGCCAACTTGGACTATGCATATAAGGGTACAAATCGGGATATTGAGGGGTATACACACACACACACGAACAATGGCAGAAAAAAAATGCAGACAACAACAATGTAAGACAAGATAAAATGGCAGATGGCTCTCCTTAGCAGGAAGCAGGAATAATGTGCATGTTCCAAACCATAGCCTCTTCCTTTCCTGAAGCTTCAATCCCATGGCAAGGTCTAGACAGCAGAGACAAGCACAGCATCATGGAGAATTGGATCTGCTGAGATTTAGCCAGTGGCCACAGCTCAGTGATTCCCAAACTGTGGCCCTCCAGGTGTTTTGGACATTACCTCACAGAATCCCAGAGGATTGGCCAAAATGGCTGGAGCTTCTGGGAGCTGAAATCCAAAACACCTGGAGGACCAGAGTTTGGGAATCACTGCCATATATGATCTTTTCCCCTTCCTCATTCCTTCCCATCAGGAACCAACAAGTGGCAGAGACTACTCAATGAGTGATTTCTCCCAGGTCCTCTCTACATTTCTACTCTTTGTCATCATTTTAAGCTTTAAATTAATTTTTAAATTAATGTATTTTCAGATATACTGTATATCAGTGGTTGAAAAGTGATACTTTTTTTTTTTAAAAAAAGCTGAAACATAATTTGGTTATTGACCAATCACCAAAAATGTATTGGGACACATCTACCAAATTTGTTGACCAACCCCAGAAATAATAAGACAAGACACAAGGATGAAACAGACACCAAAACATGGGTTGAAATTGGGCCATTTTATTAATTTGACCTATATATTGATTTCTTAGGAGAACTGCAACTAAGGAGGGAGTAGCCTAGTGTGGGAGCAGCTGAAGCAGGTGGTCTTTTCCACAGACCACCTCTGCAGCTTCCCCTGGGCAATCACACCTGATCCCCAAAGAGAACCCAACAGCTGGGTTATTCCCTGGCTGTCCAACATCAGGAAGACCAACCAGAAAGTCCCTCTCTCAAGCCCCAGGAATTAAAGAGAGGGTTTATCTTTCAGACCATCCTCAAGGGCAGTCACTTTCCCCACCTCTCTGATCCCAAGACCTAAAGAGGTAGTTTCAGACACCTTCCTTTCACCAAAATGGTGACCTAAGTCAGTGATGGTGAACCTTTTATGGACCAAGTGCCCAAACTTATTCTGGCACCAGGTGTTACCCGGTGCCAGAGGTAGAACTTCTGGGGGGAATGGGACTTCCAGGGAGGTGGGATGTCCGCCTTCCAGTAGCAGAACTTTAGGTGGCAGGACTTCCCCAGAGATCGCTAAAGGCCCGGGAGGGTGGAGGAAGAGGAAGAACAGGTGTGCACCTGTTCCTCATCTCCGCCCCCCCCCCCCAAAGCCTTCAGCTGCCTTTCTGGAGACAGCTAAAGGCCCAGGAGGGTGGAGGGGTGAGAGGAAAAACAGGTGCATTCTGCCACAGAGTAAGTGCTCACCAAACTCTAAATAGCCAATGACAGCCTATTTAGACATTAACCTAGCCAATTGTCCAAGCCTGAGTGGAAACATTATGGAGTAGGTGAAAAAGCCTGTGGAAAGGGGTGGGGAAACCCTCTCTGACTCAGAAGCATCCAAGAAACTTCATACTGTACCAGCGGCAGGAGGGTGTGTCGATCACCTGAACCAGAATGAAGAACTGAGGGAAGCAGGACTCCAATCACCTCTGGCCATGTCCCAAAGCCTCCTCTTGCCATGGCATAACTGTCGCGACTCAATTTAAACTTATCTCCCTGTTCTAGGGAGGGCAGCAAACTGTGCATCACTCCCCAATGTCTCTATCGTGAAGGTGATGCAGATAATAGCGCAAAACAGTAAAAAGGATAGTCCTATGCCCAATTGTGTAGTATGTGAGGAATATTATCCAATAATAACATGAACCTTTCTATATTCTTGTGGCATTTCTAAACAAAACATGCCAGCTATGCAGACAAGTTTTTTTTCACTGCCTATCAAAACATCCAAATATGACATTGTTCTTGACATAACAGACAAAAGGGCTCAATAGACTGCACCCTTTAATGCTGGATCTGGGCTGTGGCAATTGCATGCCGCAACCCCAATCTCACCTTTCTGCAGCCCATAAAGGAGTCACAAAAAGTGGCTCCTTTTTGGCCTCCAAAAGGGCACCATAGCCTCTGGTGTGAGGCTTTTCCACACTCCTTTGGTACTGTGTCATGTAGATGCAGTGCCAGAGGAGAGCTGGGATGCCAAGCACCATGTGATGTGGCATACAGTGTCATGCTGGCCTGGGGGCAGAATCAGGGCATGCATCATGTGGATGCCATGCCCCAACTCTGCCCCCAGTCCAGCCTTAATGACTGGTCTGTACAGCCCTAAAGATAACAAAAATGTGCTTGAAGCATCCTATCATATTAGTTATTATATTGCTAGATGTGGTAAGACTTATACTATAGCTGAGAATTTAATTTCTCCTGGTGTAAAGGATGCTGTTCTGTCTAAGAACATGTGATGAAAATGAATGCTATTTTGAACAAGACAATATTTCAAAGAATTCAGGCTATATCTGACAATGTTATGGTGACAACAATAGGTAGAATTAAAGATAGTAAATTCTTTGTTATTTAACTTGACAAAAACACAGATATTGCTTATTCTGCTGTTTTGCTTGTTACTGAGAGTTATTTAAAGGCAGTAAAGTTGAAGAAAGCCTTTTGCTTTGTCATCCTCTGTCAGAGTGCACAAGGGGTGAAGATATGTTCAGTGCTATTGATTGTTATTTCAAATAAAAGGATGTTAATTGGACTAATTGTTGCAGGCTATGCACTGGTGGGGACAAGTTTATGACAGGTTTTTATTCTTGAAGTCACTGCTTCACCCACAGGCAAAGCCTAGCATCTAAGCACTTCCCTGCTGAATTGCAAGTTGTTCTTGCTTAAGCCTTTAAACTGGTTAATTTTATAAAGTGAAAATCCACATAGTTGAACATTTTCAAAGTTCTTTGTAAAGAGGTGATGAGTCTCCATTTGACCCTGCTTCTTCATACAGAAGTAAGGTGGTTTTCTCATAGGAGTTTATCACACGAAGGAGATTGAGAATTTAACCCATGAACATTCCGGAAAAATCACATAATTACGCAAAACGATTTCACACAGCATTGCACAAAACCCACCATTAAAGTCGTCACAGATAAGCATTAACATACATCTTTTTTACTTTTGGGATTTCAGCAACAATGCATTTCTGATATCACTTTATTTGTGCAATTGTGTGTGATAATCATTCACACAATTACTCATCATTTTTGCTTTATTTGCAGAATGCTTAAATGTGCTTTAATGTCTCTTTAATGCCAAAATTAGCCCCAGTGTGATAAACTCCATAGTAAAGGCCTTACCCTTCTGTTTGAATGTAGAAATAAGTTCCAGGTAACTTAGGTTATTTTTTTAAAAAGACTATCCTTTCAAACCTGAATCCAAGTTACATGACAGTGATTGTCTTCACACCCTTGCATACTTTTTCTACAAACAATCAAAATTTGGCGTGTCCAAATAGTTTGATAACAATCTTCACAGCTCCAAGCAAAATTTCATCTATGATTTAAAAAATAGATTTGTTTTTTTGAAGGGAAAAAGAGAAAAAGATCAATCTGAGATATTTGAAAACATTTTCCTGTTGGGGAACAAGCTACATGTCTTCATATTCAAGATCATACTGTACATATAGAAATACATATTGTAGGTTGCTTTTCTTTTCATAGCAGTCTATCCATCATCCCATTTTTCATATTATGTAAGAACTGCTTTACTTTAGTATGTCTATCACTGATGATAAAGTGACTTGGCTCATTATAGCTAAATGTATGGTCTATATGTGTTTAAAAGTAGTGTGGGGTGATGACAGGTGAAGAAATAGTTACATATTATAGTATTTGATGTTGGAATTCCTGAGTGATAAGTATACCAGTATATACTTGCCTTAATATAGTTACTATATTTTCATTTAATGTAAACACTGTTGGGAGATTGTGTTATGGAACCTAGACTCTGCACTTTTTCATGAAACCTTTGAATAGCAAGATAATCATGTTTGCTTCCATGACGACTTCCTGGCTTAGCACTGCTTTAGGGTTTCTTAGAACTTGGATATCCTTGAGTCTTGAGGGCTCTACAGACTGGCACTTTGTGCCGGCCTGTAGGCATGGTGTCCTGGCCTGTAGGTGCTGTGAGGGCTGAGCACCTGGATGCTCCGAGCCCTCACCATGCTACCCAGGCACCATCTTGGTGCATGCCCGTTTACACGGCATGCACCATGATGACACTCAGCATACGCAGCACCCAAATGGCTCTGCACATAAGGGATGTCATCATGGTGTGCAAGCACGGCTATGGTGCCACTTCTGGGATGCAAAAAGAACCCGCCCAGAAGAGGGTTCTTTTTGGTCCCCCCTGAGGCCATGGCATGTGGTTGCCACAGCCTCCTTCTGGGGCAAAAACGAGCGGCGTTTAGCTATCCGTCTGCACAGCCCCTTAGTTTCATTCTGCCCCAGTCCTGACTGGAACTTAATTGGCATCAGATGAATCTTCTAATTTAACGTAATTGAGTGAAGACAGAATATGAACAACAAAGGAAATATATCTTATTGTGCAGGCAATCCTGTAACACAGGAACTTGTGTTCTATTATCTGCTAAGATTGTTTCCACTCCCTTTAAGGAAGTAAAATTTGCTTGATGGATCATAATTCTAACCCAGTGCAACTGAGATCATCTCTCCTTGCATATTCAGTCAGTTAAGAAGATATCCAGTATGCAACTTCCCATTCTATCAAATCAAAAGCAAGCAATCATACAATATGGAAGGGAAGTCATAGGAAGCCTTCAATCATTCTTTGTAGATCCCTATCAGCTGTTCACACAAACTGAGAACTACCTGTAAAGCATTGCATATAATTTATCAAGTTCCAAAACAAGGAATTAAGCATATTCCTAACTCTAAAGTTCAAAAGATTACTGACTTATCCAAGACCTTTACACTAGTTAGACATCTTGTAACTAGTTTGTGTCAGTTAGGACACAGCCACACTGACAAACTGAATTCTGAGTCAATAGTGAAAATGAAGATTAAAAAAAAAAAAAAAAAAACAGCCCAGAAGCCATGAAACTTATTTAAAAGGCTGTTTTGACTTTCATAGAACAACTGATGGGATGTGGGAGAAGAAAGTTATTATATTAAAAGAGAGAAATGTATAATGTAAAATTATTTGACTCCTTTTTCTTAGCCCATTCTTTGCTTTTTTGGGTTTTTTATAAATATGTTTCATGTTCTGAAAAATCACTTCATAAAAATGTTTTTATTCTCAAGCCCTCTGCAGTGCAAAGGTTCTTCTGGGGCCTGTTGTTGACAGGTGTAAAATGTATCTGTATCATCCCTCTGTGAAATGTGATGTTACTTGTTTTGAATTCAGGAGTTTACTCTCATGTCAGACAACATTAAATGAGTGTTTGAAAGCTGGTCCTTTGGTAGCAACAATGCTCAGTATTCAAGGAGGATGGCACTTCAGATGTCAGAAATGTTGGCCACAGGGGGAACTGATTATAGCCAGCAGTTTAAATGATTCAGCATTTCATGTTTTAATCCTTCTTTGACAGAACATAATTTCCAAAGTTTGGTTGTGTACTCAGTTCTCATTTGAATGGTGACAATTTAACATAGATGTGACAGTTCTCACATTCTGATTTGTAAACTGGCTGAGTAAAGTCTTAGGCTGTTGGATGACCTAGATGCACTCAAATGCTGCCTTCCCTTGCACTGCAAAGGATCCTAGATCCTTATATCCCACATCACTTCAATACCCCTTATGTATGCATTGTTTTTTCTCTTGAACATTGATTACATGTTCAGGCTTAGTATAAGTGTTGGTGATGTAATTCTACTGCTTCTTCCTATCCTTGCAGCTTTTTGCATAGCTGCAAGGAAAGAAAATGGTATGAAGGTGGATAGCAATGAGATGTGCTTGCCTTGGCCTGGGCCTTAACGAATGAGAATTAGGCATCGACAGAATCTGCCTCTCAGCTCAGTTTGAAAGAAGCTTAGCACCCTTAGGCATTGTATTTAGCTTAAGGGTAAGAAGATAGGGATAGCTCGTGGTTTCCATGCCAGTGGATCACTGAATATACTCCAGGCAGAGCAAACATTAGAGGAACTATCAAAATTTCTGAAACTATTTTTATGATAGGGTTCAGAATGTTGGGTGGCTTCTTTACAGTATGGACTGCAACCTGGAACAGATTCAAAAGGAGATTATCACACTACCCTCTTAAAGTGCTTCTATTCCACTTTAACTGCACAGTCTGCTTCCTGTTGCATTCTGGGATCTGCAGCTTAGGGAGAGGCATTTAGAGTTCTCAGCCAGAGAGCTCTTAAACCTCACTGAACTATTAACCCCAGAATGCAACAGGAAGCAGCCAGAGCAGTAAAAGTGGAATAGCAGCACTATAAGAGTGAAGTGTGGTAATCTCATTATCCCATTAAATCCTAGAAATATAGAGCTGTAAGAGACCACCAGGGCGGTCCAGTCCAACATTCTGCCCTGGAGGAATATGCAATCAAAGCACTCCCAACAGATGGTCATCCATCCGTAAGATTAGTTTGGCATGACTTGTTTTTGAGAAACCCATACTGACATTTA
This sequence comes from Sceloporus undulatus, assembly GCF_019175285.1. NCBI lineage: Eukaryota > Metazoa > Chordata > Lepidosauria > Squamata > Phrynosomatidae > Sceloporus > Sceloporus undulatus. The sequence goes on along the minus strand of NC_056525.1, from coordinate 185,960,316 downwards.
GTAATCACTAATTCTACTAACATGGAAGCCATCAGCTACCACTGCAAGAAGGAATTTTCCTTTCCTTTCTTCAGTTTGTATCCACATTGGCCACTGAGATTATTTTCTCCCACCCGCTACTGTGCATGTTGACACTCGGGAAGGCATACCACAGCACAGTTTCTTTAGGTAATAGCTGGCAGAGACAATGCAGAACAGAGCTGAAAAATATCACAATGACAATCTAGTCTCTTTCCATGCAAAAAGACACAGTTAAAATTCTCTTGAGAGTCCACCCAAATTCTTTTTAAAGACCTCCAAATAAGAAGACTCAACTCCAAAAGTAGGACAAGGAAAAGTAATTTTCAAAGAGAGAGGCTGTGGCTTAGATCTGAAGAAAAGGAAATAATAAGACAATGGCATAGGCCTAGACAGTAGGGCATGGAAAAACTGTTTGGCTGATAAAAGAGCAAAGCAAATTTGAATATGGATAGAACACCTCTGAGTGAGGGCTGTTGCAAGACAGGGAATTGTATATAGGACATTTAAACAACCAAAATGAAATGAAAGTGATAATGAATGAAAACAGTAATGGGAAGAGGGCTTGAAGGGGTTAGAAACATAGATTTATAGAAATTGAAACACCATTTTCTATGCAAAAAATACTAGTTTAGAGCAGAAATTTTTCCTGAGCAGAAAAAGTTGTTTCTGTGCAAAACAACCATGTGCAAATTTTGTGCAGAATAAGTCCTAATCTGCAAAAGTTCTCTTAAGTGTAGAGTCCTTCTTGACAGCATTTCTTGAAAGTCAAAAACTAGGGTTTTTTAAATCATATTTCTCATACTTTTTTAATATTCTTCCCATCTCTACTGTCAAATAACTCCTAATGTTTAGGCAGAATCGCTTTTCTTATAATTTGAACCTATTAGTATGTGTTCTGGTTTCTGGAACAGCAGAAACCAATATTGCTCCATTTTCTAGAATACTTTCCTTCAGTTATTTAAAGATGACTATCATCTCGCCTCTCATTTTTCTCTTCTCCAATTTACTTATTTAACTATTTATTTGTTTCATTTATATCCACCTTTTTGCCTTGTACAGAATCAAAATTGACTTGCAAGCAATTAAAATCTGGGTGTAGCTTTAAAAAAACACCACACAATTGTACATTTTGAAAAAATCCAAACAATTACCATATACACTCAACTATAAGTTAACCTCATGTATAAGTTGAGGGAAGGTTTTGTGGCCAAAATTGCGGATTTTGATATGGCCTGTGGATAAGTTGAGAGTAAACATAGGGCATGTAAATTATCTAAAAATGAAGCAAAGGAAAACAGTGCCAAATAACTTACAAAATTCCAGCAGACATAACTGTTTGTAGTTTTTTGTGGGTTTTTTGGGCTATGTGGCCATATTCTGGAAGAGTTTCTTCCTGATGTTTCACCACAGATGCTGGCGAAATGTCAGGAAGAAACTCTTCTAGAATATGGCCACATAGCCCGAAAAACCCACAAAAAACTATGGATGCTGCCCATGAAAGCCTTCGACTTCACATAACTGTTTGTGATCACTCTAAAGGCTGGATGGATGGTGGGGAGGGGCAAGGGAAGTCATTGATTCTTTTAGGTGCTCTCAGGGTGAACTAAGCACTCACCTTTGGTCATTCTACTCACAGAAAGGAGATGGCTTCTTTATTTTTTAAAATAGCAGTTAAAGTCAACCTAGGTTTTTTGACTAAAATTTCTAGACTTATACATGAGTATATACAGTAAATAAAAATTTTGTGAAAAACACAGTTAAAACAATACAAAATACAATTAAGACATAGCACAATCCCAAGCTAAACATATATAGCTCTCTAACCTGTTGCTCATAGGGCTGGGTTCCCAGACAGGTTTCCACCTTGGTCAAAATTCTCTGGACATGATGTAGTGGGATGGATCAGTGTATGCAGATCTATCCTCTATGGTCCTATGCTTAGCAGGTCATGCTCACTTACTTCTTAACTTTGTTGTCTTGTGTGGCATGTTCTGAAGTAATGTTCTACTTACATTGGCCCAAGGTGGCTCACAAAAGATGCACAAAAACAACAACAACAAAACATACAATTTTAAAACACAATTATAACACCATGTTAATAGAACAAGGAAACAAGGTAAAATCCTTAAAAATCTAAGTTGAAAATATAAAAACATTGAAAATTTACCTAAGCAAACAACCCAGTAACCATTATGAATTGAAAGCCTGCTATTGGCAGGACAGGAGTGGAAACATCATGATTCTGTGTCTCAATCACCAGCAGAATAGACTACCTTCTGTCAGTGTGGCTGATGCCTGGGGGGCAGTTACCATTGTGGCAATAGTATTACAATCATGACTATGTAGGGATCATGAACAAGAGCCAGCATAGTTGTTTGAGCATTGGACTACAACTCTGGATATACTGTTCCATTCCCTGCTTGATCATGAAACCCACTGGGTGACCTTGGGAAAGTCACATGCTCTTAGCCTCAGGGGAAGGCAATGGCAAACCACCTTTGAACAAATCTTGTTAAGAAAAATCCCATGATAGGTTTGCCTTAGTGTCTCCATATGTCAGAAATGACTTGAAGGCACACAACACAGAGACACTTTCACAGGGATTGAGAATACAAACAGTTACAGATGTGTGTGATACTTATGAAAATATGTGTAAATATAAAAGCATGATTTGAGGTTGTTTTCTAGATGTAGAAATTTCTAGGACTACTTTACTGTTGTTGGATAACCTATTCAGTAAATGCTATAGAATAACTATTATGCAAACTGAAAAAGGATTTTTAAATGGTTTTCTATGGTTGTTGTATATCTATGAATTTAGGACTGGAAAATAGAAAGGATTATACCATACTCTAAGATTGCCTACATGAGGTGTTCAGAGATTACCTTAATTTTGCTATCCAGACTTTACCATAATGTATATATTTGCTCTGTTAATCATTATAATTTGCCAGACAGGTTTAAAGGGGGCAAAACAGTTTGTCTTTCTCCACCTGCTTCTCTCTTCACTCGCCACCTAACCAAATGTTTGTTAGAATTTCATTCCTCTGCACTTAGAGTTTGAAATATCTGCTTTTAGTTGATTAGGCATTGTATGTGTAGAAAGTGGTGTTTGCAGGAAATGTAATGTTCCTTTGATGGCTTCCTTTGTAATTACATTGTGTCACGCAGCATCCATCACAGCTCTTTGCATCATTTTACATCAGGTTGTGTCAGCTCTCTTGTTGTGACAGTGCAGTGCACTAAATGATAGAATGGAATATATAGCATAACATGTAGGAAGAACAGTACTACTTTTTATTTAAATTGTTGCCTGCCACATTCTAGTCGTAATGGATCATTCTGTTAGATGTGACAATGAGTCTGGAGAGCTTTATTCACATAAATCCAAGCATAAAGTGTTCAGAGCAGCTTCCAAGTCACTGATTGCAATCAATGGGACTTGCTTTCAAGAAATGAGTTTTGGGACTGGTGCTAAGATGTTTTTCAGGTGGGGGAAATGTTCACATTTTCTCTTTATTTTCATTTGGAACTTTTGTGCAAACTTTCAAATAGTATCAAATTCTGAATAACAGCTCTCAGATTCTAAAGATACCAGCAAAACATGGATACTGACTTCATGTCCACAGGAATGACCATTTTACAATATTTTCACCATACATTTTTACCACACACAAAAATGGTAAAAATTTATGGTGCATGTTTTGTAAAATGATCATCCCTGTAGATTTGAAGTCAGTATTTATTCATATTCATTTCTATGCCTCCTTTCCCCCAGAAAGGGACCCAAGGCAGGTCACAAATAAAATAATTTTAAAACTTTACAACAACAACAACAACAACAACAACAACAACAACAATACAATTAAAACCATCTAGCTAAAACAGTATAAAATTGCAAAAAAAAAAAGCAAAAAAAACCACACAAAACATTTTTTTAAAAAACAACTAGGACACACACACACACACACACACACACACACACACCATATAACTCCTCCCTTGTAATATTATATATTAAAAGCCTACTTCGAAAAAAAATGCCTGCTGCAAGGAAAGCAGACAGGGAGGCCAGCCTAGCCTTCCATGGAAGGGCATTCCAGAAGGTGGGAGCAGCCACTAAGAAAGGTTCTTTCTTGTGTCCTCACCAAATGAGCCTGTGATGGTGGCAGGACTGAGGGAAAGTCATTCTGTGTAAATCTTAGGATCCTTGCAGGTTGGTATGGAAAGAGACTAATACAACAAATTGCCATTTTAAAGTACTTTTTCCAAGTTGTGCCCTTATACTAGGCTAAGAGTGATGTAAGGAGTTTAGCAGTGGACGTTTAAAGGAATTTGATCCTATTCACTTATTTGGTAAGCTTGTTAAATCAACATATGAAGAAGGGAGTATGCTAGCCTCATCCCCTAGACCTCCAGTTTTGTCATTTTTCTCACATGGATAGCAATGTGTCTGGAAGGCTTCTGTTATGCATGGAAGATCATCACAAAGTTAGGATCTTGTCCCATCAAGACTCCCATTATGTGGAGAACTGGCATGCATAGCATAAAGTCTCCTGTTCAGATGTGTCACTTTTCAAATGAGAAGAGTGACAGGACTATACAGGGATGGTGGTCAGGCTAGTATGCTGCTCTCTTTCTGTTGATTCAATGCTCCTCCCAAATATATACACAGGGATAACCTTTGCTTCTTTTGCTTTTAGTGTCGTGCCAAAATTTGTTCTCCAGTTCCCCACAACTTTTCATCCTCTATAGAAAAGGCTTTCATTTCTCTTCCAAAATCTAAAGATTATTAAATAATTTCTTTTGGTGGCATGTTTGGAGTTACCTTATTAATGAAAGGTGATCAAGGGTGCAGTATGCTGTCCATTGACACACAAGATTGTGTTAGTGAAGAGACTGCTGAAAATCACATCCAACGCAAAAAATAATAAGGAGACAAGCTCCACATGCTCTGAGATGGTCAACAGTTTATTTCTTTTAAAAAAAATCAAATGTATTTCAGCCTATATAGAAAAGGCCTTCCTTAGGGGCTAAATACATAAATACAAATAAATTGTAGGTAATAAAAAGACAAGACAATATTAACTATATTCCACAAAATAATATGTTTATGTTTCTGACATGAAAAATAATGTATTTCTGTGTGGTTTTATGGGATATAGTTAATTTAGGGCCAAAACAGATGGCCCATTAAAGCCTGCTTCCGGGAGTCTTCATAGCACAGTGTTTACATGCCACTTGTTCTGAAGCTGCCTGGAAGCTGGCTGGCTGCCCAGATACGGGCAGCTTTAAGACGCTCCAGCAGCATTGCATTTAAATGCCGCATGCCACCGGAGCATCTTGAAGCTGCCCTGAGGCTGCAGCAGGGCCAGAAAAGGCAGCCCTTTCCCAGACCAAATAGGAGCAGATCTTTTCCGCTCTTATTTGGGCTGAGTTCAGGGTAGATAGGGGCCACAGTGTGTTTGTTGCAGCCCCAATGCATCTTCATTTGGATGGCTTCAAGCCATCCCTTCCTGGCCATCTCTTCTGGCTCTAAGTGTTGTTCCAATTAGTTTGAAATTCAGTCTAATTTAAAATGAATAAGGAGTTGACCATCTCAGAACACCTGGGGTTTGTATCCTTACTGTTTTCTGACAGGATTGTGTACAATTAAAGAAAGGGAACACACACCCCTCAGGTAGGATCAAGTGCAAGATATGAAAGCACTGAGCTGCTGGTTGCATATTATCTAGTTCAAATTTAAGGTACAGGTGAAAGTACTGATTTATTTATTTATTTATTTTAGGCTTAATGCATTGTTGCATTCAACTTTTAAATACTGTAGCTTTATTCAGATCCATAAGATGGAAAGTGGTTCAGACCTGTAATGGAAAAAGGTGGTGCTTTCACATTCATTTTTCTTTCTAGCCATGCTTGGTTTTTTTTTTTGTTTTGTTTTGTTTTTTTTTTTTTTTTTGCTACTCTGAAAATTTGCTATTTTTCAGAACTCTCTCTGGAAAGACAGGATAATTAAATGCTGAACATATACTTTGAAAAACTAGAACATCACATTCCCATTTTCTCCACAAAAAAAGGTGGAGGAGGATTATGAACGTGCTTTCTTTTAGAAAATTAATTCAGTCTCTCTTCAAAGCTAAGGTGGAAACATTTTGCCAATGAGTGTTATGACTCCTTCTTGTAAATTATTAGCTATTCTAGTTGCACCTTCAAATCCCCAAAGCTTTGTATAGATAATTGGATTCCATCTGCAGTTGTGGGCATAACAATAAGCAATCAGTCAATTCCATTACAGTGAGGGTGATACTGTGAGGGGGCTACACCAATGTCATTTGCTTTTTTCCGTAACATATGAACACCACACTTCAGCTCCCAGTGTTTTTCTGTTATTACATTTTAAATCATACAGCTAACAACAGGTTTACACTGAGTTTGAGACATGTCTGCTTTGAATGCAAATGCCAAAAGAGCCCTTTCCCCAACATTTTTGTAGGAACATATGGGTTTGAACTTCAGAAAAGGGATCCTCTGGGGACATAATATAGCCTTCCTTCTTATATGTGACTAGTCATAATGAGCCCATACAGACAGGCAAAATAAACCTGCGTCAGGTCACTTTGGAGGTACAGTGGTACCCCAGGTTACGAAATTAATTCGTTCCGCGGCGCCCTTCGTAACCCGAAATCTTTCGCAACCCGAAAAAGCCATAGGCGCTAGCGCTGGAAGCCGCGATTTCGTGCGAAAAAGTGCCGAAAAGCACCAAATTTTTTTTTCGTAAGCCAAAAAAAAAAAAAACGTACCCCGGAACAGTTTTTTCCTATGGAATTTTTTCATATCCCGGAAATTTCGTAACGCGGTGCTTTCGTATCCCGGGGTACCACTGTATGCTGTTTAAATTATGCATGCGTCCTAAGAGGCCAGAAGCCATGCCAAAGCCATGCTGCAGTTCTAAGGACTGGAGTATAACTTTGGTGCAGCTTCTGGCCTCTTAAGATGTATGTGTCATTTAAACAGCATATCTCCAAAGTAACCCAAAGCAGCTTTATTTTGGCCTGTCTGTATGGGCCCTATATAACTAATAATCATGATAATATTAAAACAGTGAAATGGGGGATGGAGTTGGGTGATCAAACATTATGCATTAATGTTTCAAAGGGCGATTCTACACTGGTCTACACTTGGGCTGCTCCATTTTGGCCCCACAGCTGCCCCCCAACTCCCCATGTTACCTCTCCATTCCGGAGCAATGCCAGCTGGGTATTTACAGAGCACCCTGCTGTGCTCCCCAGGACCACTACCACTGGTGTGGGTTGCTCCCTGTGATGTCAGAAACAAGGCACCTTTTTGTTACCTCAGAGGGAGCAATGGTGGTGATACTGGGCAGCATAGCAGGATGCTGTGCAAACAGCCAGCTTGTGTTTTCCTGGAAAATCTGGAGCAATATCTATTTTCAGGGGGGAATGATTTAACACAGGGATGGCTCGGACTAAGTGCAGACCTGGTCTTCCCATGTAAAGACACTTCATACTTAAATTGGTGCTTTGACACTACATTGTCTGGACAGGGCTATCTGACGGCAGGAAAAAATGGCCCATGGAGATATGGTCAAAGGTGCTTTGTAAGAAGGTATGGGTAGGAAGCAGAAAATTATATATATTTCTGTTTCCTGCACAGACTTTTTTTTTTCAAAAAAAATATGCAAATTTTGTGCAGAATAAGTCCTGAGATGCAAATAGTCTTTGAAAACTGTGCATTGTAGATAGCCAGCTGGCATTGTTCTGGAATGCAAAGGTAACATGGGGGATTTGGGGCAAAAAAAGAAATGACATTGACTTATAAAGAATGTCAGTTATGAACCTATCTGCAATTTAGAGTAACCTAACATCAATTTTAAAATTCAGTAAAAACTATATATAATTTTACACACACATATACATACATACATACATACCTACATACACACATGGACATTATATGCACACACACACACACACACACACACACACACGCATGCACGCACAATATGCTAGAAATGCTGTTTTCTGCACAAGAAATGCTATACAAATTTTGTGCAGACTTGAGTCCTGTGAAGATTCTTGTCAGTCTAGGATTTTCCTTGTCAGCACTCAAGAAACACATTTTTGAAGACTTTGAAATATTCTTTCCATCCAAAACAGAGAGCTAGCAAAATTGCTTTGCACATGTCCAGAAACTGAAGCAGGGGGGTTGAATGACTTTTTGAAAACTATCAACATGTACATCTTCTCTTTTTTTTATTATAGTATATTTAATCTGGCCTGTCTTTCAAAATGTTTTTATAGCAAATTGGAAAAAAGTGGGGATAAAGTGAGCACAATAAGAAGCAGTACAATTTAATGTTATATTTAATTGGAAATGGATTAAGAGAGGAAGGAGCCAAATTGAAACCCATCCATTTATATTGTTTTGTTAACCAGATTTATGATTCATAACAATTAATATAATGAAAATAAACTGAACATAGATTTGCTATTTAGGTCTAAATATTTTCCTTGAAACAGAAAACAACCACACATCAGCTCTGACCACATGATGAGTATTGCCCAAATATTATTGCTGTGTGCCTTCAAGTCATTTCCAACTTATGGCAACCCTAAGGCAAACCTCTCACAAGGTTTTCTGAAGCTGAGAGCGTGGAATTTGCCAGGGCACACCACTGAGTTTCCATGGCTGAGCGGGGATTCAAATCCTTATCTCTAGAGTTGTTGTCCAAGGCTTAAACCATGCTGAAACCACTATGCCACACTTGCTCGTGCCCAGATATTACTGGTAACATTATGAAAGATGTTGTGAAATCAGTTGATATTTAATTTCATTGAGAAAAATTAACTTTTGCCTGGGGTATGATTTTACTTGCCTTCTAAAGAGCCTGTGTCATTTCTCCTTTGCCCTTTATGATCTGTGGCATGTCTGAAATATAGACCCCAGAATTCAATCATATACTTCACCAGGTAGATGAAAACCAACGTAGATCAGCTGTATACTCACTGATGAGGATTTTTACTTGCATAGCTTTAATCTTCAGATAATTGACTCATAAAGCCTATTTAATGGCTTTGTGAATCACTGAAACTGGACTGTTCCTGAGGGATATCTTGATCTTTGCAGGACTGCAAATTTGAACTTGCAATGTGAGACATCCAGTGCTACTTTCATTTCAGATATGAGGGCAAACTGCTGAAGTGCTGTAAATGTTCTATAATGTGCAAATTGATAAAAAAAATTACATGTATGTGTCTTCTAAAAATTGTTCTTTGAGAATATGTGTCTTACTTTTATCTGGTCTGAAGCATTTAAACATGTAAATGAGTATGAAAATTTGTCAAACAACTGGCAAATTCTTAGTTATGTATGCAGTATATTTGTTTTTAATTTATTTAATATATATCTGAGTTTTCTTCCAAACACTCAAGGTGGCTTACAATAAAGTTAAAACATGATGCAATTAAAAAGAATGTTAATCAGCACTGATATATTGTATTGCAGTGGGCCCTTGGTATTGGCAGGTTTCTAATCTGCAGAATTTACTCACCATGGATCACCATGCCCCATGTTATCCAATGGCGGCACATATAATTGGTGCACTGACACAGGTATACACATATCGCTATCCATTGGATTATGTGGGACTTGACGTTTTACTATTTTCCTGTCTATGGCAAAAGAGGGGACAGAACCCTTGCAAATGGGAAGGGGCCACTCTATAAGGAATGTAAGTGTCATATCGCACCTTCTAGATGACTCTGATAAACAGGAGGAGAATATCATACTTCCTATCTTAGACAGCACAGGTGAAAAAAAAAAGGGGGGGGGGAGGTTGAGCCAGAAATCCACAACTCTTGATGCTGAAACTCTTCCAGAGGCTGAAGAATGCTTGTGCTGAAGATGACACTTCCTCACCCTTCAATGTATTCTGGAAAGAGAAGTGCCATGCCCAGCATAGGCTAAATACTAATCTCTGGACTAGTTAGCCATTGAGGAGGCACAGGTGACTTTGAAGAAACTGCTCATAAATATCTAAGCATTCTTCTCCTAGCCATAGTGCTGACAACTGCCTTATCTGGTTGTCTGCCACTACCTCTCCTATTTGTGTTTTGTCTTGACTTCAATCTGGCTAGTTTCCTGGCTATTGACCAATCATTTGCTTCTCCCTTAGTCTTGCTCTAATAACCCCTGACGTAATCAGAATGAGCTGTTTACTTGGTAGCTCCTGCATTTTGACCCATTGCTTCCTGAGTGTTTGCTGTCTTGTATTGGGGAAAATAAATCTATTATTATTATTATTATTATTATTATTATTATTATTATTATTATTACCATTTTTCACATGTAGAAACATTTTTTTAAAAAAATCTTGCTGGAGAGAATTATGAGAGGTTTTGTACATTTTGTTTGTTTTTTGCATTTTAGAACATTTTTATGAAAAGTAAGTTTGTACTCACAAAAGCCCCACTTTTTTTAAGATCAAAAACATATATATTTTTTTAAAAAGTGGCTATGCCCCTGCATCATAGGGTACAGCACAGTAGGTGTTCAATTTTGCACCCCTCCCACTCCAAGAAGGCAGCTCTTACACTGTCATGGCAATTTACTAGTCAGTAGTGGAGGAGGAAGGGGGAGGCTAGAGATCTAGAAAGGAAACATCGGTTCTCTTCTTTCAGATACAGAACTGCAGTTCAGTGCTACCTAACTTTCTCCCAGTCTTACAGACATAGAAATGTCTGTGTAAGAACGTTCCAGTGCTTGGGTGCTGTGAGAGGGGAGGGTGGGCATAAGACAAGTAGGTACTGAATACCTCTTTTGACAACCTTCACAAAAGGACGAATGTACATTCAATAAGATTCTGAATGTTTTCTGCACAAAATATTTTATTTTTCATACAAAAATCATGTGATTTTTTTTTGTTTTGTTCAGTCAACTCCTAAAAAAAATCCTGTAATATGAAAAAATCTTGTGGTGGTTGACCATCTTCTTGATGAGGATGTTTAGATTCTTAAATGCCTGTAGTGCAGCCACTCACTCAAAAACAGAAAGTTGCAAGTTCAAGACCAGCAAAAGGGCTCAAGCTTGATTCAGGCTTGCATCCTTCTGAGGTTGCTAAAATGAGTACTCACATTGTTGGGGGCAAATTAGCTTACAGTTGTAAACTGCTTAGACATTGCTTAGGTGGTATGAAGCGGTATATAAATGAAGCTTCTTTTGTTTGTTTTTACATCCTGTGGTTTCAAGCAGTGTTCCTAATCTTAATTTGAAATGTTACTGGAAAAGAGCTGTTCCTGGCAACCTGCTGAAAGTCATGAATGCTTTGGCTTCTAATATAGCATATGAATAAACTGGTCCTATATAACAGGCCTATATAACAAAGTTTTCAGAATTCAGGACATGAAATCTGGACTCTCTTCTCAGTCCACAGAATGACAGAAAGGAATCTCTGTGTGAGAACACTTCCTTGAAAGGGTCATATTTGTGTGTGCATGCATGTTTGTATTCCTCATTTATCTGACTTAGTGTTCTTGTTTGACATCACAAACGATCATCTCTAGGTCTCATATTTTGGCCCTAAAATCTCAGGGTCTGGGATAGTCCTGACCTGGGACTATGTAACCACATTTAGTTAAAACTATACACATAGATCCTGTGATCAGTGACCCAGGTCTCATCTGCATTGCAGAAACAAGACAGTTTGGCATCACTTTAATGGGCATAGCAACATCCAAAGGAATCCTGTCATTTGTAGTTTGTTTTGGTACCAGCACTCTCTAACAGAGCTGGCTAAATATCTCACCAAACTACAAGTCCCAGAATACCATAACATTAAGCCACAACAGTTAAAGCAGTTTCAAACTGCATTATTTCTGTAGTGCAGATTAGACACCAGATGTATCAGAATTCTTCATCACAGGACTGAGATGCAAACTGAATGGGACTTTTACAAGCTTGAATAATAAGATTCTAAAATGGGTTTGAAGCCCTATATGAATACAGCACACTTCCTGCTTACAGACAATTGTCCCACAATGTGTGCAGAATGCGGGACATGGCAACTGCAGCAGAACTGTTGTGCTTTACTCAACTTTCCCTAGTCATTTAGGAAATACTGTCCATTTTTGTCCCTTAGACATTCCCTGTATGTGATCCAAAGTGGCCTCAGCAGGCCTTTGCCCAGTTTTGATAGTAGTCAAATTTTAAATTAATAATTATTGAAATGTGTCTGTGTCCTTTCATGAAACACCATTTTTAAAAACAGAAGAGAGAGAACAACTTGCATCTCCTCACCTTACTTCTTCTGAGTTAATAAGCTGTTAAAGAAAGTAAAACTCTGAGAACCTTCAAGGAGACTAACCTGATAGAAGTGATAAATTGCACTCTGGTGCTGTTGTGGTGTTATGTTAAATGATCAGTCCCATAGCACATGACAAGAAGTACAGTACACTGTGTAGCTCTTCTTATGATGCCTGGCAGGAATTTCTTCCAAAGAACTTGTGCTCTTTTTCTTATTAAATATCTCTTATCTAACCTTGATTCTTTGGATTTTTAAAAAATGTCTCCAAAATACCTGCCATTTTCATTTTGGCTAAGAATTTGTCAATGTTTACACATTTTATCCATCTTGTCATTCATCTTACCTTAGCCAAGGGTGTATTCACAAAACTACTTTCCTCCCATAAAAGAAAAACAATAATTCCCATAGAAAGCTGTTTATTTTTTACAGCCCAATCTAGTATATGTTTATAATACTGAGAAGTAAGCCCTGATGTGTTCCATTAGGTTTACTCAAGGCAAAAATATGCACTATATCCTAGCATTACAACTCATAAGGAACTTCAGTTAAGTTTGGGGGTTTACTTCCATTTAAATTTGTACAGGACTTCATTTGGCCCTATCTACAATCAATCAATTGATTAATCAATCTATGAATGAGTCCATACACTTAGCATTAAGATCTGTTGAAATGACTTGGACCTAATGTTGAAGAAACATGTACAAGATTGAACTGAAGTTATTCCAAAAATAAGATCAATATGGTACTGGGCTCTATGAATATTTCAACCTATATGTAGTTCTTTGACCATGAAAAGGCCTTCAAGCCTTGAAAGCCACAATTCTTAAATGTATGGTTGCCTGCAAGCTGTGCATGTGTACCCTTTTCAAGCAACCATTTCATATAGAAGTCACCTTAGGTGACTAACATAGGGGAAAATATGCATGAAGAAAAGAAATATTCATCAGATTTTAACCTTTAGAAAATAAACTCAATATAGTTTATCATATTTTAAAAGCTGACCAATATGCATAACTGACTTTGAGCTTGCTGCCTCTGTTAACTATTAAATATTAGTTTGGATTATAGATACACAGTTAAGTAATAATCCCAGAACTCCATCACATAATCAACCTTTAATTACCTGAATATTTATTTTGAAGTGTGTATGTGTTCATATATTATGTTTTTCACACCAGTTATTTTAAATCAAAGATGGGCAAAGTATGGAACCTTTTTGTAACCCTTGTCCCATCCAGACACGATAGACACACCTACCCCTTTTTCTGTCCCCCCAAGACTGAATTATCTCTCTGGGAGATAAAAATCTGGTACCAACAGATTCTGTGTCAGATTTTACTAGTTTCCCTAGGATCCTAGGCACATATTTGTTATATTCTTGTGAAAGGAGTTGTCCAATATTCCTATATGCCAGCTGTATGCCTTCACCCAACAGAAGGAGAAGCCATCTCAATAGCCAGCTGGTGCATGAGCACATCCCTACACTCCACTAGCTGGAACAACAAGCAAACTGTCCTAGAGAAACCATCAGATGTCGTTGCTGCCATTGGTGGTAGCAAAGTCCATCTCTATTATCTTTGCAAAATGAACATGGCAGTAAACCATGAAGCTCTTATAGTGAACTCTTCACCTGAGGTCTAAATCCAGATATGATATTATTCACTTCTTTAAGCACTGCCTTTTATAAATATGTACTGAAGGGTCAGGGAGCATGAATGCTAACACACACATACAGGAGCGCATGCGTGTGCGTGCATGTGCGCACACACACACACACATTTAAAGAGAGATTTTAAACCCTTGCCTTTACAACATCTAAACTGGACTGAAAAGATTTAACTATTGTTAATCAGGACATTAGAGGCCAATGTCTCCAACACAGCTGTTTATTTCTTCTAAAAGCACACATAAAGATATGACTAACCATCATGTCCAGTTTTACCCTGAATATTTTCTGATAAACCCACACATAATTATTTGTTGAGACCATATATGATAAATTTTACCCTTTGTCTTATTGCAGATTTTAATTTAATCCACTATAAAGTGTTTTGCATTCTTGAGCATGAAAACTCTCAAATGCATTTCTGATGAGGAAAAAATGATCTGTATTATCACCCTGTCCCATCACCAATTCAAGCCTGCTTGTTTTGTAAATGCCTGGCAATCCAAAAAATGCTTTTTAAAAAAATCATAACCAACTGCAATTTTAAAATGCAACTACAACACAGGAAAAATAATAGAGTTAGATCAGTTGTCAAAAGTATGCAGTATGGGTGACAGAAATATAATCACTTATTGTTTGGGTGACAGCACAAAAATTACATTGGTTGGTTTAGTTTACAAACTAAAGTCTCATTAAAAGGGTCTGTGCATTCTTAAGTTGCTCGGGAAGTAAGAAGCTCATAGAAAAAATGTGTGTGTTTATGCTCATGTTTTGTGAAGGTCTCCCCCTTCCTTTAGGCATCTGTCTAATTCTGCTGTATTCATATATTATAATTCCAAACTGTGACAAGTTCAGCTTTGAAAGAAGTGGTGTTGTGACAGCATGTTATAATGAAGCCCCCACAGCCTAGGAGCCCATTTACCACATAAAATAGAAAGAAAAAAATTGTCTACGGATGGTGACTGAAAAAATGAAAGTTGCAAGAGGTCCTGTTTTAAAAACTTTGAGATTTAATCATTATGGATTAATGGAAATGTTTGTTGCTGTTTGTGGGAAACTATTTTCCTTTTCTTTGACCCCTGGATAAGATAAATGTTCTGATTTTACCACTAGCTTCACAGAGGACTTATTTCAAAATGGCTTACTCTACTTTGACTTCAGAACTGTAGTATAATGTAATTATAGGTCCCTCTCCTCTGAAATGCAGAAATCCAGTTGGGACCAAACTAGATGAGACAATGAATGCATCTGCACTGCTTTAACCACCATTGCTCCATACTATGGAATCCTGGAATTTGTAGTTTTCTGTGGCACCAGAGCTCTCTGGTAAAGATGGCTAAACATCTCACAAAACTACAGTTGTCAGAATGCCATAGCCATAGCAGTTAAAGTGGCATCAAACTGCATTATTTCTGCAGTGCAGATGCAGCCAATCAAAAAATTTGCCTGTTCAAAATAATTTAAGGAGGAAGAGCTTGTAGTGGCAGTGAATGAATCAGGACTACAGTGCTGTGGAAGAAGGCTTTAGCTCTGCCTATGCAATTTTCCTTATATAAATTAGACCTTGCAAACAAGAGAGCAGGAACTGGGCCAGAGTGTCACCATTCACAGTCTTGCATAAGGCCATGGAAAGGATACTCTGTCCTTGTTTTTACTCAAGGGAAGATTGCACTGACATTATTTTATGAAGATGGATTGGCTATTTCTTTTTATAAAAATGGATAGTTGTCTGTCACAAGCTAATTAAACAAGCCAGTAGGGAAGCAGACATTGAATATGAACCTCCAAACATCAGAATGCTGCATTCCCTGAACAATAATAACTCAGTAGCCATAAAAACTCTTATTCCATATTCTTTCTGCTCAGATTCACACTACTTTCAGCTCTCCCTTTACTGAAACTTTTCCTCACTCAGATTCAACCAACTAATTTCATAACTTTCCCATGCACTACGGCTCAATATGGTTTCAGCTATATTCTAAAATGAGTTTTATACAAAGACTAGGCATTAATAGCTATTAAGAAACTACACATTGTTCACTACAACTGGGAGACTACACAAGAATCCAGAAAGAGATAACTCTTATTTCTTGAGGAACAATAAACTGTCTTGTCGTCTAATTAAAATATATGAATTGCAATCTAAATGAATTTATTCTCCTATAAACAATAGATCCAGAAGGTTCACACGGTAAGACATACTTTTATCAGTGATGGGCACTGGAGTATCACTTTCCTATTTTATATATTTTTAGCTCAACTTTATGAGATGAGAAAGCAGCAGTTTTAAAACTACATTTCAGAATCAGGTCATTCATCATAACCACTTTCTCTTTCTAGATCACTGGGTATCTGGCCATTTATCATAAACACCTCCTCTTTTGGGATCACTAGATATCTAGGGCAACAAAAGTATTCTGACTTTTAAAAGCACTTTGAAGGGTTTCTTCTTCTTCTTTAGGAATTTAAACTTTGGCTGAATCCATATATCATATCAGCCATGATAGAATAATTGGTTTTTAAACCTGTTGATTATAACGAACCTAGCAGTTATGATAACTGGAGTAATTTGAGTTGAGCTGATCTAACTCTATTGAATTGAATAGGAATCTACTATGGTAAATCCCCGCAATCTAAACCTGTCTAGGAATTGAATTATACCTTTCACATTTCCAAACATTTATTCAAATTAAATTCCCCATAATAGCTTTTGTCTCTAATTTTGCTGTCCTTCCTGCAATGTAGAACTAGTTCATTGGACTGTAGTACAGGAAGAGTATTAATTTACTATGCTTCGGCTTGAAATATTGAATTACTGTTCTTCATGTAGCACTGCTGTTGTTCACTGGACGTAAGGTTAATGATGAGGTTTCTTCAACTGCTGAGGTGGTAGATACTCAGATGACAGCTGGGGTTCAGTTCAACACAGCTTTGGCTCAGATAACAAGAAAGTAATTCTCTGATCTTTCTGTTCTGTCCTTGCAGAGCAAGCCTGTTAAACACTGTGGGATCTTGAAAAAGAGTTTTCATTTACCTCAAGGATGTTTGCTGGGGAAAGGTAATTTATTTCATGCTTTTTGAAAATGTAATTAAATTATATATTATGAAATCTTGGGTCATGATTATACCTGCTAAATAAAGCTGGAGTTAAGGCTGAAGTCCTATATAAACGTAGCTGGGGAAAAAGCCCAATTGAATTCACTTTGCTGACTTTTGAGTAAACATGTGCAGGTTTGTTAGTGTCCTCCTACTGTATTTGTTCCAAATGGGATGTGCCACCTTCTCAAGAATGCAATCTAATTCATGACAACCCCTTTCCACACACTCAGTTATCCATCTCTACATATATGCTAGTTCTTGGGAACCAGCATTTGGCTGAGCGACTCACCCACCTGAGACACCAGATCACAGGTGGTAAGTGCAGCAGCTGCAACTAGTGTTGTAAAAATTAACTTCCAGGAATGGCCACTTTTGTACATCAAATCACCAATATATCATCATTGTAATGCATCATCATTTTTTGTACAAACAGGACACACACAACTCTATAACATCAAAGACAAGAAAAATACTTCAGTATGCAAAATTATCCTTGAGTTCTAAATCAAGCACAATTATAAAGTGCTTGTTGCACTTCCAGAGATTTTTTTATAGTTTTGGAGGCCTTGTGTTGTTTTCAAGGTGAATGAGATTTCTTATACACAGTTACCAAGTTCAAACTTTTGTACAAACATCTATCACAACTCTGATATGCCCTCTTTCTTTGATCTGCCTTATTGTTTTCTGCCCCTTCTCCTGAAAATATCATGTCAAGAAAATGAGAAGCAGGGTGAGTTCAATATGGAACCTAATATTCAATGCAAATCTATTGGTTTATTTGATATATTCTGTCTTCATGTCCCTCAACAGAGAGAAGAGACACTGACACCTTGAAAGAAAAGAAAACAAAACACACTGAGAAAAATAATTGCATCAAGAATAAAATAATACAGAAATGTGATGTGGTCATAAAAGTGAAGCCAACTGACAACAGCCCACCACTATATTTGTTTGTTTCTTTGGAGTTAATCACACCAACTCTGTTCTCACTGCAATCACATTAATGAAGGGAAGTGCATACATACTGGATTAGGAGCACTCCCCACCATACATCCCTCCATTTCCTCAGCCAGGCTATTGCTGGCTCTTCATGCTCTCTTCTACTCTCATCCTTATTCCTACCTCCTTGCCCTCTGCTCTACCCAGCATGCCCTTCATGTGTGTGTGTTTGTGGTTTTTTTTAAAAAAATGCAATTCTAGAATAATATGAATGAGGTTTTTAAAAAACACACAAAAAACAAAGTAAAACAGTGGCTTTCCTGGAATAGTGAAAAGGGGCTGGGAAGGAGAAGACACTGACACCACATGACTGCAAAATCCCAGAACTGCCACAGGAATAATTTAACTAGCAGACTAGTTAATATTGGGAGACTAGCAATATTGAGAGGTTGTTGACACATTTTTCATCAGTGGCAAGGTGCAGGCTAACAACACTTCTAGGATGAGGCAGTGATGAGAGAGAGATGGCGTTGTGCAACAGGTATAACCAAAGGCACTATTATGAAACTTGTATAGCAGTTGAAAAGTTATGTGTGGTGTTTATCACATGGAGGATTTTGCAGCTTTTTGCAGCTCAGATCCAACGGGACTGCAGGTCCAACAATGCGAATTCATGCGATAATGTGATGTGTTATCACACACGATTCCTTTCTATAGGAGCTCCTTCCGTGGCGCTTCCGCAGTGATTCCAAAGTGACCCCTCATTTTGGCGAAATCGGTAACAAGTGACTTCACAGAAATTGCTTCCAACCTTACTTTGATTTCACTCCGAATTGGTCTGGTGTTGTATGCACGTTTGCTTCTGCTCTGGTACACCACTGCAAACCCCCTGGGTTGCAAATTTCCCATGAAGCAGTGCTGCAATTTCCCCCCATTTCCTTTCGGTGGTCCTTTCACTTTCAGGGCAAGTTTCAGGGCAACTCATTTTTTGGAATATATATATATATGTGTGTGTATGTGCATGAATGTGAATATACAGATATGTATGTATATCTATCAATATATCTATATATGTGTGTGTTGAAATTGCTGAAATGGAAGGGAAAATAAAAAAGGGGGATGAAGAAGACAGGGAAATACTCACAAGGCAAATATTCACGCAATTACGTGAAACAGGGAACAAGAACTTGCGCCCCTTTTCACCCCAGAAACATACAAGGTCACGAGGCGTTCAGAGGCCTAGTGAGCATGTGCAAGGTTACTGATTCGAATAGTTGAATCTGCATGGTATGCACCGGTGTGGTAATACAATTTGCACTCACTCCGCTTTGTGTGAATCCGCATCACGTGACTTGCCTTGGATTCGATTCCCCCTCAATTCGGAAGGGCAACAAAAGGGAAACCAGGTGTGATAAAACATTCATGTTATAATGTGAATTCACGTAGGTGAATCAGGAGTCACCCCAGATCTGAGATGCAAAAACCTCCGTGTGATAATAACCTGTGAAAAGTCCTTTGTTTATCTTAAATGGTGGTTGTGGGGTGATGATATAATCAATTCATATCACATTTTCCAAATCTAACAAGACAGATTGTGTTTCTTCAGATTCTGAAAGTCTGATGAGATGGGAGAAATGACTGAATCCCAAATGCAAGTCAAGATGCCTTGCTAGCAGAAAGGAAACACAGGAACCTTAAGAAAGGTTCCATGTACATGAAAGGTATGTTCCAGCCTGTTGTTGCCATTAGCTTACTGCCCAGACAGTTAGCAAGGGGATCAGAAAGGCCAGGAGAGAGTGTACTCATCTGCCACCTCTATCAACATTGCTGCCCTACCTGGGTAGCAAAGGGGCTGGAGAGCCATGGGAGAGCCCATATGCCTGCCTGCCACCATCAATATTGCTGCCCAACCAGGTAACAAAGGCCAAGAGAGAGTGCATCCACCCACCATCAACATCACTGCCCAGCTGGGTAGCAAGGGGGCTGAAGAGCTGCTTTTAAGATGTCTTTGGCGGTATCCAGGCCGACTCTGGTGGAAGATTTGCGCCAGCTTGGATACGTGCTAGGGTTGCCTTGGGGCGTCCTTTACAGATGCCCTGAAACCCTAGCACGTAACCCCAGTGTCAAAATGGCAGTGCCCTGTCTACATGGGCACCGCCATTACGATGTGCACACGCTCCTGCAGGGCGCTTGTGGTGCCCTTTCAGTGGCACCAAAAGGAGCTATGAAACAGAGCTCCTTTCACCACGTGTATTGCTGGCGTGGTCTTTAAACAGCCATGCCAGTGATACAGAAGAGAAAGGGGCCAAGCAGCCCTTTTCTCTCTTTCCCTGCTGCTGTCGGGGTGCCCTTGGGGCATGAAGACCCCAGGACACCCCTTTCCAGGCCACGGGGTTTGTGGCCTCCAGGGTTGCTGCTGTGGCTGCTGAGGGCCAGATCTGTCAGGGAAAGAGGAGGGTGCAGGCCGCCCCAAAGGCAGGCCGCCCCAAAGTAGCTGAGGGCAGCCAGAGATGACAGTAGGGACCACCACCACTGAGCAAATCCTCACATGAGGGATCCTCCATTGCCTCCCAGCTGGGGTGGGTGGAGGAAGTAGCTGGCGAGGTTGGGTGGGACTGCTGCTGCTGCTAAGCAGAGAAGAAAGAGACACTGAAGAGGTTTAAAAAAAAAGCAAAAGGACTATTGAAATCACCACAGACAATAACTAAAGCAGGGAGTTTGAAGACTACACATGACTGTGGGATGCATGAGGGGGAAATGATTTGGAATAGGGATGGAAAGGAGATTGACGCAACCGATTGTACAGAAGGAACAGGAGATGGTGGGGAGGTGGGGGAAGAAATTTTTTTGATAACTTAAATTAAATGTCTCACGCAGCTACTGGACAGCAGGAATAGTGAAGGGTGACACTGGTGGAAGATTTCTTTGAGACAACAGCAGCTGTACCATAGCTAACACTTATTAGTACTGTGCAGAGGATAAAGCCCTTTTGCAATTTTTCCACCATAGAAACCCTATGATGAGACAGTCCAAAAAGAACCAAGAGAAAATGTTAAGAAACACACAGAGAATCACTAGGCCAGGGCAACTAGGAATAATGAAGGGGCAAATGACACAAATGGATTCAGGATGAAGGACAGACTAGCTGTTGGCATGCCCATGGTGTTGCCTTTTCCAAGACTAATAAATATAGAGCTTCTCAATTAATTACAGATATCTACTATTTAATTGACAAACAGATTGATTTGATTTTACACTCAATTTATTTTTGCCTTAGCTATCCAGTGTCTCAGACTGCAAATAAAGTCTAACCAGAAAGCCCCCTTCTTCATTTCTTATAATGCTAGAGCTTGATATCACCCATTGGAAGTGTACAGTGAAAGATTTGATGTACATAAAAGAAAACACTTGTTCATAAAGGGCATAGTTAACTGTGAAATTTGCTACCTTAAAAGGCAGTAGTAGGAAAAGGCTATCAATTAATTCTATTTATTTTATCACAACAACAAAGATTTTCACACTTGCCTGCATCGCTGTTAAAACGTCCTCCAAATGGACTAAAAGGAAAAAGAAGCTCCTGTGTCTGAATGCCAGGAGCGCTTTCTAAATTGCCATGGAAATGTGACTTCCTCTAGTGTTCCTGGATCGTTGCAAGAGAAGCAGATTTCCTCAGATTTCCTCTTAACGCAAACTTTCCAATCCCAGCTGGCCCTTGTGCACAACAATGTGACATTGCACTAGATTCAGCCTGGTATGTGTGGTCACCATTGTGGTTGGTCTGGGGCCAGTCCAGGGCATAGTGCTCCAGACTGGTCCCATATTAATCAGCCAGTATAGACATGCTCATATTTACATTTAGAACATAAAAAATAAAAAAGAATCCTGCTTGTACAAACCATAGTATGATAACCAAGATGCAAGCTGCACTAGTGTCCCCAAATAAAGATAGACATTCTGACTCTTCCTTCTGCCAGAAATCCAAGGTGCAAAATGTTGGTGACACTAAGTTATAAAACTTTGTCCACCTATCTCCACCATCACTCCACATTCATGTCACACACATTATTATTAGACACAAGTTTTATTTTTTGCTTTGTTTTATAAAGCATAGGATCCAAATGCCTCACTAAAGATCTTTGTAGTTCATTGTATTACTCTTCAGTTGTGAGAACTGGCCATTAATCCCTAGGGTTGGTGGCACCAAGTGCAATAACTCATGGTATCAAACCCCCCCCCCCCCCATTGACCTCCTCCCATTTCACACTATACAGAATCTTTTATAAGGCTTTTTTGAACTAATGTTACTCGTAAATAGTAATTCCCATATACCACTGAATGTAATGCTAATAGCTGTGACACAAACAACTAGAAAAATTAAAATTATACCTTCCAATTAAAATATCATATGGACAACCTAAATATATTTACATATACATAGTCAAGGTCTGTTAAAATGTGATGTTGTTAAAGAAAATTTTAAAACAATAAAATGTTATTTTTCTATTTTTTTAGAAAAATAAATTTAAAATTTTGACGTTTGACATTTTAATTTTAAAAATTATGGGGCTTCTCCTTTCTCCTCCCACTGAGCTTTGCCTCACTCTCACCATTTCTTAAAACATTTTCAAGGGAAGCAGATTAATGCCATAGCCTGTTTCTGCAAAAAGGTAGGTGTCTGAGGACTAGTGGTGTCACCTCTCCCTTAGGGTGTCACCTGGTGTGGTTCACATACCCTGAACCCCCCTAGTGACACCACTCATTTATCCCTATTTTTTGCTTTTTTTTTTCTTTAACCAGTTACTAAGACAGAAGAGAGAAAGAGTTCTGAGAGTTTCTTTTCTGATTTTGGGACTACTATGCTTGCTCAGGTAGACTTTAACCAAGGTCTCTGGGAATACCAAATAAGAAAAATGGAAACTGTCTTGCTCTTGTCTACATGTTCCCTGACTCACTCAAAGAAGAAAGAAAATGTTCTGTTTATTGTGACAAGATATCTCTTTGGAGAAAGCATCTTGATTTTATGTTAACTATCCTGTGATTTCCTGGATTCCTCCCTGGCCTTTTTGACTTTATTCTTCTTCTGTGTGTGAGAGATTTAATATATGCTCACGGCCTACTTCCACTCATCCACAGGCAGATAATCAAATATATTTTCTTACCATTAGCATCAAGTGAAGGGTCCAGAGAGCTAAACTTCACCAGTAAAATGTATATAAAGGAGATGACACATAACTTCTTGCCATCATTCTAATTGCATCCCACTGTGAAACACCAGCCACATCCATCTTCCTTAAACTGTGACAGCACTTGTTCTTTCTCTGCCCCATTTCTGCCAATATCAGCCAAATCCAAAATGTAAAGGGAAATTAGATCACACATAGTAAAAGTGTCCTCCACCTGCTCCTTTGCTGGCAAATAGTTTCATTGTCTTCATTACAACCACAACTGCTAGAAGGAGCTCTGTAATTTGATTGGAATTATTCAATTCCTTTTTGGTTTTCTGAAACCTGTATTTCAACTATCAAGCAATTTATCCACTCAAATAGGAAAAAAAATCTTTGGGACTTATTTTATTGGGCTGGGTAAGTTTTACAGTGTTTTTATTTTCCATAGGAATGTACTCCTTGGTAATTCTTTCCACTCATTTCTTTAAAAAAAAAAAAAGAAAGAAAGAAAGAAAGAAAGAAAGAAAGTTATCCAAAAATGAAGTACGGTTGTTGTCAGTTTTGTCTCATATGAATACATATTTTTCAGATGTGGACATGTTGTCCAAAACACTATTCTATCACAAGTCAGAATGGTACAGATTTCTGAACACAGCTGATATTTTGTTGTGCATTTGGGACTGGGAAGTGTAAAATGAAATTCTACCCGCTAAAGAAATTGCATCTATTTCTGACCCATCGCAGGCTCAAACTCTGCAATGTACTTCTTCCTGACCACAGTGTGAATGTTTCTCATTGACTATTCATGCATGACATTAGACTTTTTCAATTGTAAGTTTTCAAAATTTTATCTAGAATTGCTGTCCCAGTCACTGCAGAGGCCTAAATATTCTAAAGGCACCAGATCTCGTCTGGTTAGGACTCGAATGGGAGGCTGCAAATGAGTACCAGGTGCTTCGGTTATATTTCAAAGGAAGGAACTGGCAAAATCACCCCTGAGTAATTCTTGCTATGGACCCTATGAAATTAATGAGGTAGCCATAGGTCTACTGGTGATTTGAAGATACACACACAAAGGTCACATGTCTCTCCAAAATTCACCTTTTTCTTTATCCCAGCAGGAGAACTCACAACATAAGTTGCTAAATCCATTCTCCCTAAAATTCTGTTCCTCACTTCCTCTTTTCACCTTTACTTCCAAACAATATTTTCAGTAATTTCTGGTATAGTGTGTAATGTTTTTTCCCCTCAGGCCATAATCCATTTCTATTACCCCCAAGGTTACATATCTCTAGTCTAAGTGAAAAGTGCTGATGACATTCCCTTTGCAACATTGTGTTTGGCACCATGTTCAGGGTAGGATTTTACTTGTATCATCCTAAGTGAATTAATTCACAGTGGTGTAGCCTGTAATCTCTATATTAAGTGAGTGACTATTTGCAAAGTTGATCTTCTTCCCACTCCACATGGAATAAAATACATTCATCTGTATCCTCCTATTCAAAATACTGAATGGAAAGTGTTATTTCTTTAGTGAAGGAATAATAGCCTCATTAAAGCTTTAAAAAATAATCAAGTTTTCAAATCAAATAAACATGGAGTTAATTTCATCACTGTAGGTCATTGCAGGATACATTTCTATGGCAGAAAGGCAAAGTGTGAGCTAATAGTGCTGAAACAAGAGCTCTGGATAGGCATTTGCCTGATCACTTGAAGATTTAAAAATATTTATTTATTTATTTATTTGGAGTGTATTCAGTCTTTCTCCCAGAACTAGAATCCAAGCAAGCCTATTGCAACATTTAAAAAATGCAATAAAAATTACAATGAGGTAGGCAGATTAAAACACAGTAAAATTAGTTGTAATATTAAATCACAATTGGTTAAAATATTTCAGAACTATCAATAATAATTATAATAAAAAAACAAGTTTAGCACAACTGTTAAAAGTCTTATATTGAGCAGGCAGTTGGCTGCAGTAGGCCTGTTTGGCTGGAAAAGTCTTTTTCTGTTGGAGGAAGGACAACAGGAAGACGGTCAATTTATTGTCTCACAGAAGAGAGTGCCATTGGACCAATACAGACAGCCCTAAAGAGGTGGCTTGATGCTGCCCCTTTGAGCACCGGACTGGGGACATGGCAACCACACTCCGCAACCCCAGTCTAGTGTTTTCCAGCTGAAAAAGAAGTGGCAAAATGTTGCTCCTGCAGCATGTGGCATATAAACACCGTGCTGCCAGAGTACTGCAACACTGCCTGCCCTCTGGTTGAAGGGAGGTGGCATCACGGTACATGTCATCTAAACATTACACCCCCACACCACCACCCAAGCCGGTGTATTGTGTCAGTCTGTTTTGCCCCGTTGTCTGTGAGCAATTGAGGAGGCCGTCTTTCATCCTCATCAAGCATGCCTTTGGCAGTAATATAACCAAAAGAGGTACCTCTCAGTATTCATGAATGAAACCATGTGTGTGCCCAGAAGACCCACATCTAAATGTTACCAAAGTTCTGGCAATGTTTCAGATTCTTAAATTTATTGTAAAGGTCTCCTTAGGGCTCTGCATCCAACTCAATATTGAGTTGTATGCAGTTACATAGCTCCTATGATCTGAAACACAGCATTATTGGGTTTCCAAAATCATGGATGCTCTTTGACAACATTTGTGCTCAGTCTGCAATTCTACCCCAGTGTGGAAGACATCAAGGGTGGGACTTCAATGCACACCTCATATCTTACATATCCATTTTAATTGTGTGTATGAATAGCCAAATGCCTCTTCAATTGACATTTTCTGAAGTTCAGAAGGTGAATGAGTGGAAACTAATGAGTCAATAAGCACAATCAAATATTATATCATCACAAAACTAGAGAGTTCCCCACTTCTTTTCTTCCACCTTACCATGGACCAAGAAATTTTGCTGTCTGAGGTGAAACAGCAAATGTTTCCTCTCTGTTAAGATACATAGAAGGCAAAGATAACCAGGTTATCTTGGCATATGGGAGAATTCTATGTGAACATGGGAAACAGTAGAAACTTGTTCTTCTCAATCCTGATTCAAAACCTACCCAGAATGGCTTTCTTTACTTGCACAAGGTGTAGATGAAATAAAAGATTAGAGGCAGGTAGGTGAGCAAACCCATGACAGGTCATGCTGTTGGCCCCTTTCACTGGCTCTAATCCATCAGCTAAGTTAAGTTATGAAGTCCTACCTCATGGAAAGGAATAGGTTAGAGTTTCTTTTTTATTTGTTTTTTGGGAGATGTTACACCCCCCCCCCCCAAAAAAAAGAGCAGATTACTTCAAATTGAGGATAAAAACAACTTTTGTTTAATGGAGTTGGAGGAATTTATACTGCAAGATTGTCCAGGTCCAGGGCTTTGAATGTTTAGTGCTAAAAAGTTTCAAGAATGGGCTACCAGGATGGAAATTACTCTTGCCCCCTGCCCTTGTAGGGTGCAGATAAGAGGTGAGGGTCCCAGTTATTGAAGGCCTAGCTTTAAGAAACCCACAACATACATACTTACTTAGGGGCTCTACAGACTGGCACTTTGTGTCGGCCTGTAGGTGTGGTGAGGGCTGAGCGTCCAGACACTCAGAACCCTCACTGCACTGCCCAGGCACCATCTTGGCATGCACCTGTCTACATGGCGCATTCCATGATGATGCTCATTGTGTGCAGTGCCTAAATGGCACTGCGCACAAGGGGCATCATCATGGCATGCGAGTGCACCTATAGCACCTCTTCCAGGAAGCAAAAAGAAGCCCCTGCGGCCCTTTTCAGAGGCCACAACATGTGGTTGCTGCGGCCTCTATCCGGGGCAAAATGGGGCAGCTGCAGGCTGCCCCAAAGGGGTGGTCTGTATAGCCCCTTACTTAGATATCATGAAATTTTAGGATACTATATGTGCCCTTCAATTAACTTTGAACAGTTGCCCCTCATGGCTTTCATGTAAATGGTCTAGAGAAACCATTCCAGACATTTTTTTAAAGGCCTTACAGGTTTTTCTTAGCATATGACCCTCTCTCATTGTTGTGGTGTAATAGTTAAGCAACACCTGTGACAATTAATAGACTTTTCAATTTCTCTCATAGTGATTATCTATTGAAGATGTAACTAGACACAGTGAGACAAAGGGCTGTTACCCTAAAACAGTGGTTCCCAGACTGTGCTCTTTAAGAGATTTTGAACTTCAGCTCCCAGAATCCTCAGCCATGTTGGCCAATAGTCTGGGATTCTGGGTGCTGAAGTCCCAAATACCTTAAAGAGCACAGTTTGGGGACCACTGCGCTAAAAGGTGTCTATATGGGGGTGGAGGACTTGGAGTCCACACCAACAATGTCATTGACTCCTTGGTATTTTGGAGGGATCATTAGCTCAAATGGAGGCCTGTGAGAGTAGGGTAACTTCAGGGATCTTTCCACATATATATTCCAGTACCAACTGCAAAGACACTCCTGTTTCAATGGATAAGAGTTTTATCTAGCAATGTGCAAAGGTGCATGCAAACATACAAAACCAATGCAACCTTAAAAATCAAAAAAGGCTAACAGAAAGAAAAGTGTAAAATGTTGGATAGCTAGAGATCAGAAGTTAGAGGGGATGATAGTTACCTGTCCTGAAGATAGGATTCCACAGAAGATGGACAGTAGCTCAGACAGAGTCTGGAGGTATACAGAGTTGAGCTCTAATTTACGGAACATAACCTCAGTCTATAGCAGTGAACTGGTCACATGTGAGGTGGATATTTATATTTATTTATATTTATTGTACCCCTAAGGGGTACTTACTATTCTCATATAGTGTAACAAAGACTTGATGGCTTTCCCATGGAATTGACAATAGGATTTTGGAACAACAGATAGCTTTAACTTTGGAGTGAAAAAACACTGGTAGAATCTGAGACAACCTCTGGATAGTCAGATAGGAAAAATGAATAGGGATACAGCCTGTGGTGGCGTGTACGTAGTTCCTTCAACTGCCTTTGCTATGGGACTCACTTATTTTCCATTGTAAGAGGTTATGCCTGGGGGAATGCCTGGGGGAACGATAGAATAATCAACAAACCCATTTACCTTTTCTTGTATTAATATCTAGGTCTCTCACATGTCTTTGGGACAATGTGCCACTCCCATGTGAAACTTCCTAGTGTTCCAAAGCCCATTGTGACCCCTTTAAAACATGTCTGATGCTAGTTAATAAATATGAAAAACCTTATATTCAGTGAGAGGGGTGGAGGTCTTCATTTGCTCTTCATTTTATTTTATTTTTTTTCTCCCAACACCATTGGTCTTAGCCCAAACTATCTTCCCTGTCCAGCTGCAAACTAATAAAAGAAACCATTAAGTCTTTCATACCATGTCTTGTTTTCCCTTGTCTGACTCAAGTCCAGCTGAGATGATAGTCCAAAGTGTAATTAAGTAAGTGCACCATAGGTTGTTCCCATTTTTAATCACAGAATTTAGCAAATGAAAGAATACTTTCTGTTGTAAAAAAAAAAATTCTAAAAATCTTCCTTCTTGTAATAGGTCAAATTTATATTTTCAACCCAGCTTTAACAGAACTACAGCATGATTATTGAGTTCAACATCTTAAAGAAGGGATATAAAGTGATAAACTTTATTTTCCTCCCACCAGTGAAAGGGACATTACTTATAAAAAGAAGCCTTGAAAAGGTGACTTGTACAAGCATTCCTTGACGTACAATTGTGATGTACTGCTTTAGGTGAAAGCAGAGCACCAAATTATTGTGGATGTAATTCAACCATTTAGCTTTTTCTCATGTTCCTTGCCAAAGAAAAGAAATGATCTCATGTTAATGTGCCCTGCATACATTTTTGTAAATTGTGCAGCAATGTGGACATGTAAAACATGTTTGTCTTAATGGATTCAAAGGAAAATCCAAAAAACTTCTCTCTCCCCCCTCACTCTATTGGGATTATCTCAATTTCCCCATACTTTCATATTATAAATGATGCATAGACTCCCTTGGCATGAACTCCTGACTTACCCCTGCACCAATATTGTTTTCTCATTTAATGTGCCACTTCTGGATGTGCACATTTAACCTTTCTAAAAAAATGTCCACATATATTTTAGAGTTGAAAACCTGTTCCAATAAGGGCACGTGAGCTGAATTTGTGACAACAGAATTTCCAGTTAATCAGCACTGTAGACAGCTAACTTCTGTTGCAAACCTAGGGAACTGTTTCCTAGTGAACGGATTCTAATATAGTATCCCTGCAGAAAAATATGTTGAACATAGTTCCAAAGTTCAGCATAGATTCTCTTTTAAATACAAATTTGCAATCTGCAGATTTGCAGATTTCTTTGGTAGTGAGCTCACATTTCTGGCAAGAAGGTCTTTTTTATTGTTCCAAAAGCATCCAAATGCTAGAAATCATTGGAATGGGGTCATATGTCCCCACTTGTAGCTGATAAGTGTGGTATATTTAGAACTGTAACTTCTATCTCTGCTGTACTTGCACAGTTGAGCAGTTGGGTTACCAAGGTTGTTGCACAGCCTGGGAAAAACTGAGTCTTTTCACTAAAGTAATATGTAATGTTTTCTTCTGGCAAGGCCATAGGTTTGCAGGTCACTACTATTGTGGCTGCCTTGAAAGGAGCTATAAAATTCTATGCTGGGCCTCCTGACATTTATCAGTAAGAATAGCTGTACTAGCATTTTCTTGCTTAATCCAAGGAACATATTTTCCCCTCCCATGTCCTTATACCTGACTGCTTCTTGTCATTGATCAAAGCCATATTTTCGGACTGCTTTGCTTCAGATGTTTTCATTAGAGGTTTTCTGGTTTAATTCCATATGAAAACTTCTCTGAATTCAGACACTTATTCCTTATCTTCCAAAGAACAAATGTTTGGTGCTATTCTTCAGATTTTCTTTCAAAAAACAAACAGCTTGTCAATTTCACCCTAAATGGATAGATGTCTTTCAGAAATGTAATAAATGTATGATATTATTTTTTATATTAACTGAGGGGTCATGCAGACAGGCAAGAAAAAGTGGCCAGAGGCTGCTCCATTTGTGATTGCCTGGGGATTGACCAGGGTCACAGCAACCACACAGCCCACTCTTAAAGCACTGCTGTGTTCCCAAATGGGTTGCTGGCAAGGAGCTCTTTTTCCATGCTCCTTTGGCTGGTGGCCCAGCACCACCTTAGGCAGCCTCAGAGCAGCTTCTGGCTGATCCGGTGTGTGTGTGCCATCAGTATGAAATGCCCCTGAAGTGTCAGAAGCTGATCTTAACTGCCCATCTGTTTTGGGGCTAAGTTTAGTAATTTGTCATCATCACCAATACATTTTTGTACCAACTCTTTTGTCCCCAAAAGAAAAGATTTTGGCTTTTAAAAAAAAAAAAATCGGGAGAGGTTAAGAAAATAAAGTCAAGCAGTAGGAATGAGTTTTTTTTCTAATTTATTTCTTGATAAGTTTACAAAATTCACGCACTCTTTCATAAATTCAATGTATCATCATTACCATCATCATTATCATTAAGTCATCACTGAACATATGATGAATGTAGGAAACAGTGAAACTCACTGATTCAAGCATCCAAGAAACCCCTTGATTGTTTAGCTCCAATAAAGTATGCTGAAGGATCCCTGTGTATTCAGGCATGTGGTACCTAATTATGGATTCCACATCATGTTTCTGTGTTTCTCTTTAATATCTACATGGTAAGGACATACAATATGCCTCTTTCCATTACTGAATTGGCAGGTTCTTCTTAAAAGAACCAAATGAAATTCTCTCAAATATGTGGCCAAAATTCAATAGATACCGATATTCTATATCTATTTTTTATTTTTTATTTTTTGTTACTCCAGACTAGCTGCTGGAAATTACCAGCAACAGCTCTATTTTTTTATTCCTATTTAAGAGTCTTTTTTAAAAAAATGAGACAAATGGCAGAACAAAACAAAAACAGAGGAATACAGCCCAACTGTGTAAACCACATCACTATTTAAAACACATGTGTGTGTTTACACATACACACACACCTTCTAGTGACTATCCAATGAATTGCTATGTCCAGAACAAAATCAGTCCACCAAAATAACAGAAAAGTGTCCACTAACAGGGAATGAGTAGACATGGAGGTAACAAAAACTGACAATACTGAGCCAAAATGAGGGGGCTGTACTACAAGACCTCCCACTTCTTTAGAGCACTCTAGAAGATCACAGCATAGCTGTGAAGTTTTTATTTGTTTTTAAGTAAATGTGGGAAAATTAGAACACAGAGGTTTATCCATCTCTATCCAACACTGAGGAAGAGGGACACTGTGTGAAGAATTTGCATTCAGGCTCCCTCCACTCCTCACATTTAGCCTTTAAGTGAGAAGACTGAATGCCTGCATGAGGTCTGAGTCATGTCTTTGAGAAATGAGACTGTGCACTTGAAGCTGGAACTTGGAAAGTCAAACAGATGAGAAAGTGAAGGAAGGTCATTGCTTGATCTTGATTTGTAAAGTAGCAAACTCCACCTTCACCACAGTTTAGGTCCCCTTAATTACTTATTAGTCGGGCTATCA
This sequence comes from Sceloporus undulatus, assembly GCF_019175285.1. Taxonomy (NCBI): domain Eukaryota; kingdom Metazoa; phylum Chordata; class Lepidosauria; order Squamata; family Phrynosomatidae; genus Sceloporus; species Sceloporus undulatus. The sequence goes on along the minus strand of NC_056525.1, from coordinate 185,928,551 downwards.
TTCCTGAGTGCAAAAGTTATTTTTGTAGTCTTTGACACACTGTATATTCATAGCAATGCCCAAAATATATACGAACTTCAAGTGTTGTGTTAAATCTTTTTACTCTGTTTGAAACATCAAGATCTGCCAACAGCTGCCTACTCAGCAAAAAATCAGTCAGTGTCCTCTTTATTAATGGCTTCAACAAATGTGAGAAGAGAAATACAGAGCAAGGGCATGACCTAGCTCTTTCAAGCTAAGCTGCCACACACTCTATCTATTTTATTTTCATGGGAGGCATGCCTGATGGAAATATAAAAGACTGATTTTGTTCACTCAACAGAAAGTCTGTAGGATTTTGGGATATTTGGTAGTATCTGATCCAAAATATAAGGTAGATTAATCATAACATACCTTGTTGTTATTGCTGGTGGTGGTGGAGGAAAAGGAGGAGGAAAACACTTTACTGTTCTACAGGACAAGGCTGCAAATGCCTTGCTTGCTGCCCATTGGGAATATTTTCTTAGCAATCACATTGGCCTCTGATTTAGTATAATTTATGAGCAGTCCAACTGTGATGCTCCTGCTAGTTTTCAGTTTTAAGATTTATAATTTAAATGTTTTCCAGTCTGGTAATAAGGGGCTGATATTACAGGCTAAAATTGATTGTTGCCACCATCAGGGGTAAAAAAGCTCTCCACAGCAGGCTATATATAAATTAGGCTTGCAGGGTGTAAGGCCACTGTGTGTTTCTCTTCTAAAGAAGGAACATCTCAGGATAGAGAGAAAAGGGTTTGTCAGCATCACCATTGCTTTTTTTAGCCTTTCTGCAATCATTTTTGTGTTGTAAATAATCATATAGCATAAATGGAAGCTTATAAAACATAAACCCACATTGTTATAATAATAATAAAATAATAAACTTTTTATTTCTATCCCGCTTTTTGCCAGGCAATCAAAGCAGCGTACAACAGGTTAAAATACATCCATATATACAGCGTGCCCACGTCATATGCGGGGTGGAAGGGGCGGCATGTCCCATTCAATTGAATGGGCATGCGCGCCCGTTGCGCCCCGTGTGCCGCCACGCCACCGTGCACGAGCCCTATTGTTTACATGGGGCTTGAGCATAGGCGGAATTCGCCTTACACGGTGGGATCCGGAATGGGTCCCCGCGTAAGGCGAGGGACCACTGTACATTGTTGTATACAAATCATAATTACAACAGTGAAATTGTTGACATTGTATACAAATGGTGGTACAAACAGCAGCGAAGAAATGCAGCTTTCTCCCTGCTGCCCTGAAACTCATTCACTGTAGGAACGAATATGGAATGGGAAGGGTTTGGGAGAATTTTCGGGGGGGTCTGGCATTGACATTTCATCTTATCAGTTTCACCCGGAGGGTGAAAAAGGGCTGGGCTTTTGTCCTTCTCAAAACTTGATGTTTTTGCCTTGTTATAGGAAAAAGAGCATGGCCAGTGTCTTGCATAAGCTTAGAGAAACAGGTGTCTCCCAACTCTCAGACTTCCACATTCACTTTTGTCCATTCTAGGTTCTTCACCTTGAGACTGTAATCCTGTTGATGACATATATGCCCCATGTAACTTTGCAGACCTTAAAGACAGAGGTATTCAGTATTTCCTTCTACAGCATCTCCACCTGCATATAAAACAACCCTTCATATCACACACATGTACCCATGACCATTTAGTGGCATGGACGTGTGTGTGTCCAGGTCACTCCTGGCTTGAGTTCTGCAGCTGACAGAAAACAGCAGATTTCAGTTGCCTGAGCAAATCTTCCTAGGTAATGAAAAACTACCACACATGGGGAATGGAAATACTGGATTACAGCTCCCGTGTAAAATGGATAGTGTATGTCAAGCACCTTGTGTTTTTCACCTACACAACCTTGTTTTTGTTTTTGCTTAGTCTTACAGCATAAATGGGACAAGTTCATCATCTTCAGCGTTCCTCTTTGTAGACCTTATGAATTGCAGAAGGTGGTGTGCTTCCAGTCACATCTGAGTTTTTAACAGTCAAGTACAAAGAATTGTTATAGTCAGATGCTAATAAATTATTCCTAGTGGAAATTGAATTATTAAATTAAATATTAAATAATTGGAAATGTGGTGGATCTTGAATATTTCCTTGCCCCATTGGAAATACAACACCTGTATTACAAATTGAACTTGGTACATTAGTGTGGCAGTACTAATTTATGGTGGAAAGGAAAATAATATTAATACAATTCTTTAGCCCCTATTGATCCTTTTTTCAGATCCAGCTGCCTAATTTTCCTTATTCCTGGCAAGGGAATATCTAATCAAAAGAGTTTCCAATTATCCCTTGCTTTCACCAATTTGTCCAGACTTTTTTCAACATAACCTGATAGTCACTTGTAGACTATTTCTCTTCTCATAGCTGAATTGTGGAGAATGGCTAGCCCTTGGTTTTTTGGGGGAGAAAATATAAATAAGGACTATATGACAATGTTTGTTCACCTAGGTTGTTAAATCTCACCAAGCTGTCTACTTTTGTATAATAGTGCTTTCCAAGCAACCAAAATATGACTGACTGATGTAACAGTAACTCACCCAAACTTCTCATTATAGCACTCTGTTTCGCTTCAATTTCTTCACTTGAAAAAAGGATAAAAATGACAGTTTTCATAATCATAGTAGTTGAAAATGTACTAGCAGGATAAGAGAGATCATGGTCTGCTCCTAACTGTAACTCAGGTCTGGAGTTCTTGAACCCTGATCAGCAGGAAGTGAAGAGTCAATAGCCATAACCAGGAGTAAGAGATAATCAGTGTCAAACAGCCCAGGGTCAAGAAAGCTGTAAATCAGAATCTGGACTCCAGGGAATATATGTAGTAAAATAGTCATTATATAGTTCAGGGCTCATAAAACTACCAGAAGCATCTTTGCAAGGTGAGCACTCAAAGATGAAGGTTCAAGTTGTTCTCAGTGAAGTGGCTAGTGTTCATAACTTCCTTTTCTAGGTGGCAAATTCAGTCAATTCCTAGATCCTTGGTAGTAAAGAGAATATTCCTCTGCTGTGCACTTCCTGACAGCTTGATTGCAGGGCCAGATTTATGAACCATAATCTTCCTCCAGCTCCTTCTCTTGCTTTGAATCGAACCTACCCTGTTGAATAGATGGTGGGCTTGGCTGGCCATCAGGCATCTGCTGTGATACCTCCATACATAAATGCATTTTTTTTCCTTAAAAAAGAAAAAAAAAAGGTCAAGCGAGCAGACAGATCAGTTCTGTTAGGTAATGACTAGATGTGTACAGATGATTGGTGACTATTGTTTCCCTGCCTCCATTAATATAACCTCTAGAGATTACACAGAGAACATAAGAGTAGACGAGAGTTGCAGATCAGACAACTGGCCAAACCAGTACAGCATTTAATTTACTTAGGACCAAAACAAATGGTCCTGGAGGGCAGGGAAGTAGCCAAGGGAGGGCTCCTTGGGGTCCGTACCCCCCCTTCCGTTAGATACAATGAATGGTGCGTGCTGCCGCGCCACCGCACCCAAACCTCATTATAATGGTGGCACTTAGTCTGGAACCCCCCCTTCCCCAAATCCTGGCTACGTCCCTGTGGAGGGGCAACTTCAAGCCACCCCAGAGAAACCGGATGAGGGGCTGTGGCAAACACATGTCACAGCCTCAATCTCGCCAGCTTTTATTTGGGGCAGAAAAAAGCCACCCCTTTGCTGCTGGAACTGGCTTTTTTCCAGCTTCAGGATGAGTGGTATCTAATTCACCCTAAAGCCGGCTTTATCAGGGCGTCTGTTACAGCCCTTAGTAATCAATGGGAAGCCCTAAGGTGAGTATGCGTGCAACAGTATCCGCTGCCTCATTTTAGCCAGCAGCTTCTAATAATGCTGGAGTTAGTATAATACTATAATGACTAGTAGTTATTGATAAACATATTCTCCATGTTCTTATTCTGCATGCATTTGTTCAGTACCCTTTCCAAAGCAACTGAGCTGGCAAACATCATTTCATGGGAGAATGAATTTAACCAGGCACTGTGTCAATTCTTCATTTTAAAAAATTATGCTTCAGTTTCATTAGATGACCCTTGATTTTAGTGTTATGACATGATCCATAATCCACTAGATACCAGGTTGTAGTGTTATGAGAGCTGTGATCGTTCCAAATGTTGTAACTTTTCCTCAGCTCCATTTTAGCAATTTTCTCCTCAGCACAATTTTAGCAATTTTCTTTTCACTGTAAGAATGTATTTTGCAACTGCACAGTTTTCAAAGACTACAGCTCAAGAAAGTTGTTATTGTTGTTGTTTTGTGCCTTCAAGTCATTTTTGACTTATGGCTAACCTAAGGGAAAGCGACCATGGAGTTTTCTTGGCAAGATTTGTTCAGAAGATGTTTGCCATTGTCTTCCCTGAGGTTGGGAGCATATGACATGTCCAAGGTCACCCAGTGGGTTTCATGGCTTACTCTGTGCAAAATTCACACATGGCTGTTTAGCAAAGAGAATTCTGTTTCCTGTGCAAAACAACAACAACAACAATTTTGCATAGAATGAGTCCCAAACTGAAAACATTTTCATCAGTCCAGAATTCTTCTCCTCAGGGTTTCTTATGACTTCAGAAATATTTTTTTAATCATTTTAAAAACATATTTGTATATTCTTCCCATTCTATGCATGACGCCTCACTTTCTAGATCATGTTAAGTCAACTAGATTGCTGCAAGTCAGGGACAAATATCTCTTTTACTAGAATTTTTGACAGAAGGTTGTGTCTGATAGTTATTATTATTATTATTATTATTATTATTTATATTCTGCTTAATCTCAAGGAATCCAAGCAGATTACAACAGTAAAACAAAATACAGTAAAATTAGGATGACATGCATATGTTTTTATATTACCAGCTCAGACCATTTCACTGTAAATAAAAATATACAGCTTTGTAATCAGTTTAGATGATTTAGTTTACTGTAATTTTCTATGACCCACAGTTTTGAATTGGTCAGAGTCAGAGATGGTTATGTGCCACAATTTTATGTGCATCAGAATCTTTCCATCCTCTTGCTATTTCAAGCAGCCCCTAATAAGTATATGAGATTATATTTATGAAGTGTATCCTTATGCAGACCATAAAACAGAAGACATAATTTGGGGTGGGGGTTTGCATGAGTTGTTTTAAAGAAGCATTTAAAGGAACTTTTTCCCTACTATTTTATTAGTGCTACTGAGACAAAGCTCATTTACAGGCAACAGAAAGGTAACCAGACAAAACAGTTTCAGCAACATCTAATGTGAAGATTGAACAGGATGTCAAGATATAGCATATTAATATTTTGCCTAAGATTCCAAAGTGGGTGCTTTGAGACCTGCTTCAAAACCTGCCTTAATGCAAGAGAGCCTTAGCACTTCACAAAATACATTTTTCCAGCATCTATAATTTACAAATTTGATATACATCCATGACTCCTCCAAAACACATGAGTGAGATAATAGATAGAAACCAATCATTTTTGTTTCAACTGTGATCTAATCATATGTAATTGAAATAAGAGTTTGTCTAAATGTTTTCAATAAACTGGCAGGAGGAATTTCTCAGACTTATCACCTTTTAATTCTATGTATTTTTCTTCTCTCAGAAGCAGATCAGTTGATTTATTGTCACCTTACTTGAAAAACACTCATCTTAGCCCCAAAGCTTGTTATTGAGTTGCCATTTCTTCCTCAATGGCTAAATGAAAACTGGTTGTTGTCAATGGAGGTAAAAGAAAGCTACAACTTTTTAAAAAGGGAGACAAAATATAATTGAGACAATAAGGTCAAGGTAGTTGAAGATGTCACAAGCTCTCTAATATTCCTTCCATCCAAAAGGCAAAATGCCTGAGGCCCAAAACAGACAGGCCAAATAGAACAACATCCTGCCACTTTGAGGGCATGGCATGTAGATGACACACACATCCAAAGCAGGCAGAAGCCACTCCAAGGCTACATAAGGCAGCCCAAAGCCACTGGTAAACAGAGTGGATTTAATCTGCTTCTGCCAGTGACTAGTTCAGGACTGCAGCTGCAGCCTGCTTTGGGAGCAAGCCACCTGGTCATCATGGACCTGGAGCGATTGTGGCTGGAGCAGCCAGAGATCATTCCTTCTGGGCAGTCTGTTTCAGCCCTTAAATCAACTACATAAGACATATTCTGGTTCTTCAAAGTATGACATTTAAGATGACATCATTTATGAATGAAAAACAGATATAGGAACAAAAATCTTGGGTTAATCCGTCAAATTTTAATAAACAGAGGCCAGTCCCAGAAGGGATGAATGATTTTGTCAGTCCCACGTTTCATTTTTTTTTAATTTCAAGATTTTATCATCCAGTTTATTACGACATCTAGGAATTAGGCCAAAACCAAACTGAACAGTGGTCTTAAACATCTGTTCATCATGATACCATGTACGATAATATCAAAAGCCACTGTTGAGCTTCCTGGATCAAAAGAGGATCTGGGAAGATCAACAAGGTACCAGTCCTCCCAACTTAAACCCAGAGTAGGCATCCAGTGAGAGTGACTAATGCTGTGTCATGACCTGTAACCAGAATGAAATGAGTCCAGATAATCTATTTCTTAAAAAAAAAAGTTTGGTGACTTATCAAGACATCATATGCTTAGTCACCTTCCCAAGTGACTAAGGATATTGACGATAAAGTGGCAGTTCTCTCATGCTTCTGAGTCCAGGGAGATCCTCTTTAAGAAAATGTGTTCTGATGCCTCCTTCAAGGCAGCAGGCACCTCTGCCTAACATAACAAGGCATCTGCCCTGGACCCATCCAATCAATCCTCCTCTGATATATTTTAACAGCCTAAATGGAGAAAGGTCAAACTTGCCCATGGTGAAATAGACTAATTCAAGCATCCACTTCACCAGAGCTCAACAACTGAAACCAAACATCTAACCAGATGGAGGACAGCACATACTTCCTTATATCCTGTGATATCTCGATATTGAATTCAGAGTGAATACAAGCTACTTTCTCCTCAAAGTGCCTGGCAAGCATCTCAGCGAAGGCAACTAAGGTTTCCACTGCTAGATTCTCTGAGCCTGATCACAACACGCATCTCACCATTCAGAGTAAATCTGACGGATGGCATGTTGTGGATGCAGTAGTAGAGAAATAATATCATAAACTGCTGTATCATAAACATTACAGAGAGTTTTTGCTGATCTATGGTCATACTCACTCCATGACCCACATCCCCTGCACTCCATCCATTATCTATTCTGCTTCATGGCTCATAGATTTAGGAGAGTTCAGTCCTATAAATCTATCCAGGGAGGTCTTCTTTGAGACAGAGTGCACCACATGTATTGAAATTGATTAACTGAAGCATTCACTTCACCAGACTTCAACAATTGCAACTGATCCCAGGAAATCTGACCAGATGGGGGCACTGGACAGGGATTTGCTTAGGAGCAAGCCTCTATAGGACTGTATGCTAAGAACTGGTAATCTGAATAATAATCAGAAAGAAAGAAGGCAAGTACAACAACCAAAAGAGGAAGTAGTCAGGACACCAATCCACAACTAAACAGTCATAAACTGGGAGAAAATCTAGAAAGGTTCAATCCCATGCTAAACCACTACCCTGTGAATGCTGTGGAAAGGCTGAATATGCTTAATGGTTTTATCATCTTCATTTCAAGAACTAGCTGTAAAACCAAATATTTATTTTATTTATATGAAAGCCAAACATCCTATAATTAGAAATTCTTACTAAGGAATTGTGGTTGGTTACATTTTCAGAATAACAAAAACAGCAACAATGATCTCTTCTCAAAGAAACAACTGCATAGTTTCTGTTTTGTTTTGGTTTTTTAAAGAGATTTGGAGGTAGGTATAGGCCAAAAGCTGCATTTGCTCTATGTTCTGATCAGCTAAGCAGGTTATTCACTGGACATTAATAGCATCCGACTGAATTCAACATTCATACCAGACTATTGACTGTTATTTCCCCTGCTGGCAGCTTAATTTCCTCCACAACAGCTTTTTGCTGATCTGCACAAGGTAGCAACAAGGAGAACAGTAGTGTTTGAACTGCTGCCTCATGCAGTTAGCTTTCAGTAAAAATGCATTTCTTGTAGACACACTATAGTTATACATACTCAGATGAGGCTTTCATTCCACTACTGATTGGCACAAAAATGTTTAAGAAGTTTATAATATTAAAGAAACAGTTGTCACCTAATATTTTAAGCTTTTTATTCAGCTAAAATGTCTTAAAGGAGCATTGTTGTTGCTGTGGCTGTTCTCATCATTATGTGCATTCAAGTCAATTTGAGAAAGTGACCCTATCCTATGGTTTTCTTGTCAAGATTTATTCAGAAGAGGTTTGCCTTTGCATTCCTCTGAAGCTAAGATAGTGTGACTTGTACAAAGTTATAAAGTGGGGTTCTAAGGCTGAATTGGGATTTGAGTGTTAGTCTGACAGCATTCAAACCATTGGTTCAGAGCAGAAAAGCTAATAAAAATAATAGTCCCTGCTCTCAATTTTAAAATATAGATGACACAACACAAAAGTTGTGAATCAAGATGAAAAAGCAAATGAACTTCAGGAACCTTTTTTTATTGTAAAACAGGAATTGTTTATAATGAATGAAAACACTTGTGGGAAAGGAAAAGCCAGCTAATCCAGTCATAAATCATGAAATGACATCAGAACAAAATTCATGTAAGATACATGTTATCTAGTAAGATAAAGGGAGTTCAAGAGATACTGAAACATTACTGATAAGCAAAGTTTAGTACAAGAGTACACAGCTGCAAGTGGTCATAATACTGAATAATATTACCAGGAACACTAACAGAAGGAAATTGAAAAGATGTTGTGAAGAAGTAATTTGTACTGTGCGTATCTAAAAGTTTACTAAATAAAGCAAACAGTATTTCTGGAGCAGAAACACTAACACTATTAAATAGATATAAAACTGTCCAGAATGATAGAGCATCATTTTCATGACCACCCAATAACACAACTGGAATCCTCTTTGAATGAAAATAGAGACAAAAGCTGTTGTACAAATAAAGGAAAGATTGCAAACAAACAAAGCATTAAAGTAAAATTGCCAAAAAGGAGAACAACAATAAGACTCTGTAACATCCTCAACACAAACACAAGAAGGCACTTAAGGAGGCAATCAGAACTAATGGTGACATTAGCACGATAAAGGAAGACACATCCAAGGAATCCCTGGAGCAATTTATACCCAGTGAGTATGACATCAAGGAAGTTGCATTTGAAAAATTAACACCCCATTACAGTGGAATGAGGACACTGCATGGGAAGTTTATAAAACTTGAGGTGCAAAATTTAGTAATTAGACTCAAAAAGAAGGATTTGTATTTTTTTTTAAAAAAATGGAAGGAAGATGGAGTGAGTGGATATAATGGACAGATGTCCCTAAAAGCCATAAAATATCCCTAGAATATCAGGCCATGGGCTTTGAGAGTTCTTCATCAAGTGGCTACCATAATGAAATTCAGGCCATCCAGTATCAGTTTCATGGCCAGAATCTAATTTAAGCATTGTTGTTGTGTGACAACCCCCCCCCCCCCACCACCAAATGTTGCCAAGAAAACCCCGTGACAACTATAACGACTATGACACCAATTTCTTGTTAACTTAATGTTTGTTTGTTTGTTTATCACATTTACACACTGCATTTCCTCCTGGGCATGTCAGGTGGTATTCATTTTTCTCTCTCCCCATATTTTATTCCCTTAGTTATCCTGTGTCAGGCAGACAAACTGCTCCTGCTCCTTTGTTACTGCATATCATGACAAAGGATTTGAACTTGGATTTACCTAGCCTCACATAATATAATTTATTGAAAGTATTTATTAATGGCTTTTCTGTATACAAGGGCCCTTAAAGTGATGCACATTAAGATGAGATTAAAACCAATTTTAAAACCAAAGGCTATAAGGAATAATGCAGACTTGGCTGCCTCCTGAAAGCTCAGCTTTCACTTGAGTTTCTGTTATAATCAGAGCCAATGAATGCCTATATTCACCAACTGGTAGCTTGTGTTTTATTTTATAGATATTTAAGCATATATTTGAGTGTTAGTAGTATAGTGATTTGAGTGCCAGACTATGACTCTGGAGACAAGGTTTCAGTTCCCTGCTCTGCTATGAAACCCACTGGGAAACCTGGAGCAAGTCATACTCTCTCAGCCACAGGGGTAGGCAATGGCAAATCTCCTCTGAACAAATATTGCCAAGAAAACTCCATAGGTTCACTTTAGGGAAGTAGGGTCACTGTGTGTGTGTGGGGGGGGGCACATAGGGTGATACCCCAGAAGGAGAGTGACAACCTAGAAGAGAATGTGACACCCGGTCATCCCCCCCCCCCCCGTGGAACCTTCCCAGTGCCTTGGGTGCCCTGTCTGGGACACTGTGAGGCTTTGGGCGCTCCGCCTAGGATGTCACGAAGCCTTGGGTATCCTGCCTAGGTTGTCACAAGGCATTGCACACCCTGTCCAGGCCACTGTGAGGACTTCTATGTTTTGCCGGGCTACCACGAGGCCTTGGCATCCTGTCCAGGCCACCACAAGGCCTTGGCTGACTTGTCCAGGTCACCGCAAGGCCTTGGATGCTCCATATGGGCGGCTGTGGGGCCACACAAGCATTCACTTGTGTGCATGCATGCTCCCGTGTGTGCATGCCCCTGTGTGGGGTGTGCACACCAGAAGCCCCAACCCCAAAAGCCTCAACCCCCACACTGGGTGTCACCAAGTTGAGGCTCACCGTAATTTGGAAATGACAAGTACTGTCTGTGAAGGTATTTTTAAATGTTTTATGAGGAAATCTAGGGCTGCATCTGCATTGCAGAATTGATGTAGTTTGACACCATTTTAACTGTCATCGGTCAATGCTATAGAATTCTGATATTTGTAATTTTGTGAACCATGTCACCTTCACTGTCAGACAGCTCTTGTGCTGCACCAAATTACAAATCCCAGAATCCCATAGGATGTAGCCATAGAAGTTAAAGTAGCGTCAAGCTGCATTATTCCTACAATGCAGTCTAGGGGTTTTTCTTTTCTCCACTATACCCTGTGTGGGAGAGAGTGGAGGTGGGACTAGTTGTTCAGCTTCTGCTTTGTCAATTTGATTCAAGTCTCACATTTCCCAGCTGTTCCATAATCCAATTATCTCTACAGAGAAAGCCTTGTCTCTTTCGATGCATGTTTTTTTCCAACTTACCTTTATATCCTACTTGGAAGAAAATGGGAAGGGGGACACCTATGCCTAAGATCCATTTGTTTGCAGTTTTCTCTGCAGTTCTCCCAACTGTTCTTATTTTATATTTCTGTCATTAAAAACAGATAATTGGGTTTTTGTTTGTTTTCCTTCTGCATAAAACCAAGGACAAGGTCTTTTTCTTTATGAGTCTTGGCACAAACTGGTGTGCTTTCACCTACTCATACAGATTTGCCACAAGTTCAGCCATTGTATCTTTTAAGTGCTTTCATCATTACCTTTCTCAGTAGCATACACAGTACAAATAAGAATAAACAAGCAAACTACTCACCTTTGGTTTTATTTTGTTTATGGGTTACTGTTTTATTCTGCTCTGGTTTTCTTTTAAAACAGATAGTTTCTCTTTTTTCATATATTTTAAACCTCTACGATGCTTTTGATACATTCAGAGATAAGTCATCTGTATAAATAAAACTATATAAGCACCATAACCAACCAGGTTAAATTGTGCAATTTAAAGTTCCATAGATTTTTTAAAAAATCTGTCCTTGATTTTCAGGAACCTTTTTATCTTTTTGGAAAACTGTACAATGAGGCAGAGAATTATTTTATTCTTTTATGTGAACTGCACATGTTATGGCCAAATTAATAAGCAAAAGGCCCGGTCATTTTATGGAGGAGTATCATCGGAGGTTGGGAACACTTAAAAAGAGTTAATAATTATGTTAATATCCTGTTGAATTGCTAATATAAAGCTATAGGCTGCATTTCTACCATTCTGATTGCTAAGGAACAGAGGTGGAATTACATTTTAAGTACACAGTTCTACATTCATTGACTCTAATAGAGCAGAATAATGAGAACTTTTTGAAAATCTTGTATTTGTCACCTCATAATACAAGTGTGGTTTCATAATAAACCAAACAGGTGTTGGCAATCCTTCCAGTCTTACTGAGTGGTTTTATTGAAACAATGGAATTTGAATCCTCTTAAGAAAACATTGTGATTTACAATACAACCTCATTTTGTGTGAAGGGATTAAATAACAAACTGAGACATTATCCTTTGGAATGGACTTGGAAGTTAAATTATTATAATATGTTGGAATACTATGATCCTAAAAAGTTATTTTCTTTGTTTGAAAGGATCAAGGCACTGTCAAAATAGGACTTCTCAGAACAAACAAGAAATCATCTGGTTCCTTAAAAGATAAAACACACATTCTTTAGATACATTGGCCTGTTACAGACTGCCAAAATAAAGCTGCTTCGGGTCTCTTTGGAGGTATGCTATTTAAATGATGCATGGGTCCTAAGAGTCCAGAGGTTGTGCCAAAGCCACACCCCATTCCTAAGCACTGGAGTGCAGCTTTGGTGCAGCTTCCAGATTCTTCAGATGCATGCATCATTTAAATAGCATACCTCCAAAGAGACCCGAAGCAGCTTTATTTTGGCAGTCTGTAACAGGCCTTAGAAATGCAAAATACAGATGCAGATTTACCTTTCGTGAAATGTTAATGTAATAGGCAATGAAATATATGCATGAGATTATCTTAGAACATCATATTTAGTGTCTTTTATTGTCATTTTTTATTTTTATTTTTTTTAAAAAGTGATAGTTCTGCCCCAGGACATGTTCTTGCTTGACACAGGACATAACATGGTGCCCAATTTTCAAAATCAAAGTGTGTACTGCTCTGGGCCAGTCAATAATGATTTTTTTTTACCACTGCTGACACATCCACCTTGAAAGGGAATGTCTCCATGTGTCCAGACCCTCAATAAAAACTATGAAAAAGGCTACCTGGTAAAATAAAAAATCCTTAAGTATGAGTGAAAAGGGCTAAATACTGCAGGATACTATGCTAGCATAAAGATAGTTGAGCACATGGTTTCACTTTTTTGAAGGTTCCGTAAATGTGCTTTCTAGTGTAGCCAGTCATTTTGCAAGTATAGCATTATATTTTCTCGTCCCCTTGGCTCATTGGGCAGGAACTAGCCAACTATGCTAGAATCATAAAGCTGAAAGAGATAGAGGTTAAAAACACACTGCAGAAATAATCCAGTTTGAGACTGCTTTAACTGCCCCAGCTCAGTGCTCAGGGATCCTGGGAATTATAGTTTATTGTGGCACCAGAGCTCTCTCACAGAGAAGGCTAAACATCTCACAAAACTACAGTTCCCAGAATTTGCTAGCATACAGCCAGGGCAGTTAAAGCAGTCTCAAACTGGATTATTTCTGCAGTTTATTGTGGACCTACAAGGACCATCCAGTCCAACCTGCTGCCATACAACAATACACAGTCAAAGCAGTCCCAGTAGATGACCATCCAGTCTCTGTTTTAAAAACCTCCTAAGAAGGAGACTCCATCACACTCTGAGGTAGCATATTCCACTGTTGAACAAGTCTTACCATCAGGAAGAACTTCCTAATATTAAGGTGGAATCTCTTTTCTATAGTTTGAATCCATTGCTCCATATCCTAGTCTTTGGAGCAAAAGGAAGCAAGAAACGTGCCATAATAACAAGCTGTGCACCTTTATGATCCAATGCAGCCATGGTGTTATATGCTTACAAGATGCAAAAAATTTATATCACTATTATATCAATGATTGTTGCACCCATGCCATTTTTATTTTTATTTTCTGAGCAATGAACACTGGATTTCTGCATTCAATTTTTTTTCAGGGTTTCCAAATGCAAAAACATTGTTTTTCACAAAAACACATTTATGCTAAATAGTAAATATATTCTATCTATATAGAAATGCAATTACTTTTTGCACATTTCTAAAATGTCATAAATAAATAAATAAATAAATGCAAAAATTGTCATAGTCTCACACGGACGGGAGAAAACTTCTCAGCCCTTCCCTGAGTCTTATCACCCATGATGAAATAAACTAAGATTTATTTCCCTACCAGTCGGTTCCTTTTGGCAGCTGGAGCAGAAACTCTCAAAAGTGCCTCTTCCTAGAAGCAAACACATGTAGTACAGTAAATAATATTTTGTTGCCCTGTATGATACTCAATGCTTCCTGTCTAATGCAACTACATAACTGTCCCTAAAGTAGGACCAGTCCTGAAAACTATTATGACAAAGACAGTTGTATCTATGGTGAACATACTTGTTTGTTCTCCCCAAGTGTCAGATTCATCTGTGTGGTTTGGAAAGTATTCTAAAACCTGGGAGACACACAATGAGTGGAATATGTTCAACATGGGTAATGATGTCCCTGTCATGCAACTGTTCCTAGACTCTATGTGAGAAGAATGAAAGACATACTCTTGGACAAAAGATGAATGTGGGGATACGGAGTTTTCTGTGACAGTTTCTGTGAAAAGAGAATGGTAGATGGGCCAAAAACTACATGAGGTAATGTCACCCACTCTGTTCAAGGTTCAGTGTCTCAGATTCCTTAATCCACCATAGCGGCTGCAGGTATATTGAGATGTAAACTATAGATACCCACTAAGTCATTATATGAGCTTAATTAAATCATATGCTTCCTACAACACTCTCTCCCTGGTATGAATAGTGACAAAAACATTGCTCTCATTTGTCATCCAAAAATATAACCTCTGCAGTGTTTTTGAATCTTCTCTGCTTAGCATTTTCCTCTCAGTTGGCTGGCATCTCAGTTGTTTCTCATGAAGAGTTTGCTATCATTTTTTTATTTTCCTTTTCAATCAAAGCTCAAAATTCTCAGCATGGGAGAGTAATCATTGTTTACAGATTTAGCTGGAGCATTATTTCAGTGAAAAGGTTGTTTGGATTTTTCTTTTTTTAAAAGTGTTAATATACAGTTAACCAAGGGAACTGTTTTCAAAAAGATACATTCTCTCTCTCTTTTTACTCATTCTCAAACACCTTTGTTAGGGTCTTTATGAGTGCAAGGTGGAATAATAAATATTCAATAAGGTACTTGATTTATTAAAGTTAGCATAGTATATATTTTAGATGTAAAGGTCATAGTAGGAGTGTTAATAATTTTACAGATTATACAGGTCACTGAATAGTCTCTTTGATGGATTTTGGTCACTGAATTGAATATTTATAAAGAAGTAGGACAAAAAAAGTTACCACAAAATGTTGCAGAATCTACCTTTGTTTATGATCTACTGTTCCATCTTTCAGGACACTCCATCCCATACGATCCAGCTTTTCAACTTAGAAGCAACTAGTTGTAATAATATTGCATTACAATTCTAATTTTACAACAAGTAATGTCACTTCCTTTCTAATGATAAAGGCAAATGTTTCCCCTGTGACAAGTTTGTCTAGTTGTGTCCATCTGTACGGGGTGGTGTTCATCTGTTATTAAGGTGAGGAAGCCAGCATTGTTGAAGATGAGTCCATGATCATGTGGCCAGCATGAATGCACAGAATGCTTTTACCCGCCCACAGAAGTAGAAGTATCTACTTGCACTTTTACATGTTGCTAGGTTGGCAGAAGCTGGGACTAGTGATGGGCACTCACCCATCACATGGCATCTAGGTCTTGCATTGTGAACCTGTCAACCTTGCAATTATCAGAGTCAAAGTCTTAACCACTAAGCCACTGCATCCTGTTATTGGATCTTTTATTTACTTTTATAGTAATGAATGAAAGGCTGGTTTATGCTGTGTTTCACTCACTACCTTGTACACTTTTGTGGCAATGATGATGATGATTTATCTGACAGTCCCTGTGGACTGAGGCAGGGAACAACAACAATGCATATGCAAAGGATACATAAAAGCATATAAAATTAACACATACTAAAATCTGTTAATAAAATCTCTGTCTTCCACCACACCTGATTATGGGCCTTATCTCACAGGGCTCCTGGAACAGTACAAAAGGGGCTGGGAAGGGAATGGAATGAGTGAGGGACACATTTTATTGCACACAGGAAGTCCCCGTTCCATTCCGTTCCATTTCCCATCCGTTCTGAACAGTTCTCAAAAATTGCCTCCTCTGGAATGGATAGGAAACGGATGGGGAACGGAACTGGGACTTCTGGCGTTGGCATTCTGTGTGCGGTAAAATGCATCCCTCACTCATCCCTCACTCATTCTGTTCCCTTCCCGGCCCCTTTTGTACCGTTCCAGTCAGCCCTGTGCGATGAGGCTCTATGTGTTGTACTGAGAGCATGGCCATTGGCTATCCAAAGATGGCTTTAAATGACAGTGTAGATTTTTTGCTAAATTAACCGGCGTCCAAAACACACTGCAGAAATAATCCAGTTTGAGACTGCTTGAACTGCCCTTGCTCAATACTAGAACATTCTGGGAACTATGGTTTTGTAAGACATTTAGCCTTCTCTGTCATAGAGCTCTGGGGCCACAATAAATTACAATTCCCAAATTCCCTAACAATGAGCCAGGCAGTTAAAGCGGTCTCAAGCTGGATTATTTCTGCAGTGTGTTTTGGACTGGGGCTCTTTGTTATGACTATTATATGGCAATGAAGTTGGCAGAAAATCTTATTCTGTCTCAACTATTTTATCCTTATTATTATTATGTTTTATTTATATAGCGCTGCACATTTACACAGCGCTGTACATACAAACAATAAAATAGATAAAAGTAAACCTGCCCATGGCATACAATCCTTGTCATGCTGCCCAGGAGATATTTTTTTCTGAGCTGCCTATTGGGATTAGGTTTAGAGACACTTAGAGTGAAATATGTGGTAAATTGCTGTGATCAATTTACTAGACATGTGATCATTTTCATCCTTGATAGAACAAGTAGAGTGCCTCAAATTCACGTCCGTTGCCTGGTGTTGTTTAATATCTTTAGAAATTACTTTATTTATTTATTTACTTATATTCTACTTTTCTCTCAGAGTGGGATCCAAGGTAGCTCACAGAAGAAAATCACTTAAACCCTAACAACTGTAAAATTTAATTGTTTTAATTGTAAAAACAATTAAAATGATAGCATTTAAAACAGCAGTTAAAAAGCATATAAAAGTTAAAAATAAATAAATAAAGCACAGACCACAATATGTAGCCTTCCTGCGAGTGATTATATACTAAAAGCCTGTTTAAAAAGAAAGGTCTTAGATAGTAGAATAGAAGTCATGGTCATCAAATTTACAGATGACACCAAATTGCAGGAAGATGGTGTACATTGGAGGTTTTCAGACCCAGAAAATGAATCTACAACCTTCTTGGATTTAGATTTTTACTCCCCAAGAGATCGCAGGACCCTTTGGGCCTGCTTTGCTGCTTCAGAGATTGGACAACTTGTTGTCACTGATACTACTATGAATTCTGCCATGTATCCAAAGATTTTAGAGAAGAATATCAGACACCCATTTTAAAGTTAAAGCTGATTTGAAAGTGGTTGATTCAACACAACCATGATCCGAAACAAGCTGGTCTACCAGAGAATGGCTGCAAAAGAAGAAAATTCATCTTTTAGAATGGCCTAATCAAATTCCAGAACTAAACCTAATTAAAATGTTGTGGCAGGACATAAAAGTATTGTTTGTACAAAGACACCCTCAAATGTCACTAAGCCAAAGCAGTTCTATAAGGAGAAATGGGACAAAATTTCCCAAACTCAGTGTGACAGATTGACCAACAGTTAGAAGAAATGCTTACTTGAAGTATCTGCTGTTCACAGGCATTATCTATTGTTATCTGTCTATGATTTTGTGGTTACATTAAGATCAAATAATATTTTAGGTTGGAAATCACAAGGGGTTCACAAACTTTTTCTTACCACTATAACAGGCACACTGCTGCATAATGTGACTGATAAAAAGATTTAGTGTAAACATTTCCATTCCATAAACATACTTTGTGTGCATTTTTCCTATTTCAAACAGTGCTGTTACTTCACAGATAACAAGCATAACCTCCTGTGGTTAAATAGCATTATAGCTGCTACATCTGCCAGTGCGATACAATGGGCCATATAATGCTTTGGGTACAATGTAAAGTCCCCCCTGATGTCAGTTTTCAAGTGTTTGTAAATGTCAGCTTATTGATAAAATCTTCTTTTGTATGTAGCCTCATCATCACACATTTTATTTATGTTATTTAGTATTTTCATCCTATATTCATGCTAAAAATATTTTATTGGCGCACAATCTAAAGCAGAATCATCATATGCTTCCTTATCACTATTCAGACCTCCAAATAGTTTAGACAGAGATTCTTTTACAGCAGGGAACTGAATGCTTTCAAGGCTTATAAGCAACCCCTGTTGAGCTGGAAGTTTAAAAAGAAGATGCTGTGTTGGTGATGGATGCAGGTCTAGTTTCTAACTCAAGTGACATTAAAAAAAAAAAGCACAGTATCATGATGTTATTCTAAATGCTGAAGTTATTAAGTAGCCCAAACTAAACACTTTGGAGTCTCATTGATTTCAAATATGCTTAATACTCCTTCTGAATATAATGCAACCAAGAAATGTTTAACTAAGGCTTTAGGATAAATATTTTGTTGTTGCTCTTGTATAACTTTAAGTTATTTTTGAAACCCCTGTCATGGGGTTTTCTTGGCAAGATTTGTTCAGAAGCAGTTTCCCTTGCCTTCCCCTGAGGCTGAGAGAATGTGAGTTGCCTAAGGTCACCCAGTGGATTTGAATCCTGGTCTCTAGAGTCATAGGAGTTTATCACACGGGGGAGAAAGCGTCATGCTCCCGTTTTTTTTCCTGTTATCATTATGGAATTGCGCAATAGCAACGAAACAGTAACGGGAGATGATCACACCTAAACCAAAAACGATGCAGTTCCACTTTAATTAAAGAAGAATAGCACTTTTAGTGTACATACCTGAAGCATTATGGTTCCATTTTTGTAGGAACTGCACCAAGATATCCTGGCGGTTCAGAAAGTAACATTGCTGAATACCAAGCTGGAAATGAAATCGCAATTGCAGAAATGTGCAATTATTACTAAACTTTCTTTCTAGAGTGCTGTAATTATAATTGCGCAATTGTAGTGCTTTGTAAGTACACACTTGTGGCAATAAAATTTAGATTGTGCTTTTGTGATGTCATTAACGATTTAAATTGTTAATACAATGTGACGGGAACATGACACTTTGATAACTTGTGGGCAACGCAATCATCCCAACGTTGTGTGATCATCTTCTTTGCAAATGTGCAATGGTAACAGAAAAAAACGGGCGCATGATGCTTTCTACCCCGTGTGATAAACTCCATAGTCCAACATTCAAAGCACTACACCATGCTGGATCTTATATGGTTTGGATCCAGGTTATTTGAAGAACCAAATCTTCCTTTATGAGCACATCATATGATCATATGGAGAGGCTCTTCTCTCTGAAGTTTATCTGTTGGAAAATCATTGCATTCTCTCTCCCCCCTCCTCAGATAGATAGGATTTTCCTACATGCATCTCTACTGTCTTCTATCTCTATTTGCATGCCATTTGGTCCTGCTAAATTACAGGGTCAATAAATACCTTTGTAAGTTGGTAAACAGATCATGTGATCTAAGTAACTTCCTTAGGAAGTTATCTCACACAATAGATCCCTCCTGCTTTCCTTTTGGTCTCTCCATCACCATGATCTCTCAACTTTCCTCAGAAAGATGGTGAGATACAAACTTCTTCTTTTACCTGAACTATTTGCTAGATAGGTTAGGATGTAGCTTCCATGTATATGTAGATTTAAGCCATTAGTAAAGTTTTGTTTTTTAAACTATAAGCTATTTGTGTCAGCCTCAGTCCTTATAGAAGCATCTTAAGACAAAAGACCGTTTCTGCTGCTCTGCTGATTTACAAGCTAGACCCTAACAGGCTTGGCTTTGATAGTTTTGATATTTTTGTTTCCTTACCAAAGGCTGAAGTCTTAGGAAACTTGAATTTCTCCACATTATCGCACCGGGGTTAAAATGTTCCCCAGTGCATTCTAATGTGCCCACGTATGGGCGTGCATGGAATGTTTCGGGAACGCGATGGGACCAAGAACCCCATTTTACCGCACACTGGAATGGAGCCTTTGCCACCAGGTGTTCCAATCGTGTTCCCATTGCGTTCCAGAGGGCGCCATTTCTGGGAACTGTTTCTAAGCATCCCCAGAAATGGTGCCCTCTGGAACCCAACGAGAACGCGATTGGAACGCCCAGCGCAAAGGCGGCATTCCAGTGTGTGGTAAAATGGGGTTCTTGGCCCCATCGCATTCCTGTCACGTTCCATGTGCGCCCCCGCATGGGCACGTTAGAACGCACTGGGGAACGTTTTAACCCCGGTGCGATAAACTTCTCTGTCTCATCTCTGTCTCATGTTCGATTGGTGGGAACAAGGGAGTGGGCCTTCCAGATGCCTGTTTCCAGATTTAGGAACTCTGTCCCTACAGAGACCTAGTCAGCCCCATCCTTGTTTTCCTTCTCATGGCAGGTCGAAACATTTCTGTGCCATCAATCTTTTACAAACTAATCAGGGTTGGGCTTTTAATGCTGTGTTGTTCTGTTTTAAAGGTTAGTATACAGTCCTTTAATGTATTTTAATAGTTTTAATGTTTAATATTTTAACTTGATTAATTAATTAATTAATTAATACTTTTAATGATTTTCTCTTGTTTAAAAACTGTGTTGTAGTTTTTAGTGTTATATATTGTATATTTGTAATATGGATTTTTATGAGATGTGTTGTACTTGGTTTTATCGACTGTAAACCGCTTTGATCTTTGGAAAGTGGTATACAAATAAAT
>NC_056525.1:185887523-185907616 GCF_019175285.1 Sceloporus undulatus | reverse complement strand
TTATTATTATTATTATTATTATTATTATTATTATTATTATTATTATTATTATATGTGGATTCCCATTATTAAGAGAAAAGTGGGATACAAATGAATAAAATAACAATAACAAGCACTCAAACCACTACACCATGCTGGATCCTAGGAGAAATATACAGACTTAACCAATAGGGACTTGCTCGATCTGTAATTGAAAAGAAATGTATTTACATCTAATTTGGGACTTTTGTGTATTGAAACACATTTATAATGGAGAACATGCATGAAAATATATATTTAGAGGAAACTTTGAAGATTATTGCATATACTGTATAGGAAATGGAAATGCTTGCCTAAAGGGAACTTGTTAAGAAAGTTAACAGAAGTATATGTATAGTATAAATGTATACAAAAATGATACAACATTTTCATGCTATTTTTTCCTAGTGATATTTTTCCTATTTTTGCACCATCATGCAAATATGATTTTAAAAAAATGCTTCAGATAGAATACTAACATATTCTGTTGGGTTTCTACATGATGTAGTTCTTTTCTTACAGGGTGTATATAATATGAAGAACCATAACTGGGAAAGAATTTTCCTTTATAGGATTTATACTACAGTTCCCATTTGTTGTTGTTGTCAATTGGCTTCAAGCCAGTGGTGACCCATGGTGGCCCTGTGAGTGAGACATTCCAAGACCCCCTGTCCTCCACTATTCTATTTAGTTCTTGTGCATTCATATCCATGACTCCCTTAATAGATTTCATCCATTTAAAATGCAGACTTCCTCTCTTTCTACTTCCCTCCTAGCATTATTGTTTTTTTCCCAGTGAGTCATGCCTTCTTATGATGTGTCCAAAGTACAACAGCCTATGTTTTGTCATCTTGGCTTCCAGTGATATTTGTGGCTTGATCTGCTCTTGGACCCATTTATTTATATTTTTGGCTGTCCATGGGAACCTCAGCACTCTTCTCCAGTGCCACATATCAAATGAATTGATTTTCTTCCTGGGTTGTTTCTTAACTGTCAGATTTCACATGTGTACATGGTAATAGGGAATACAATGACTTGTATGATTCTAGCTTTTGTGCTCAGTTGTATATCCTTGCCTTTTAGGATCTCTTTTAGTTCTTTCATAGTTTCCCTGTCCATTCTTAATCTTCTTCTGATTTCCAGGCTGCAGTCCTCATTTTTATCAATATTTGATCCCAGGTATGAGAACTCTTTTACTATTACTATTTCTTCATTGTCTAGTTTGGATTTGTGCAGATTCTCCAGAGTCATTATTTTTGTTTTCTTTATGTTCAACACTAAGCATGCTTCTGTGCTTTCTTCCTTGATCTTCCTTAGCATTTGTTCTGGGTCTGGAGGTTCCAGGTCTCCAGGGAGGCAGCTGAGGCCCAGGAGGGAAGGGGAAAGTGGAGAAACAGGCTCTTCTTGCCTCCTCTTGCCCCCCCCCCCCCCGGTCTTTAGCTGTCTTCAGAGAAGTAGCTAAAGGCACAGGAGGGTGAGGGAAGAGGAAGAACAGGAGCATGCCTGTTTCTCCTCTTCCACCACCCTCCCAACTCTCTGTGTGCCCTCCAAAATAGCTTCTTGTGCCAGAGAGGGCATGCATGCCATAGGTTTGCCATTACAGACCTACTTTCTTTTCTGCAGTTCATATATCACATCTTCTTGTCTGGTCCTTTTAAAATTACAGGTACAAATACTTTAGTTATTTTTACCTGCTTGGGCTTTGGAAACATAGGCGTGTTATAGACAGGCCCATAGAGGCGCCATCATCACGTGTGAGGGGCGGCGCTTTTAGACACCCCTCAGTGATGAAGGCATCAAAATGGCGGTTCCCTATACAGATGGACGCCACCATTTTGATGTGATGGAAGCTTAGCGTCCGCATGTCACAGCGCAGTTGTGATGCCACAAGGTGCCAATGGTGCCTTGTGGCATCATAATTGCGCCGCAAGAAGAACCTGCTTTTTGTGGGTTCTTTTTGCTGCGCAGAGGAGCCGCACGGTTTGTCCGCTACAGCTCCTTCACGCAGCAAACAAGGGCAGCCGCAGACTGCCCTTTTGGGTGGTCTGTAACACACCATAGATAAGGTAAAAGGTAAAATCAGCTCTCATCAAAAATCATGTGTGAACGTACTTAGGTTACTTTATTAGGATTCCATGTCATAGCAGAGCCAACAGTTCCACACAACTACTTCCGGGGAACCATGAACTAAATGTATTTGGCTTCACCCAGTAGTGTTTTTGTCCTAGCCAAAAACATCTGTTAAACATTACATTCAGAGCACTGGCAGACTGAAAGGCAATATCCAAACACTTTAATGAATAAAACATGAAATATGCATGTCTACCTAGGAGTAATCTTGACATCAATATAAAGATGCAATAAACATTTATTGAACCTTTTAGTATTCTAGATGCAGAATTCCTTAGAATTTATTTTAGTGTTATTTAATAAAACATTATTCTCTATTACTTGAAACTAAGGTCTTTGTTTTTGATAACTGAATTCTGCCCCCGTGTAGACTTCAGTGATGTTACATAAAGATATTCACATCTACGTGTAAGTTTGATTTTTATCAGACAATGATCATATTCTTTGTTTTCTTGAGCAACAGAATTACTGACAATTTGTAATCAATTCACTTTTAGAAAATTTTACTCTCAAATATCCTTTTCAGTAGTCAATGCATGAGAAATCAAAATTTACTGTGCAAACCCTGAGCAATGAAGCTAAGTGAGTGACCAAAAAAAACAGTGCTGGTAGAGATGATTCCATAAACATTTTGTATACAAATGTAAAAAATGGAGAGGGGAGGGAAAAAAGGAAAGAAAAGATGGTACAATAAATGTAATACTATTACATCAACCAGATACATTTATAGGGAGCTGGAGTCAGTGGGTTGGCTCATTTTTATATGAGATGTCTGAATTATGTTGACAATCTAATAATGTGACTGAGTAGCTAAAGGCTGGTACAGGCCTGCAGGAGACAGTAATGTTACTGCAACATCTTATAACATTAAAGACTTCATGGAGATAAATGAGACTAATGTAGTTTGAAAATGATAATCTCTCTTGGTTTAAAAACGAACTTAGGTAGATAAATGAATACTAGCTATGCAGTACACAGATCTGTAAATGGGAATGCATAGTTTATTGTAGATAGGGTTCCCTCCACCCCTGCCACCATGTAAAATGTGTTGAACTGTGCTTTGCTGCAAAACATCTCTGACTATTTCCAAAGCCCAAGGTATAATTAGAGGGGGGTGAGGGTGAAGTGGGGAAAATTCAATTTTCTGCTGCTATCAGATCATAGTGATTACTTTATATAAAATCACAAAAGTGACATTATACTATTAAAGTAATGAAATGTGGATGAGAAACCAGCTGTGCTGACATGCAAAATTAGAGACATTTCCTGAATTTCTGTGACTGTAAATGAAATATCATCAAAATATTGCTCTTTGCAGCCTTTCTGAATACAGTCAAGGATTTCTTTTATCTTTTTAAGTTATGTATTTTTGCACCAGGCTGGATGTTTTGCAACCAAGCAACAATTTTGGACTCTGCTTCCACACTCACTTTGTTCAGGTAATTTCCAGCACATTCCTTCTAAGAAAATATTGGTCATTAAGAAACAGTTTATTAAGAACAAAGTTGACCTCCTCACATAACTTTACAGAATCTTAGCAATGTCAAGTTTCAAGCAAAGTTAAATTTCATGCTGACACATAAAACACAATTATTCAGTTAATGTCATTTTTCTATTTTCTTTTAATATCATGATACCCCAGATTACCTATGACACAGACATAACTGTCTAAATTTTACATAAAACTATAGGGCTCATTGATCTAGTTTAGAATCTGATTCACTGATTGAGATCCCATAATTTTAGATCTCTCAATAATTTTTTAGGAAACCAAAACAGCCACAACTTTTCAGAATTTTTACAGAAATTAATGACATTTGAAGACATGGTAGCCCTTTCAGGGGAAACAACATCTTCCAGTGTACAAACAGGTAGCTTTAATTTTTTTTATCATTTAAAGAGTGAAACACATTTTTAAAGTATGTCTGGTCAGCTCAGTGCTCAGTCCTGTCAGTTCATGCTGCCTTTTGCTCTCCAGTGTCTGTCAAGTATGTGCAGTGGTCCCTTCGTATCCACTAGGGTTTGATTCCAGAATCAAACTCTGTAGATGCTCAAGTCCCATTAAATACTATGATCTAGTAAACTGGAATTCTTTAGATAAAAGGACAAAATCAAGGTTTGTTTATTAGAATTATAATATTTATTGAGTATTTTCAAGCCATGGATCATTGAATCAATGGATTAAAAAAAACCTGTGACTATGGAGGCTTACTATATGCTGTTTGTGCAGTATGAAACCCACTATGTTAGTTTTCTCTCTCACACACACATGACTATAC
The DNA here is from genome assembly GCF_019175285.1 of Sceloporus undulatus. NCBI lineage: Eukaryota > Metazoa > Chordata > Lepidosauria > Squamata > Phrynosomatidae > Sceloporus > Sceloporus undulatus. The sequence continues at coordinate 185,903,189 of NC_056525.1, read as the reverse complement.
ACAGATAAACTATATAAAGCTTCAGATTAGCTGAGCCACCCAAGTATTGGAGGCACTATGAGTAGGGTTGCCAGGAGATTCTTGTCCCATATTGGAACCATTGCTGTACAAAGTGTTCCTCTCTTCCTTTTCCCCATCACCTTACTATATCATTCTCTTTTTACAGTATAGTGGGAAACACAGTGTCTGCCTTATAGAATCATAGAGTTGGAAGAGAATTTACAGGTCATCAAGTCTCACCCCCACTAATAAACTTATTGCACAGTGTTCTGATAACATTCTGGGAACCTAATGAGAACGGAACGCTGTGAACTTTACCACACGGCTTGGTTCCCATCAAGTTCCCATTCTGAGCTCAAAGTGTCCCAACAGTGTTCCAGGCTGAGAACAGCATGGTGTAGTGGTTTGAGTGTTGGACTATGACTCTGGAAGCAAGAGTTTGCTTCCCCACTCAGCCATGAAACCCACTGGGTGACCTTGGGCAAATCACGTTCTCTCAGCCCCAGGGGAAGACAATGGCAAACCTCCAAGAACAAGCCTTGCCAAAAAAATCCTATGGTAGGTTTGCCTTAGGGTTGTCATAAGTCATAAACAACTTGAAGGTGCACAATAACAATACAAGTTTGTACAACACCAATATCAGTGTGTACTGGTTTTAGTGTTTTAGTGTTGGATTATAACTCTAGGGACCAGGGTTCAGTTCCCAGGTCAGCCATGAAACCCACTGGGCCTTTGAGCAATTCACATATTCTCAGCCCTAGAGGAAGGCAAAAGCAAACTTCCTCTGAATAAATCTTGCCAAGAAAACCCATAATATGTACGTGGGGTCACCATAAATTGGAAACAGCTTGAAGGCACACAATAACAACAAAAGTATGCTAAATTCATGTAAACCCACAATGCAAGGCAATTAAAGATAAAAAAATGTTAAGGTACTCTCTTGACATGAATGTATAGTCATAACTGACTGTAGGGGGTGGTGCTCATCTCCGTTTCTAAGCTGAAGAGCCAGCATTGTCTGAGGACTGCTCTGGCAGTCATGTGGCCAGCATGACTCCACCAAACACTGTTACCTTCCCACTGAGAAGTGGCACCTATTTATCTACTTGCATTTGCATACTTTCAAACTGCTAGGCTGGCAAAAGCTGGGACTAGCGACAGGAGCTGACCCTATCCTGCACCACCTGGGCCTTGAACTACCAACCTGCTGATCTTGCAATCCACAGTCAACATCTTAACCACTTGAGCCACTAGGAGTAACTCAGTTACAATACTCTGGATCAGTTATTTTCTTTGTAGCCTGAAATTTTGTGATCATGGCTTCTATGAGTACATAGAATAGTAGTTTTTACTTATGGCAGTTTAATATAACCATGTTAGATAATGGAGTCAGTATTTTAACACTTAGTAGAGGCATATTAAGCAAACTAAGAGGTGAAACAGATGGACCATATGAAGCAACTTCTGTTCACTAAATGACACACATTACCAATGTGGCTGGAAGCTGTGCCAAAACTGTACTCCGGTCCTTAGGAACAGAGTAAAATGGAGCCGGAATAATTTGACTCCTCATGGTGCCAGTTAGCCTCTGCATCCACAGTCCACCTTGGGAATGGGCCATGCAGACAGTGGAATTCCAACCCACAGACTCTGGCTGCTCTTTTGTGCCTATCTGTTCCAGGCCTGAGACCCACCTCAAAAGTTGAAATCAAACATTTTTTATAAATCAAATATCTGAAAGATAGATAAAATTTCTGTAGAAATCTGATAAAATTATCCTTGCTAATTGATAAGACAATACAGATGACTACTTTGCCGAGTCATTATATAGCAAACTATGTAAACGGTTTAATAAATGGCCTTAGACCCAGTCACACAGGGGGAGATGGAGTAATGATTATACAATACTTTTTTGAAGCTCTTTTCTTGGCTTCTCCAACAACTTGTTCTTCCTGCTGAGCTGCAACTGCAGGTGGAGTCTGCCTCAATATCAGGTAATTGAGTGCAGGTAACACAAAGCCATGCATATGCCATTATTATTTTTTTCTGTGAATTTTATTTTGCTTACATGCCCTGTGAAAAAGCATCTGGCTTTGAATGTGCCAATCTATATAACTTAGGCATTTTAAATGCCTCCTAGTGATTGTGCTGCTGTGGATATTGTATGTTCACACACAGATGGGAAGGTTTGTCCCCAAGACAGACACCATCAGTGGGGAGTCCTTTAAGATTGTGTAAATTAAAAGTAATCCAATGAGATCCCAAACTGAGCAGAAGTTACTTGCTTCTTGCCTGCTCCTATTCTAGGCTTTATGAAATGGAAAATATGGAGAGGTCCTAGTTTTCACTCTTTCCTGGTCTAGAAAAGAATAGAGAGCTAGAAAAGAAGCTGTTCTTTGTAATACCAATCATGAAAGCATATCCAGTGGGAAATAATGATCACATTTCTCTGTGTGTGTCATCTCAGCTTAAGTTCTTTCACACCATTTAAAAATCCACTCGAGTAGAAAAAGAAAAGAAAAGAAACAACACAAACAGGAATAATTTGCTTACTTTGAAATTTCTAAATGCAATTTCAAAAATAAAATAAAACAAAATAAAAAACTCAATAGCTATTCAATTACAGTACATTCTTGTTTCAAATACAAACTCTTTTTCTGATAATGCAGGAGGAACAACATTTTTTACTGGTTTCCCCCCATTTCTAATGGTTGAAATGCCTCTCCTAAGATTTAAAGTTATAGCAATAAGAGCATTATGATCAATCATGCTGAAAGTATACATTGTTTTTCTTTACTGTCCCATTCATGTGTGTACACGCACATATGCACGCATGCACACAGTTCTCTGATTATTACATGAAGTTTACATACCACTATGTTTGCCAAGTCAGGAGTAACCTAGGGGTGGCAGCTTGTGATGTCACAGGGGCAGCCCTTTGTGATGTTCTAAGCATGATGTATTAAACATCAAAAATGGTTGCACAGACTTTGCTATTCAAACAACAACAACAACTCTAAGAAATGAGGAAGATATGCACACACACACTTCAAGAATGTTTACCATGAGATTCCTCACCCTCATCCTGAAAACAGAAGAACCAGGCTCTGGAAATCCTAGAGTCCTTCCTCTGATTCCAATGTTTATCCTGAAATATTAGAGAATAGAAAGTTGCTGACCTGGCAACCCAGACTCTACATGTAGGGAAAATATGTTTGTAGGTTTTTATGCATGCCAGAAGGGACACGTGAATTTAGAGTCGCAGTGCTCCACATTATGTTCCTACATGCCAGAGTTTGATGTTATTGGACCTCCCTTTAATTTATTCTCATTGCCAATACAATTCTAAACTTACTCAGAAGTAAATCCTCCTAAATAATTTGAGCATTTATTCCTGGGTAAGTGCTATATAGGATTGCAATCTGAATTCCAATTTTTCCAGCCTTAGTGGAACTCTCCCTGAGACAAAAAAGTAAAAAGTACTTGGAAACATTTAGAATAAAACTGCAGAAAATTAAATTAATGTATATGTAATTCTTTGCAAAAGAGTCAGTGCATAGCAAAAGAGAATAAAGCTGATGCAACTCAGCAGAATTCCCCCCCCCCCAAAGATCTGAATTAAGAACAGGCAAGTAAAATGAATGTGTGTTGTCATTTGTTGTTTAGGCTGTGTGTGTGTGTGTGTGTGTGTGTGTGTGTGTATGTATATCAGCCATGCTAATATAATTGTCATATAAAGGAGACAATGGATATTGTGGAGAAACTGTCATTTTATAAACCTCCTTAAAGGGACTTTCAGAGCTGAGAATAAAAGGGCTAATAAGGTGAGTTTTCTGTACGCACACCATATTAATACAACATGCTGGTGAAAGGGAGAGAAAAAACAATTTGACAGAGAATTCCATAACAGAGTATGTTTTAATATATACCACTGTATTCATAAATTTTAATAGAACTATTTATCATGGCAAGAATTCTGTAGGCTTTCTGCCATTGTGGAAAGATGAATGATGAATCAGATGCAACACAGGACTTCTTAATAATTTATTGGATCATGAGTTATGGTATTATTCAATTGGAATTATTAGATGGGCTTGCCCCCAGCGCCAAGCATGCTATATGAAAAAGGGAAAATAGATTAAGCAAACACTCAATGAGTTTAATCATTTCAAATAGGGCACTGGATAAAGGCCCTGGACAAATCTGTCATTAATTCTGCAGACATTTGTACTTTCACACAACATAATCACAAGATGGGAGTTGTCAGGAGAGCCGAAGAAATGTTGTGTTTGTAATGAATAGTCTGTATTGTCCATTATTTTACGTAAATGATTTATTCTTTGTGTGAGAGGACAACACGTAAGGAAAAGAATCTCTTCTACAGGAACAGTAACATGAAGGTTGCATTTTTGTTTTTCTAAGTGAGCAAGCCAATTCTTGTCAGCTAGCAACACACAGAAAGTCTTTGTCAGCCAGTAGCAGGAATTAAGTGATGCTTTACAGTTTGTTGCCCTAGTCTATTAAAACATTTCTATCACCAGATTATATTATCTCTATAAGGACTGGGTTGCAAAAGTAGGTAAAGTGTCTGATTGTATCCACATGTAGGGGGTGATATGCATCTCTGTTACTGAGTCAAGGGAGCCAGCATTATCAAAGAAAACTCCGTGGTCATGTGGCCGGAAAGACTAAATGCCGAATTACCTTTCCCCTAAAGTGGTTCCTATTTATTTATTTGAAGTTTTACATGCTTTCAAACTGCTAGATTGGCAAAAGCTGAGACTAGTGATGGGAGCTCATTCTTGGGTCTTGAACTGCTGATCTGTTGATCTTGTGATCATCAGAGTCAGTATCTTAATTGGTAAGCCACGGCATCCCATATTTCACAGTACACGGTTATAGTGTTATGATTCAGTTTAGCTGCCATGGCAATATCCTATGGAATCCTGGGCTCGCTGGTGGGAAGTTCCAAATACTTCTCCCTAAACTGTAAATCCCAAGATTTCATAGGATGGGATCATGGAAGTTAAAATGGAATCATAGTACTATGATGTAGTGAAAGGACACTTGGCTGTTGGCTTTATCAAATATTTTGGTAGCAGATGAGTGGACATAATCCTGTGCTGGTAGAACAAACCAGCAGGGGAGCAAAAATGTGCCAACAGTTAGGACATTGTGGGGAAGAATAAAGTTTAATTTGAGTCCTAAATTAAGAGCATAGATATTGCCCCTGTTGCTATCATAATTGTACATTTATAGATTTGATAGCATAAATAGTAATTATGGAGGCCCTATATAGTCCTCCTACACTGCTTGATACCTCAGCAATATGAAATAGGATTTTGACAAAGTCCATCGTCAGTTTTAGCACATAATTATACATATACAAGGCTCTCAGAATAAACACAGCTAATGTAACAAGATATGATAAATTTGTCCATAGTACTTCATCACTATGTCAATAGAACTATGGACACAAGTGAAGACCTTGATGATTGGAAACCTGGTGAAAAAGTATGCACACAAACAATGAGAGGTATGTTCTTTTGAGCCCCTTCTTACTTTCAGCCAACATATGGCAATGGCAGTAGAATAATATCTCCTAGCCAATGCCTAATTATTATCCTCCCATAAGGCACCTTACTCTAGGAATTCATGGGGTAGAAAAGAGGCTTCATTTAGTCTGCTTTTAAAAGTATAGCAAGCTAATTCACCCTTCCTGGGTAAGAATGTGGATCTTAGCATATGTGTCGTTTAGCCTATGGACTTTTTCAAATTTTATGATGATTGCGTACAAAAATGCATATATTATGGAAAATTGCATACAAAAATAAGTATGAATATTTGTACATAATCATTATCATTTTCAGGTTACTATAGAAATGGAATAGAAATGACTGGCTACATACAAAAATCGATATGGACTAGAAAGCAGTTAATTCAGCAATTCCTATCCTAGGTTTTTCATATCCTTGAAAACTCATATTAAATAAATTCATGGAATGATAAATCAGAAGCTATTAACATCAGTGGAACTGCCACATTGCCAGGTAGTTCACTTCTGTTTACCTGACACTAGACACAAAATAATAGGTGATGAAAAACTTTTCATGTTAAAAACTAGATAACTTTGGGGGGGGGGGGCTGAGGTATGTACTTCATACTAACCAAAAGACTAATCATCAAGACAACAGCTATATTTTGATTTATTTTATTTTTTTATTTTTTTTGGAGTAACCAGTTATTGTGCAGGACAGAGAAATTTCAGCCTCCTTGTGTAAAAGGATTAGTCAAAGGGATATGTTTCACATAAAGGGAAATGCCAGGGTCATTTTAAGAAAAAAAAGAGATGAAATAAAGATGCACTTCTAAAGTAGGTGAACCACTTCAAATATTAACATTCCTCACAGAGACTACTCCTTCAGCAATCAAGAATAACAACAGTTTTCATTTTGGAGTGGATCCACACAGGAGTAATTCACACACCATACTTATTCACTAACACTTCTTAACTAAATTGGTACATGTCACTCATTGAAAAGTCATGTAAGCTTCTTATCTCATGACTGACCTACTAATGCAGACAGTTATACCGACATCAATTGCTATGAAGAAAGCACGCCAAAATGAAATGGAATGAAAAGTAGTTTCCACATGGAAGCTACTGGAGATTATAATATGTAAATCATTTGGTTCTGGAATTTCCTGAGGTCTGATTAAGGAGCAAGTGTGGGTTAAAAGACACAAAAATGTCAGCTTTATTATAAAATGATATAGGAAAGGATGTTGTAGGCAACATGCTAGCAACATAACTGGAAAAAACTTGCTGAAGAAAGAAGTGCAATTTTTTTCTTCAGAATATCAGTTTGCATCATAGATAGGGTCAGGATAAATAGAGAAGAGAAGAAACAACTTGGTTACCCTAACTATCTGATTCTATCTGATCAGATGTATCTGATCAGCCAGAAGCCATGACAAGGCCACCTAAGGTGCCCCAAACCGAGCTGCAAAAGGAGTGGAGAAGAACCACTACTTGACAGTGGTCTATTCCAGACCATGGCAGCTTCCGGCCTCAGGACTACGGAGTTCAGTTGCTATGGTCCCACTCCGATAGTGGCTCACTCTTGGCTGGAGTGGCTGGAGGCTGCTCCAAGCCACTTATCTGCTTCACTCTGTAATATGATAGTCTAACTGATATAATGAACAAGAACTCTAGAACAGAGTGTGTGCTAGGACACAAAAAAGGTATTTCCTACACAGAGAATGTCATTTTATGTGCGCGCGCGCACACACACACACATATATATGCAGATTTTAAGCAGACATTTTCAAATTCTGCCATTCTGGGATTCTTCTCAAGGTTTCTCAATTTGCATAAAACACATTTTCTGAAAATTTTCTAAATATTTTTGAATATTTTCCCATCCTTACCCTTTCAATTGGAACTGCTCTTAAGTATATTCATTCTTATTCTTTTCCAGCCTAACTGAATAACAAGCACATATGAAAAGCACTGGAAGACAAGGTTCAAAGTTCTTGCTAGTGACTTTGGAGGCAGAGGGACATTTGCAGGAAGGCAACCTTACTGCTATTCATATCAGCTGGATAGGCACAGGAGGCCCCATGCAAAAGCTCAGTTGTGATGGGTGGCGATAATGCAACAGAAGTGATTAGTGGATTGTAACTCTGGTTGATACTGAACATAGCAAGCATGTATCTCTGGGAATTGTCAAATTAACACATGCATTTGGTGTGGCTTCTCTTCATAATGTTCATAGAAACAGAAATGCCTCAGGCAAATTATTAATATCCAAGGCACATCTATATAAGTGAATTGAACTGCCTAGAAATGTTGGAGAAGTAATTGAACACAGACTATAATATCGGAATAAGCACTTTAACAGCACAAATCCTTTACAACAAACTAGTGAGGTGGGTCAGGCTGAAGAAGAGTGACTAGTTATGATAAGTTATGTCTGAGTGTAGTTCTTATCAAAACATGATTTCTACTTTTTGGCAGTTCTAAACCATGTGTTTAACATAGCATTTTAGAATCTCCTGGAGAGATTTATTGGAATAGAGATATATAGCAAATTATTTTTTAAATGGATCACTCTTGATAGCAGAAAACATATGTGCTTTATTTTGTTTGTATTTATACACACATACATAATAAAATATATTTAAAAAGAGGCCAGAAGCTTTGCCAAAGCTGATCTCCAGAGGACTGGAACATGACTTTGGTGCAACTTCCGGCCTCTTAGGACGCATGCATCATTTAAACAGCATACCTTCAAAGTGACCCGAAGCAGCTTTATTTTGGCCTGTCTGTTTTGGCCCATAGAATCCTTATAAGTTTGTCTTTTGTTTCCCCTTTTAGCAACACCTTATAGATGTTTGATAAAACTTTTTCATTCTCCTTAATTAATATTTCTTCCAATTCCATCAGTTTCTCTTCCAAACTGTAGTTTTTAAACTCAGTCTTCAATTTCTCCCTTAACTGTCTATATAATGGTCAATGGTACTTAATCCCCTTTTCTTTAAGTTCTTCTTTTGATATTACTCAAAAATATTCCATCCTGAAAATTAATTAAATGCCCAAATTTTACCCCTTTATCATCCATGAAATTTTCTCTTTTATAAAAAGCTTCATGTGGCAGTATCCAAGTTGGAGTGTGTGGGGAGCATCTTTTCTTATAAATTTTCATATATTAAATAAGGCTCTTCCTATAAGGTGATTATTAAATTTTTTAATAACTTTTTTCTTATTGAACCATAGATAAGCATGCCAGCTGAAATCCAATTCTTCCCCATCTAAATTTAATATACCACTATTTTCTAAAGTTATTCAGTCTTTAAACCACATCAGACATGAAGCTCTGTAATATAATTTCAAATCTGGTGGGCCTAAACCACCCCTTTCCTTAACATCCTGTAGTATTTCCATTGTGATTCTTGGTTTTCCTCCTGACCATATAAATTTTAAAATCTCCATTTGACAATTGCGTAATATTTTTTCATTATGAATTATTGAAATCATCTGGAATAAAAAAGGAACTTAGGTAATATACCGTATTTTCCGGCATATAAGACGACTGGGCGTATAAGACGACCCCAACTTTTCCAGTTAAAAAATAGAGTTTGGGGTATACTCGCCGTATAAGACTACCCCTCTTCCAACGCAAACCAAATAAAAATTAAAAAACAAACAAACATAAGATTTGTTTTCAATATGGTAATTTTAATTCAAATGCTTATGACATGTGGGTACTTAGCAGGAAAACCTGTTGTATACAAAGCCTGCTTGGACTGGTCAGCTCTCCCTGTCTGCCCAGTGCTCCCTGTCTCCAAGATTTTTTTCTACCATACTTGTATAGTGCCGCCATTGCTGCTTTCATACGGTCACCACATACAGAGGGGATGCGGCCGCAGCCGTTTTTGAGCTCCCCCCACCATATGCGGCGACCGCAGATTCTCCAGTCCAGCTTGGAGGTTTCAGCACTCATCCTATAAGACAACACCCGGCGTATAAGACGACCCCCGACTTTTGAGAAGATTTTCCTGGGTTAAAAAGTAGTCTTATACGCCAGAAAATACAGTATTCATTTTTATCATAGCTATTTTCTATACAAAAGATAATTTTAAAGCTTTCCACCTCATCAGATAGTTTTAAATTTCAACTCAATTTTTTTCATAATTATTCTTAAACAAATCACAATTGTTTTTGGATATTGTTATTCCCAAATATTTTACTTTTTTACTAACTGAAATCCCTGAATTTTCTATTAATTGGTCATATTCTTAATAATCATTGTTGTTTTCTCTTTATTAATTTTCAGTCCCAATACCTTCTCAAAATCCTCTAATTATTTAATTAATTTTCCTATACTCTCCTTTGGTTCTTTGAGAATTACAGCAAAATCGTCGGTGAAGGCCTTAATTTTAAACTCCTTCTTCCTTATTTTTATACCTTTAATTTCATTGTCTATTCTCAAATTACCCATAAGCATTTCAATAATGCATAAAAATAAAAGGGAGGGGGAACGGATACCGTGTCTGGTGTCCTTTGACTTTTTAATCATCTCTGAAATTATTGCTGCTAACAATGATGTTTTTGTATCACAAAATACAAGGTTTGGATATGTGTAATGCAGATTTGGGGAGATGGCTTGAAATCTACTGAGTAGGACCTTGGCTTTATGCCTTCATGTGTGCCAGTTGTCATTGTAGCATGGAGATGACTCCGTAACATTGAAATCTATGCTAACAGAAAAGCTTTGTGTATAACCTGAATGATAAACTCCATGTTTTCCATTCAATCTAGCTATGTATGGTAACATTCATCACTAGAAGGATGACCATCATGTGATGAACTGAAAAATTCTGTTCACTATGAACAGAATAACAGCATGAAATAGTTGCAATTTCCATCAGTGGATGGATCACATATGTTTCTGAAATTACAGTTTTTCCAAGTATTTAGCTTATATAGAAGGCTAACACTGGCTATACTGGATGAGTGTGTGTGCGTGTGTGTGTGTGTGTGTGTTCATGCGTGCACCTTCAAGTTGACTGTTGACTTATGATGATCCCATTAATTTAATTGGGTTGTCTTAGGCAAGGAATACTCAGGGATGGTTTTGCCAGTTCCTTCCTCTGCAATATAACCTATGGCACCTGATATACACTGACAGTCTCCTATCAAAGTCCTAACCAGGGCTGACCCTGCCTAGCTTCCAAGATCAGACAATGTCTGGTGTCTTTAGGGTATTTAGGTCAGATGGAAAATTACCTGATACACTTGGTAAAACAAGTTAACTAGAAACTGAACCAATCAGGAAAAAAAAACTTTAAGAAGTATCAGTATCCTCTCTGGGTGTCTTGTCTGTGTAAACAGATTAAACTAAATTCTTAACTTTCATTATGCATATGAGTGGCCACTTGATGAAGCCATTAGGTAGATGTAAATGTTTGGACAATCAAATTTTGTACTTCCACATATTTCAATACAGTGAGAAATTATTACCCAAGGTATAACTGGGACTGTACATGAGAACTGTATATTCTTGATTTATGCATGCACTTTTCTCCAGAAATTGTGCCTTTTCCCCTTCACTGAGAGCTAGGCCCATACACTACCAATCATTAACAAAATCAACTGGGGAAAAATACTTTTCCCTTCTATCTAATGAAGCAATTACTTCCTGTGATACAGAATAGAGTATAAGTTGATTCAACTGTTCTAATTTGCTTGGCCATTCTCATTAGTTCGCCTAGTTTTTTTCTCCTAGCTTGTTTGTGTTGCTTTAGTCTTGCTTGTGTTGCTTTTTCTATCAAACAAGCTTTGAGCTGAAAACTGTTTGATCTGAAGCAGCTAAACAAGGTCTCAGGTGTTGGTGTCTCTCCTGAATCCCTCACAGATCCATAAACATTTAGTATTGTAAGCCTGTTTAAGAGCATTCAGATGTAAGTATCAGTTTGAAGCTATGATTTAAGACATCTGCTGTACTGCAAATTGCCCTCCATGTAAATCTCTGACCCCATATTAATATCTTGAAGCTGAATACCAGTCTAGGTGACAGACAGTTACTTTTAGCACAGAGAATGTATTAAGAATACAAAGTGTAATGAATGAAGCATTTTTTCTACAATGTGCTTTTGTATGAAAATTAAAAGGAATAGCACTCACTGTTCTTTATCATGGATCGAAGGAATATTTTTAAAAATGCAAATTGCAGATGGCAAAGGGATTTCCTAAGTGCTGACAAACTTTGGTGAAGAGAATCCTGCAAAGATGAGAATCTTTGCAGGATTCTCATCAAGATGCAAATTGGCTGCAGTCTGTATGGTTTAACATAGCGTAGTAGATCTACATGGGGACCTATGCTAGGTTGAGCCACATACCATCCCTGATTTACTGAACAACCTCTGAAGCCCTCCTCTCCCTCAGCCATTCCCTGCTTCATGGGGATTAAGTGGGATTGAAGATACATCTGGCTATATCCCCATAGCAAGACACATAATAATTACGCCAGCAGATGTCATTACTCATAACATCATTATTTATCTGGTTATGGGGAGATGCTTCCACAATGCTGTCCACTTCCCACAAACAAGGAAATGCTCATGAGTGGTGGTGGTAAGAGGCAAGAGGATGTTAAAAACGTTGTGTGGTTTTTAGGTGCTTCAGAGAGAGGAAGGGAATGCTAAACCCCATCATGACCATACACAAACATGTAAGGGAAGCAATGGGAAACCCTCTCTGAGCAAATCCTGCCAAGGAAATCTCTTAGGGCCATCATACATCAGAAATGGCTTGAAGGTACACAACAAAAACAAGAGAAGCTTGCACTTGCATATTTCCTTAACATGGAAGTATCTCCTTCTGCAATGGCCCTAAAACACTGGCATGACTAAAGGTTGTATTACCATGAACTATTTATACAATTCCAGACTTAACCCTGTATTCTGTTCTAATAAGACTTTACAAAACTTGTTTGCAAATCATCGTTTTCAAGTCACATCAGCTTAGGACTTTACCACATGGGAAAATATGGGTTTAAACATTGATCATCCTGTGAAAATCACGCAATTGCAATTAGCATTTTCACATGAAGTTGTGATTAAATTGCTATTATCCTGGAAATAAACAGGCAATAAACAGCAACAAATCATTCATGGGGAAATCCCATGAATGATTTGTTGCTGTTCATTGCCTGTTTATTACATGTTTATTCCTGGGAAAATGACAATTTAATTGTGATGTGTGTGAAAATGTTAATCATGATTGGGCAATTTTCATGGGATGAGTGATGTTTAAATCCCCCTATTTTCCCTGTGTGGTGAAGTCCTTAGAAGAAAGGTCTGCAAAGGTTCAAGCGAACAATTGTGTGTGCATATCATGTGGTTTCTATATAGTCAACTGCCATAGGGATTTAGTGAGACAAAGCTTTTCATTTGTTATTCTCAAAAGCAGAAATTAATTGTTTCCTTACTATTCTTCCTATGGCACAAAAGAAAGAATAAAAATAAGAATGTGTCTTTGAGCACTATCCATGCTTCAGAAATTCAGAATTATATGGTGTGTGTTTTTTTTAAAAAGCCCACAACAACAATAACAAAAAACATAAAATACAAAATATGCAGTTTCCTGTGCAAAAATAAAAATGACAGAAAAATAAAAAGTTATGCGCAAAAATCACATGCATTTTGTACATAGGAAAACACTGTACATAGGAAAACACTTTTTACCATCTTGTTTCAACAGGAGAATGAAGAAGAGCTGAAGCAGATGGGCAGAAAAAAGTGTATCCACACTGCATTATCTGAAAGTGGGCTGAACCCCCTTGACTTGGTGTAGCACAGCTTCTTTTTGCTCTGTTTTTTACCCCAGAGTGAAGCTTCATGTTACTTCCCAACCACTTTCACCTTGTGTGTCATCTAAACTCCCCACCTTCAAAATGGATGGAAGCCACTTTATTTTGCTCATGTGTTTCACCCAAGGAAAAAAAATCTCTGGAAATCAATATACAAAATATAGAAAACTATAAAACTAATATTAACACTTTACTATGATACTAATATATGTCCTGAACAAGGAGTTCTTTTTAGATATTTTTGAACTGTATCTGGAATTGAAAACTGAAAAATAAAAGGAGTCAAGTACTTTTTAGTTGTTTTAAATTAACTGTATTTGTTAGGCATCCTGGGATTTTATGATATAGGATGGGATATAAATATTTAAATTAAACAACCAACAAACCAACACATAGACCTTGGAGAAGGTTAATTCCTCTACTTTCACCCTGTTGTGACAATGTGATTTGGCTCATGCATTTATTTCAGAATTATTTCAGGACCACCTTGTTTCACCTTATTTCAGGACAAACTGAAAAAGTACGTAAAAATTAGATTCATGGTATGCATTTTATGTAGCATGAAATTTAGCTGTCCTTGAACTTCAGTCCCACTGAAACCAAAGGAACAAATTAATAATGACAGAGCTCTTACTGATTTCAGTTTATATATTGGTCAATGCACTCACCTGGGACCCAAGAAAGGTGCACATTTCCCATGCCATTGCTCCAAATGAGAAGACCCCGTCACCATATCTGGTGCATGTGATCAGGTGCCCCATTTCTGCATCAGACTCAGCGACAGGGGTATTCTCAGTCAGAGTGATGCATGACAAGGTAAGAATTCAGGGCAGGGAGGATTGCTGGTGTTTATCGCAGTTTCCTGGAATCTCTGCAGTAAACCAGGGGTTGTATTAACCCTGGGTATCATCTGTTTACGACAGGATTGGGCTGGATTCACTGGATTTGTGTCTGGTATACCAGGACCAGGCTTGATCCTGGCCCCAGGGTTTTGGCCTGTATCATCTTAACCAATTGACATGTGACTGGGGGGGGGGGAAACAAGGGCCTTTTGACCCATGTGGACAACCCCTGAAGTAACAAACCTAGTTTGGATCCAACATAAAATGTTTGAATCCATTTTAAAGGCTCCATGGTTTTGTTGTGTATTCCATGCACAAAGTGCTGCTTAAGCGGAAGGTGCCACACCATTTTATTATAGAACAGGATAGGGCGTCTAAAGTTTGCCTCTAAATGGCACTAGGATTAGTTTCCTTCCTTCCCTTAAAAGTGCATTTGTCCACCAATGGGATATGTTGTTTATTTTCTTTTCTGAAATAATAGTTCCAAGAAAATGAGGTTTCAGACTATAGTTGTTTTGTTACCCTCAAAGTATTTCCAGTTCTTTCTCCCCCCCCCCCCACAATTCCAACTTAGTTACTTTGAGCAATTTTAAATGCACATTATATTTCTAACCTAATCAGTTTGCACACCATTTTTCACTAGCAGTGGAGCTTAGCTAACAAAAATCTGTTACTTTAAGCACTGTTGGGTTTTCTATTACATACCTCATTAAAATAAAATTAAAATAGATACCAGATTTATGCCACTATTTTCAAAATAGTTTGTTCACTTTTGCAGTTTGATATTTCTGTAGACACATGAAATTACTCTTTTAATCAATCCTGTGGTGTCACTTGCTGTCTAAAGAAATCATAGAACAGGTAACAGTGTGATGGAATTCAATTCTGATGAGATTCTAGAAATAGATTCTTCTGCCAAGATCCTTGCACACTAATTAGAATGCTGTTAGAATGTGCTCCTGTTCTGTCACTGAGTAATCATTCAGGGTTGATCATTCCTTAGGAAACTGGTAAAATAAAGTGGCTCTGTTGAGCACCTCAAAAAAGGGTGGCAGGTGGTCAGTAATTTCATTTTTAAAAGCAGGTGGGATTTTAAAGAACACAGGAAATGGTTTTTATATCAGTTCAGATTATCAGTCTAGCTTGCCTAGTTTTGTCTATACTAGGGAAAGACAAGTGGCCTAGCAGGTGTTGTTGGACTTCAATTCCTATCATCCTTCATGGTTAGGCTAATGGGTAGGACTAATGTAATTTGTAATTCAGCAAAGTCTGAAAGTCACATTTTCTCTTGCTGGTCTGCAACTGACTGCTAGTCTGTTTTTTAACTTTGGAGTCAGATTGCCCCCTGCCCCAGTCTTACCTTGAGAAAATGGTAGATTCTGTGTCCTACCATGAAGCTACTTCAGCTATATGGAGCCTGATGCTCCCTTTGGGGATCAAACCATTTA
>NC_056525.1:185785746-185887513 GCF_019175285.1 Sceloporus undulatus | reverse complement strand
GATGATGATGATGATGATGATGATGATGATGATGATGATGATGATGATGATGTTTATTCCAACTTTTCCCCAGCTTGGAATACACAGTGGCTTATAACAATTTACAAACGTTGTTAAAAACTCATGAGATGCAAAAATTAAAATACAATTAAACAATCAGAAAAAGCAAAACCAAGTTAAATCATATACAGTGGTGCCTCGGGTTACGAAATTAATTTTTCCACCATTCCTTTCGTAACCCGAAAATTTTGTAACCCGAAACACTTTTCCATTAGCACTGGAAAGCCTATAGCTGCACTTTGCAGCATTTGAATTTCGCGCCGAAATGAATTTCGTAACCCGAAAAATATTTCGTAACCCGAAACAGTTTTTGCCAATCCAACTTTTTCGTATCCCGGAAATTTCGTAACCCGATCATTTCGTATCCCGAGGCACCACTGTATCATTAAAACACAGGCACCAGTACAATATTTTGTGATATCCAACACATTGTATATAGAGGTTCTGTCTTCTCTGTCTGTAAGTGGCTAAGATCTCAAACAAAGAATTCAGCTTTCCTACCTGGTTATCTTTTTAAGTAGAGATAATGTGGTCTGAACCAGAGCAAAGCCTACCACTGAAATATGACAACCTTTTCATCCCTTTTAGGATACTGGAGGTTGTTCAGTTTCTCCAGGAAAATTGGCAAAACAATCACTATAGATCCAATGCAGACACATAGCAATGTGCATCTGAATTTAACACAGTGTTTAAGATTGCATTCTGGACCCCTTTACCACTCAAAGATTATATTGCTAAGAGTTTTTTGGAAGGATTATATAAGAGCCTACCTCAAGTCCTAAATGCCTTCCAGGTCTTGCATAACTGTGCTACCTTTCATTAATCATGCTACCGGTCTGCTGAAATTATCAGTCCCTCACTGCCCCTAAAGTCAAACTGTCATCTTTTGGGCCTCCACTTTTCTTCCACCAGCCTTTGTATTCAGTCTGGAGTTCCACAAATGCAGATGTCTTCATATCTTAGCTTATATGTACCAAAACATATGGCTAGCATTAAAGAAGGAAGGTGCTTAAAGGAAGACTTCCTTTAAATTAGACTCTGGTCCTAGAGATTACTCTAGGATACATGTGCATATATCAAGGAAAACCAGTGTGGGTGTAGTGGTTTGAGCAGTGGACTCTGGAGATCAAAGTTTGAATCCTGGGTCAGCCATGTAAACCTACTGGGCTGACCTTGGGCAGGTCACACACTCTCAGTCTCAGAAGATGGCAATGGCAACTCTTTCTGAAGGAACATGCCAAGAAAACCCCATGATAGGGTTGCCTTAGGGTCACCATAAATCAGAAATTACTTGAGGGCACACAACAACAAAATCAAAGAAAACTAAAATGAACCCCCTCCCCCTCTAATATTAGGTGAAAATAACAAAAAAGATACAGTTCAGAATTACTATTAATAACATCAACAGGAAAAAGACAAAAAGAATGTATGAAGAATTAAAACTGGAATATGCAACTATATGGAAGGGGAAGTGAAATATACCTGGGAGACCTTAAAATGATTATTTCAGGCAGTATTTTGATAATTTTTTCTTCCTCTGCCTCTGTGACTGGCACATATTCCTTGATTATGAGAATATTTATAGGTCTTCCCTGAAGGCTTATTGAGATGATTCAATCCAAATTTGCATTGTATATCTCCTTAGTATGAAAGCCACCCAATTTCTTTGTGTCTTTTCATTTCCTGAGTAGAACACAGTTTAGTTATCTGTACATTTTAGCTTGCTAACCCCTAGTATTATTTTCCTTCCTTCCTTCCTTCCTTCCTTCCTTCCTTCCTTCCTTCCCTTTTTTCTTTCTACTATTTCCAGCTTCCCCTAGCTCATGCTTCCTATAATATCTGTTTGCATATTATACACTGCACTACTTTGGACAATGTTTGCATAGTTGGATCTGTCTGCTGCTTATGCTCCCATCTTTTTGAGTTTTTCTGTGCCCTC
The DNA here is from genome assembly GCF_019175285.1 of Sceloporus undulatus. Classification (NCBI taxonomy): domain Eukaryota; kingdom Metazoa; phylum Chordata; class Lepidosauria; order Squamata; family Phrynosomatidae; genus Sceloporus; species Sceloporus undulatus. The sequence continues at coordinate 185,885,514 of NC_056525.1, read as the reverse complement.
AATCATCTGTCTGTTGTGATTTCCCACTGTTGTTCCTTTCTATCTCTCAGTTTGTGTTCTAATCCTGCCCTCCCTCCCACTTTTTTCCCACTGTGAAGGAGTCCAGGTAGAAATTGGCAACACATCAACATAGGATTTCAAGCAAACATAGGCAACTGGAACACAAAAATAGGCAGCAAAGAAGAATTAAAAAACAGTAGGAAGATTTGGACTACCTGTAAGAAATGAAGTAGGAATGTGTCTGATAGAATTTTGTGAGGCCAACAACCTATTCATTGCAAACACCCTTTTCATACAACCAGAGGGGAGAGTATACAAATAGACAGCACCAGGCAGCCCATACAAAAATCAGATAGACTATATAGTTGGAAGCAGAAGATGGAAAAGCTCTAGTCTTGTTGCCAAATCTAGACCAAGTGCTAACATAGATCATAAAATACCTATATCAAAAAAATGAGTAAAGCTGAAGAAGAAAATGAAAATAATCATTATACCAAAACATTATCTAAATAATGTCTCAACAGAATTTATGGGTAATGTAAGAAACAGATTTAAGCTACTAAGAAAACCAGAAAAAACTATGGGTAGAAGCCAATGACATATTTAAGGAAGAATGCGGAAATACACTATTCGTGGGCAAGAGGAAAGAGAAAAAAACCAGATAGCAAATGTTTCAGGCAGTAAAGGATAGAAAATAAGAAAAACAAAAGGGAGATAGGAACAAAACCAAAACCATGAATGCAACTGTACAATGACAATTGTACAAGGATAAAGAAAACTACTATAACAATCACTGTGGAGAAATAGAAGACAACAACAAAAGGCAGAATGGTAGAAGATCTGAAAAATCAAGAAGAAGTTCAAACCAAGGGTTGGGATGCTCTATGAGAAGAAAAAGAACATATTACATGCCTAAGAAGCAATAAAAAAAGATGTTGGGTGCAATATATAGGAGCGTTAAATAAAAGAAATTGGAAAAAATAAAGAATGACACATGCAACAATCAACCATACAAATATGAAGCCCAAATTCTAAAAAGTGAGGTGGAACCTGCAATAAAAAAAACGGGGGCAAGGGGAATCACCAAGACCAGATGATATCCCAATTGAACTGATACATTCCAGACAGACAGAATCAACTCTAGTGTTAACTGATGCATGTCAACAAATATGGAAAACAAAACAGTGGACAACAAACTGGAAACTATCAATATACATCCACAAGAAAGGAGACACAAAAGACTGCAGCAGCTATAGGACCATAGCAGTAATTTTCCATGCAAGCAAAATTAGGCAACACAGACTCCAGTCATCCATGGAAAGAGAAATCTCAGAGGTTCAAGCAGGAGTGAGGAAAGGAAGAGGCACTAGGGACCAGATTGTAAACATATAATGGTTAACAGAGAACACCAAATAATTCCAGAAGAAAATCAGCATGTGCTTTATACACTATACCAAAGCATTTGACTGCATAGACCACAAAAAGCTATGGAAGGCTCTAAAAGACAGGGGAGTACCACTACATCTGAAAGTCCTGATGAGAAATTTGTGCTTAGGCCAAGAGGCTGCTGTCGTAACAGAATATGGAGAAACAAAATGGTTCTGAATTGGGAAAACAGGCAAGGCTGCAAAATATCATACGAAGAGCTGGATCAGACCTATCAGGAGTGAAGACAGGTGAAAGAAACATCAACAATGCAAAATATATGGGATACCTATATTCTGCTACTAGTAGAAAACACCATTGACTTAGAACAACTAAAGTTAAAGAAGAAAGTGCAAATGCTGGCTTACTGCTGAACATAAGGAAAACAAAATAATGACCATGGAAAATCTACATAAATTCATCCTAGACAATGAGAAAATCAAAATAGTAAAAGTGTTCCCATACCTTGGATTGAACATTGACCAGAAAGTTGAGTGCAGTCAAGAAATCAGATGACTAGGACAAGACAAGATTCTAAACTGTGGCATGTTCCAGACGAGCAAAAAGTATGTACTAGGTACGTACTAGGGCTAGGAAAGGGCATCCTTTCCGGACGCCCTAACCCTAGTACATACCTAGTACGTACAAAATGGCAGCACCCATTCAACATGGGAGCTGCCACTGGGACATCATGATCGCACCGCCTCCAAAGGGAGTGGCGTGGAAGTGACATCCTGGCACCGCGCGCGGGCGCCTGGGCGCCCTTTCTGCAACACCGGAAGGAGCTCTGAAATAGAGTTCCTTCCAGGTTTGTGTCACTGGGCGCAGCCTTTACACGGCTGCGCCAGCAACACAAATGAGAAAGGGGCCAAGCGGTCCCTTTCTCTTCATCCCCGCCACTGTTGGGTATTCTTGGGGCATGAAGCCCCAAGGACATGCCTTTCCAGGCCGTGGGGAAGCAGCTTTTTGATGCTTCCCCACGGCCTGGAAAGCGGCAGATTGGGGCCTCAGAGGCTGCCGCTGTGGCAGCTGAGGCCCCGATCCATTGGAGAAAGGAGCGGGAAAAGGCCGCCCCAAAAGGGCGGTCTGTAAACTGCCAAAATATATACAATTGAGCACTAAAGGTAAATTAGTCCAAAACATCATACTTCTCATCACTATGTACAAATGTGAGAGCTGGACAGTGAAGAAAATGGATACAAAGAAAATGAATTTCTTTGAGAGATAATGCTGGAGAAGAGTGCTGAGGATACTGATGGCAGCCAAAAAGACAAATAGGTCCTCAAACAGATCAAGCCTGAAATCTCCCTGGAAGCCAAGATGATCAACTTGAAGCTATTGTACTTTGGCCACATCATGAGAAGACACAATTCATAAGAAAAGAGAATAATGCTAGGAAAGGTAGAAAAGGGAGGAAGACCACACACCAGATGGCTAGCCTCAATCAGGGAGGTCATGGGCCTGAGTTTGTAGTACCTAAGAAGAGTAGTGGGGGACAAGGGGTCTTGCAGATGTCTCATCCATGGGGTTTCCTTGAATTAGGTTCAACTCAAGGTCAGTTATCAACAGCAGCAGCAACAACAACAACAACAACAGCTTGTAATGGTCTCTATAAAACCAAGTAATCTTTCCTTTTAGAAAGAAGAAAGAATGTGTATCTAAGCAATCATAGATGCTGAAAAGCTTTCAGTACAAGCCAAAATGGGTAGCACTGAAGTGTTTTACTGTATTGGTCTGGAATTGCTATTGTTTACTAGTTCAGATCTCCCATAAACATTGAATTTAATTTTCTTTGAAAGCAATAATGTTGCTCTCTAGCCATCCTGAAGTTAAAAATTAAACAGATGGGACAGTATCTTAAATGGCTGATAGAAATGTGAAAAATTATATAATTGTCAAGAGGCAGTATTTGCAGTTTTCTTGTTAAAATTTCCCCCCACTTTAAAAAAAGATGAACAGAGGAGACAGTGGTTTAAATAACTTATTATATAACTATTTGAAACAACTAAGGAGGTCTGTAGAAAATGTTCCACATACTGAGAAGATATTCTATATTGTAACTACACACACACATACACACACCAGCTTTTTAAAAGAACTGTCTCAGGTATGCATGCGTGCATACACAATATATATATTTTTTTAAAAAACTGGTATTCATTAGTTAACTACTCTGGATGATTGGGGCCTTTCAATTTTTGAGGCTGGGTGTCTAGACTGTATTTGACACTTTTCTATAACAAACTGAAGAGGCATTAACCAAAATCCAAGCAGTTCAAATGAACAGCAAAATCAAACCTTGTGCTGAAGGCAAAAAGAAGTCTTCCTAGTGTGAAAGGTTCCTGTCACTAAATCTTAAGAAGAGTAAGAAAGCTTGTCCTGAAGGGAAATGTTTTCGGTGTAAGTCACAATTCACTCTAGAGGTCGAAAAGAAAAGAATAAAACAGTTTGTATCAACAGCTTTGCACCTCTCCACTCCATGTAAGGACAAGATGTCCTGAACTGGGGTTCAAGAGCTCAGTCCTATGCAGGTTATATGTTAAAGGAATCCTAATTGTCTCTGCATTAAGGCAAATGCAGTACAGAAGAGGTAAAGAGATAGTTTTGGAATACCTGGCTTCTCAAAGGGCTGAAACAGACAACCTCATAAGATGTGCCATGCCCCCAAGCCAGACAGAAGCCACGCCAGAGATTACACGCTAGCCGGTTTCTATCCAGCTTGGGGCATTTAGATGCCACTTGCCCCAGAGCCAGTGAAAAGCTGGCTCCAGCAGCAAATGGGTGGGTTTTTTAGGCACTAAATAGGAATATTTTTCCCACTATTATTTGAGGTGGAAGCTGGCTGGATTGGGACCGCAGTGTGCAGTTGCCATGGCCCCCACCCTGCTTTCTCGGGGACAGCATCACACAACGTCTTTGAGAGGTCTGTTTCACCCCAGAATCGTTTAAGTCTCCAGGGCCAGATGAACTGAAACCAAGGGTATTCAAAGAGCTAGCAGAAGTAATATCAGAACCATTGATATTAATCTTTGAGAATTCCTGAAGAACAGAAGTCCCAGTTGGCTAGAGGAGGGCAGATGTCATCCAAATCTTTTTTTAAAAAGGGGGGGGGGGGCAAGGAAAAGGACCAAAATAATCACTACTCTGTCCACCTGACATCAATACCAGGGAAGAAACTACAGCAGACCATTAAACAGAAAGTCTGTAAGCACTTAGAAAGGAATACCCTGTTCAGTAAAAGTCAACATGAGTTTCTCAAAAACAAGTCATGCCAAATGAATCCCCCCCTCTCTCTCCCCCCCCTTTTTTTTTTGACAATCACAAACTTAGAGGATGAAGGGAATGCTGTGAATGTGGGGTATCTTGATTACGACAAGGGAGATTATCACATGGGATAAGGAGGGATCACTCCTGTCTTTACCCCATCCTGAGCCCTGGTGGCGCAATGATTAAATGCCGGTACTGCAGCCACTCACTCAAAAATCACAAGGTTGTGAGTTCAATTCCAGCCAGGTGCTCAGGGTCAACTCAGACTTGCTTCCTTCTGAGGTCACTAAAATGAGTACCCAACTTGTTGGAGACAATAAGCATACACAATATGGCAAACATCAGGGATAAACTCTTCTAGAACATGGTCACATAGCCTGAAAAATCCACAAAACAATTAGCATACAGTTGTAAACTGCTTAGAGACTACTCAGGTAGTATGAAGAGGTTTATAAATGAAGCTGTTGCTGCTGCTGTTGAAGTAGTTCTTATTGCACCCATGCTTATCCTGTCCTTCTCCCATCAGTGACACCCATCATTGTGATGGGGCCATGCCACTTCAGTGAGCAAAGAAGGTCAGGATAAGTGCAAATTTGTCTGAAAATCCTATCATGATCGTGTGATAAGGATGACTTCAGGAAGGGATAATGACAGACATCATCTGAAAATAATCATGCAATCACACCATAAGGACAGGGTAAGGATGGGAGCATTCCGTCCTTTACCTCGTGTGATAATCTCCATGTTCTCCCATGATATCCTTGCAAAAATGCTAGCAAAATGTGGGCTAGATAATGTGACTGTTAGGTGGATTTGTAACTGGTTGATCAACCAAACTCAAAGACTACTCAAAAATGACTCCTTCCCATTTTGATTGCATTTTGTAGAGAGGCGGGATATAAATAAATTTTATTATTATTAATTTTATTATTATTATCTTGGATAGAAGTGACTAATGGGGTGCCACAGGGTTCTGTCCTGGACCCAGTGCTATTCAACTTCCTTATCAGTGACCTAGATAATAGACTAGAAGATATGTTTATCAAATTTGCAGATGACACTAAATTAGGAGAGGTTGCTAAACCCCAGAGGACAGGATCAAAAGTCAAAAATACCTTAACAGACTAGAAAGTTGGACCAAAACTTACAAAATGTAGTTCAGCTGAAAGAATTGTAGGTTACTACACTTAGGTAGTAAAAATGAAACACACAGATATGGGATAGTTGACACTAATGCCATGATGCCACGTGCCATGTGGAGCAGTGAGAGGCATCAGAGCACCCGGGGGGGGGGGTGACTCTGCACCCAGGCCAGCCTTTCAGATCGGTCTGAAGAGGGCCCTAGTGGATCATAGGCTGAACATAAATCAGCAATGTGATACACCAGCTAAAGAAACCAATGAAATTCTAGGCAACATTAATAGTGATATAGTGTCTAGATCAAGGAAAGTAATACTACCACTCTATTCTGCTTTGGTCAGACCTCACCTGGAATATTATGTCACTTCTGGACACCACAGTTCAAGAAGAATGTGGACAAGCTGAAGCATGCCCAGAGGACGGTGTTCAAAATGATGAAAAGCCTGGAAACCTTTGAGAAGCAGCTTAGGGAGCTGGATATGTTTAGCCTGGAGAAGAGAAGGTAAAGAGTGATATGATAGCCATGTTTAAATATTTGAAGAGATGTCATATTTTTGTTTTCTGCTGCTCCAGATAGTAGGATTCAAATTACAGAAAAAAAAGATTCCAGTTAAACATTAGGAATAACTTCCTGATAGTAGGAGCTATTCAACAGTCAAACACGCTGACTCGGAGAGAGGTGGCACCTCCTTCTTCAGAGGTTTCTTTTTAAAAACAAAGGCTGAATAGCCATCTGTCAGGAGTGCTTTGATTGTGCATTTCTGTTTGTCAGGGGGTTGGACTGGACGGCCCTTGTGGTCTCTTCCAGTTCCATTATTCAGTGATTCTAAAGTGTCTTTCCCTGTCTTTTGTGATTCTCTTCCAGGTTTTTAGTTCCTTCATAGTACAGAAGAGATTGGGAAGCAGAAAAGCCTTGTAGCAAATTCAGAAATAAGCAGTGTGTTGGAGAATAGGAAAATCATAGCTATTGGAAAAATTAATTTAGCTCACATGCACATGTTCATACACACACACACACACACTAAAATCCATAAAACAATATGGAGTAGATGAGAGCTATGAGAAACAGGGGGTCTTTCTTGATAATTGCCACATTTGTTTTAATGAAGTTAAATAAATAAATCCATTTATGGTAGAGTGGTAGCTCAAAGGAATGATGCATCCTTAAAGATTTTATTACTATTTCAATGCACATTTAAAAGCACACATGATGACATGAGAATGAGGGGGCAAGGGACCTTATAATTTATCACATTTGTGGAACACACAGATTACTGAAGGCAAACACAGCCTAGGAATATATTGAAATATGAATTCTCACAAAATTCTCAGTCTTTTTTAAACAACTATATTCAGGTAAAGTATTTCAGTAATCCTGATTTCACAGATGTAATAATTTTGTGAAGTCACACATTTTCTAGAAATGCACTTGTGAGGTTAGAAAACAGCTACTGTACTGAAATCTGTTGGTACATTCTTGGTTTTGCGATATTCCCTTTTTGACCTTGAACAAATCCCTTTATCCCTCTCAGGCACTTTCCTTTTGTGAAAAACAGGAGCACATATATCCCCCCAACAATCCTTTTGTCCTGTTTTATCAAAGCAAAGCTTATTACAGCATATAGACATAAACCAGTTTCCTTTAAAGTCCTGAGCAATATTAGACTCTAAATCAACAAAACATTTCACTCCTTGTGAGCTCTATTTGCATTAATGGGTCCCCTGTTGTGTAAGTGTTTCAAGGATAGCTCTGTAAATCTTTCTCCACAACAGCTCAATGTAAGGTTTAAGAGCAGTTACACTACCTACTACTGTCCTTTTTAAAGACGAAAGAGCCATTGTGTGTGACCAGGCTACTCCACTGCAATTCCTCACTTTCACTTCTCTCTCTTCACTTCTGCAAGGTCCTCATATAGAATCTCTTGGGGTCACTTTATGAATCTAGACTGTGAAAGGGAAATATGTGGAGCACTGAAGAGCTTGGGGAAATTACTTTTTCATCTACAGTTTTTAGAAAACCATGCTGTGTTAAAAGCGAGTCCCTCCATTTATTAGAGCCTTCTTCCCAGATAACAAAGGGTTAAATGTTGAGAGAGGTACACTTTAATGAGGGATTACATCACAGCTGATGAGATGGCAACTGCCCAATGAGATGGGGAGTTGGAAAGTATTGTAAGTCTTTGAGATAGGTTTGAGAGACAGGTTTTAAAACATGTGGATGCAACATGAGGTTTTTGTCTGTCTGGAGTTTGTCTGCCTGCCTGCCTGCCGGCTGGTAATAATCTCTAACTCTTGTGGGGCAGACCAGGAGGAAGCTGATGGAGCTGGCCAATATACTCCAGGTTCCCAGCTATCCAGAAACATCAAAGACTGCAAATTCCATCTGAGCTATGAGTGAGATTAGAAACATATATCAGTCACTGGCATTAGGATTCGGATTTGATTTACTGGTTTGGTTGAAATATTTGTACTCTGTAACTTACACTTTCTGTTTGTGCCTGGAGGACAAGTTGGTTCTTCATGTAGTGATATCCTTTTGTGCTATAACTCCATAAATTAGAATAAAGCTTTTCTTTAAAGTACTTTGCCTCCTTGGACTCCTTTTTCACATGTCTTGACTTGGCTAGTTCTTTCCTAATTTGGCAAGAGAAAGTATCTGTGAAATGCCCCAGGAAAATCCTGATATGTTGCTAAGGTGGGGGGGGGGGGAGATAATTCATTGGATGGTGGCAGCAAGGTCTGTTTATAGATAAAAAGGTGGTTTCAAGGAGTCCCATCCAGTCCAACAGGAATGGAGGGGGACTGTAGAGAACCTTCACACATGCAACCTGGGATATTATGGAATTTGCATTCCAAATGTTGGGGTGGTATCCCCCCCCAGGTTCTGTGCCTACATATACAGAAGGGACCCCTTCACACTACACATTCATAGTACTATGATTCCACTTTGATTGCCCATGCAATTGTGGGATTTGCAGTTTAGAAAGGGGTATTCAGAGAGCCAGTGTGGTGTAGTGGCTTCAGTCTTTGACTATGACTCTGAGAAATCAGGTTTCTAATCTCCACTCAGTCATGGAAACTCACTGAGGGGTTCGACATACTGCCCCTTTTCAGACTGAATTGGGGCCATGGCAACTACATGCTGTGGCCCCAATCTCTCCTTTCTACAGCGCAAAAAGAAGCCACAAAAAGCAGCTCTTTTTTGCACCCTAGAAAGGATGCCATAGCCACTGGCACACAGCTTTTCCACGCTCTTTTGACACTGCATCATGTAGGCACAGCGCCAGAGGGATTTTGTGATGCCATGCCCTGTGTAGATAGTCACACCCCAAGTCTTCCCCCAGGCTGGCCTTTCCTGCCAATCTATACAGCCCCTGAGTGGCCTTAGGCAAATGACACTGAACCAGCCTCAGGGGATGGCAATGCCAAATGCCCTCTGAACAAATCTTAACAAGAAGGAAGCTTGCCATGAGTCAGAAGTAACTTGAAGTCACACAACAGCAACAACAGCAAAAAGTAGTTTAGAAGTCTCAGCCAGAGAGCTCTGGTGCCTCACTGAACTACCAACCCCAGGATTCCATAAGATACAGACATTATATTTAAAGTAGAATTATAGTGCTATAACAGTATTGTGGGAAAGGACCCTTTGTGTTGCATTAAGCTAATTCCAGTGTTCTGTCACTAATCATTTGCTGTCTCCTGACTCAAACAGAACTTGTGCCCTGTATCACTCTAAAAGAATACATAAAATAAACAAAGAACCTTATTGTGCACCAGGTAGGAAATTGATGGGAAAGGTATATTAAAATGTATATCCCACCTGTCCATCCCATAAGGACATCCTTGCACTTATGTTCTCAGGTGATAGGCAGGTCCTCAAGTCAATCTTGGGCTAAATAAAGGACAATGGTTGTGCAATAGGTTGTAAAATAATTTGGAGAGCCATTGCAGTCTATATGTTAAAAGCGTTGGACTGGGATTTGGGAAATTCACATTCATGTTCCCAATCAATCATGAAGCTCACTAGATAACCTTGGAGTAGCCATTGTATATCTCTTCTTAACCTACCTCACAAAGCTGTTGTACAGATAAAGTGGGGAGGAGCGTACACCTCCCTAAGCTCACTGAAGGAAAAATAGGGTATAAATGTAATAAACAGGTAAATAACAGGTTTACATTGGACTTTCTCTCTACCAATGAACCCCAACTAGCATGGTTGATGTTCAGGGACAATAGTAATTGCAATCCACAATATCTGGAGGGATGTGGGTTGCATGCAGCTGGTTTAGATTCTAATCAAGTAACAGCAAAAGCAGTGGCTTTATGATTGTAAAGTAATAGCTGCTTTACAACAGTTGTGAAGTAGCCAAGTAACAGTGGCATTTTTCAAATCATTTTTATTGAACATTTGCTCAGTGTTCAAGGCACAACTTAGCACACTTTCCACCTCTAGAAGTTGAATTCCCATTTCTGTGCTCCCTAGTGCTGTAAAACTATCTACCATCTCTCCCCTTAAAAACAATTGAACATATGGGCTCTATTATAAAATGCTATATCTGCTAGCAGAATGCTAACGACATTTGGCAGATGCCTTAGGTTTCCAGCAGGAGAAGAAAAATAATTACTTCTATTTAAACAATAAAAACATTTACAAGAATAACATGAAAGTTTCACAAATTTCTGGTTACAGATGGGCTGAATGAGAACTACCTTCTGCTCCTTCCTGTCCACAGGGAACAAAGAGAATATACACCTGCCCTTGATTCTGTTTTGTGCAACAGTAAAACAATCTAATTATGTAGGGTCAAACTGGCACCAAAGAATGAGGAGAAAGATGGGGAGAATCTCTGGGCCAACATTGAAACTGATTTACAATGAAGGCACTCATGTTAATTCTGAATTGTTCATTAGAAAGAGCATATGCACATGTATGCAAAATTTGTTAGCCTATTATATTGTTTTTCCTAGGAAGATCACACATTACATTCATGGTTGTTATATCAGAAAGCAGCTACTTTTTTCTGTTGCAATAGCATGAAATAAGACCATCTCTGACTATTGATCCACTGAGGCTCCTCTTGTCTATTCAAGTTGGTAAATAGCCTCCCAAGTTCTCCTAAGTCTTTCCAGTACAGGGACTCTTTCACACTCCGTAATTATAGCCCTTTGATGCCACTTTAAGTGCCAGGACAACCTTCTACAGAACCCTGGGATTTCTAGTGTGGGGAGGTGCTAGACCTTTCTGACTGGGAATTCATACATGCATACATGTGCACCAAAGGTACCATTGTCAAATTTTTATGGAGGTTTAAAAGCTGAATGTGATAAAGTCTTGAATGTTAACCACTTTCCTATATGAACTTACATACTGGTGAAACATCAAAAGGATTTCAGATGCAGATTTTGATACTTTATCAGTGGGTGGACATCATTTTTCTTTCTCCAATAATGAGGAGGAAGGAAGACATGGAGATCAAGGTTTTGGATGAACTATAGTAGGGCAGGAGTTAAAAAAATACAGCCATCCAGAAGTTGTTGGATGGCAACTCCCTAAATTCCCTAAATTGCAAATACCAAAATTCCATGGCAGTTAAAGTGGTGTCATAGTGGCATAAGTGTGTGCTGTAAAAGGGTCCTAGGGATCTCAGATGTTTTTAAAACTAGAGGTGCTAGAGAGTGAATGTGGAACCTTCTGTATGAAAAGTTATATGCTTTTTCATCTTACCCGCTTTTTTCACCCCTGAGCCAGACATTTTTTTTTTTTTTGGTGCACTACAATCATGGTGTGAGCTGATCATGAAGGCACAGCTTTACATTAAGGAACTGAGTGAAAGTATGTGTCAGAGATGCCCTTAAATTCTACAGCTCAGTGTATCAGATAGTCAGCTCAATAAGAGTATGGAAAAATTTATGCCCATGATTGAAGTACTTCAATATAATATTGCTTTATCTTTTAAATATGATACATTACACAAGCCACTTGGAAACTAGCATTCCATCCTTCATATAGTAACATTCTCCAAAAGTTTTAATCTTTTCTTCTTCTTCATATGCAGAACAAAATAAAACTCTTCTTAAATTAAGAACTGTGTTTGCCATCCGGAAGTCAGTGCTGAGCAGATAAAAAGCAACAATAGAAATGCAAATCCAGCTCAAATCATTCCTTCTAGAGATGAAAAATTCAAAAATTATAAACATAGTAAATACAAGAGCTGGGAACTGCATATTCTTGAATGTTCTCATTTAACAATAGTTTTGATTAAAAAGTTTGGCAACCTAGCAAGAAAATAGAGTTTAAGCAATGAACAGGCAAGCTCCCAATCAGTGGACTGGAAATTTCAGATTACTGTGTACTTAACTAGGGGAAATGGGAGAAAAGAGAAATTTCAGAAAGATGCCACTTTTCATTAATTGTTTAAGCAAATTAAACACAAACTCACTTTAAAAAAAAATCAAGATGATAACCTAGGGCAGAATATCTGCAAATTATCAGAAGACTATACATCTACAGTTATGCTCCAGCTACTCAGAAGATCAAACAAGGATCCAAGGTGGATAACACCCAATGGCCAAAATCTGACATCAGAGTTGTTTGTCATAAATTTATTCATATTGAATTATGTGTTGACGTGACAACCCTTGCACTGAATGGCAACTGAAAGTGTAACCAAATGCCTATCCAAAAGCACAACTGAAGGAGTACCACCAGCATTTTCAGCAGGGGCATATGGATAAATATGTGCCAAGAATATGCATTTACATTGACAGTGGCACTGCATGTTCAACTCCACTTCTGTGATTTGGAACTGATTTTTTTTTTATAATATGACCCCTGTTCTTTTTTGTGGTCACATTAAAAAAAGAAAGTGCATGCATACTGGATTGGGAGCATTCCCTGCCACACACTCCTTTATTGGCACAACCAGACTGTTGATAGTTCCATATGCTCTCTTCCACCTTCATCCTTAATCCCACTCCTGTCCTATTCCCTACCCAGTGTGTTTTGTGTGTGTGTGTGTGTGTGTGTGTGTGTGTGTGTGTGTGTTTGTGTTTAATGCAATTCTGCACTTAGGATGTTGTGGTTTAAAGAAAAAAAAAGAAAAGAAAAAAACTTTACAAACCCCTAAAATTGTTCTGTAATTGAAGTTGAGAGCAAAAGAGAAGGGGGAGAGAGGAAGAGGAAGAAACACAGACACCACATGACTGTGCAACACTGGAATTTCCAGGAATATTTACTGCACCTGAGGACTAGAGCTAGACCAGTGTGATTAGGAGCTTATTGACTTTTTTCCCCACTGAGATACAAGGTGTGAGCTAACCGTGTTTGGAGGACAAAGCAGCAGTGAGAGGGAAATGACGTAGTGAGATAGTATCCCCTAAGGTGTCATTGTCAAATTTTTATGGAGGTTTAAAAGCTGAATGTGATAAAGTCTTGAACGTCAACCAATTTCCTAGGTGAACTTACATACTGCTGAAATATCAAGAGGATTTCAGACGCAGATTTTAATACTTTATCAGTGGGTGGACATTATTTCAAGGTTTTGGCTGTACTACAGTAGGGCAGGAGTTAAACAAATACAGCCATCCAGATGTTGTTCGATGGCAACTCATAATATTCTTCAGCATTGGCTATGCTATTTAGGGCTAATGGGAGTTGCAGTCCAGCAACGTTTGGAAGACTCCAAAATTTCCAGCCCTGGACTAGTTTCAATTTCCTTAAATGCCATTCAATACAACTAACTGACAGAATAGATGATAGTGAACCTGTTCTCATTCTGCAAAAGAATTATCTCGGACGTCATAGTCTTAGTGCATGTTTACACCTCCTGAGACTAAATGGAAAAAGAAATGTTCCTTGCTTTGAAAATGTGCACAGGATTACAAGATTTTGGGGGGGGTAGGGGTGAGGGTGGGGGCAGGAATAGAGCCAGAAAAACACTATGTGAAAAATGTAAACAGATAACATTTGTACAACTGAAAATGTATGCACACTTTATACAAAGTGAGGGGAAATTATGTAACTTGGGTAAAATGTATAAATTCATGTATATGTTAAGGGGAAACATATACAAAATATGTCTGGATTTCATTATCGGGGCAGGGGGAGGATAAGAATAAGATGCAAGTGGGATTTGAGAAATAAAGTGCCATAAAATTTAGACTGAGAAACCATCCCATCCTCTGTTCAAGAAAACATGCATGGGTATAAACCTCACATCATACCATTGTTGTTGTTGTTGTTGTTGTTGTTGCTATTGCTGTTGTTGTGTGTTGTTGCTATTGCTGTTGTTGTGTGCCTTCAAGTCATTTTCAATTTATGGTGACCCTAAGGTGACCCTATCATAGGGTTTTCTTGGCAAGATTTATTTAGAGGAAGTTTACCATTGACTTCCCTTGAATCTGAGACTCACCCAAGGTCACTCAGTGGTTTTCATGCCAAGGAGGGAAGTGACCCCTGGGCTCCAGAGTCATAGTCCAAAACACAAACCACTATGCCATAATAGCTCTCCACCTCATCCCTTGAGTGCACTTAAAGTGCAAATGGGAAGAGTCAGCCTTTGCTGGGAGAAGTGAGTCATGAAAACTTTCCAAACCAATTTGTCTCCATTTTACAAGCAGTAGGCTTTAGGAACATCTCATCATTTTAAGGAACATCAGAGTGTTCCACAAGTTTTCCTTAGCTATTAACTTCCTGTACATATCTTCCAAACAGACCAGTCAATTTGATAACCAGCAATACCGTTATCTGGTACACAACTCACATAGACCCCAATAAACAAACAAACAGGGAGAAGAAAGCAAAATAAAAAATTCTACAATCATGTGCTGGTAAAAAATATTCCTACTTAATCTCCCAGAGAATAAGAAGACAGGGTTTCAGGGGGAAAGGAATATCAGGTTATTCTCTGGGAGTGCAAAATCTTTAAAAAGGAGGAAGCTGGAACAGAGCGAGTATATAAATCCCCAAACCTCCACTGCCTCTGCATCTATGTGCTACTCAGATATACGTAAATATGAACACACATGCATTCTATTAATTTATGAATTTGTTTCCACACTTTGCCTAATTTATGTAATGCCTCCAGTTGACTAAAGTCTGTTTGTCTATAGTTTTTACCCAATTGTTGTTGTTTTGTGTGCCTTCAAATCTTTTCTGACTTATGATGACCCTAAAGCAAACCTATAATGGGGTTTATGACCTTTTAATTTTTTTTTGCATTTTGAACTATACGTACAGTGTGGTGTGGAACTGTTCATGCTTTATTTCTCAGAAAAATCCTGTGAGCCTTAGAAATGTGCAGCTTCTTGAGATCAGGTAAGTATTTTCTCACAATATATCTCAGAAAGTGTGAAATGTTATTTTTGTCAAAATGGTCACACTGAAAGATTCCCCCTCCCATCCTTGCAAGGATTAAGAAAGTATCGGAACAGGCCCAAAATAATTTCATATACACATGCAAACATACATACATATACACACATACATAAATGTGTTAAACCAGTTTTATTATATATTTTTCTGCAATTTTGTTAACTGGCTTGCCCTTTGAGAAAAGTCTGAATAAAATTTGAAATCAATCTGTGCATGGAACCCCATATCCCCAATACAAACTGCTGTTACTGGATTGAGGATTATGTTTTTATTCTTTTCTCCCCTGAGGAAACTGTTATAAATGATTGGAATGAAGATGAAACATCTTACAAAATTATAAATTGATTACATCATGGCTTTTGTATCTATGTCTAAAACGGATGTTTCCAGAGGCCCTTTCATTTTGCATAATTAGAGCTTTATTATTTCATTCAACGGCCATGGATCCATCTTGTGGAATCATGGGGTTTGTAGCTCAGTGAGACATTACAGGTCTTTGGTTGAGAATTTTAAATACCCCTCCCTAAACTGCCAATGGGCACCCAGTGTGGCATAGTGTCAGATTAGGAATGCCAGACTAGGACTCTGGGAGACCACAGTTCAAATCCCCACTTGGCCTTCAAACTCAGTAGATAGAATTGAGCAAGTCACACTTTCTTAGTTTAAGAGGCAAGCAACAGCAAACCTCTTCTGAATAAATTTTGTCATGAAAAACCCTTGATATGGTTACCTTAAGGAAGGTAGCCCATTAGGAAGGAATGCAACCGCAAATCTTAGAATTCTAAAGGTTGGATTCATGACAATCAAAGTAGAATCATAATGCTTTAATTGTGTAGTATGAAAGGGCCCCAGGCTTCATGCTTTCCTAGGACATATGTTCCCAGATACATCAGAACCTTATTTCCACATTTAGGGAGGAGGATGCCTTTCCTTCAGAAATAATGGATGATGTTATAATTGTTTTAATAACCTGTTTTGGTCAGGAGTAATGGAGAGGGATGAGAAGTAAATCCAGATTTTATACCAAAAGTCAGAAATTGTAAAGCATCAGATGGACTATACTGTTGGCACACTTGTGCAACCTGAAGTGCACAATGGCCCCAAACAATCAGGGTTGGTTGGTCTTTAAATGTGAGTGACTGGATGGTTCCTTTCTGTTTTGACCAAAAAAACAAAAACAAAAACAAAAGCTATTTTAATCCCAAATAAGGTGTTGTAGGAATAGCATTAAATGGATGTGGATATTCTCTGGAGGTTCATAATGCACACGCTTGTCCATGTTTTTGTCATCTTTACCAGTGATGGATTTTGAGGGGGCTTAGATAACATGATAACAAATCCTGTGATGTCACGCTCATCCAGTTCTTCTCCCATCAATGAAGTGGAATGGTCTTGTTGTTTTTCATTAATGGAAGTTTCGTGTTAATGAAAAGTGACAGGACCATGCCACTTTATTGACGGGAAAAGGATGGGATGAGTGTGGCGTCATGGGTTGTTGTTTGATAATCCTCATGTGATCATGCAATAAGGGTGAGAGCATCCCACTTCTTTCCCATCCTTTTTCTCCATATGAGTATCTCTTGTGAATTGCTGTTTTCGGTGTGCAGTAGATTTTAAAGATTTTATGTGCTGTTACTCAAACTTCTGTTTCATTCAATGCATAAGCAAATCATCAGTATCTACCCAGGCAATACTGGGTACATTGTCTAGGCTATGAGAGCAAATAGTGCATTGGAATAACAAATAGAGTTGTAATAGCAAATAAAGAATTGAGGCTTTAGTAGTCTGCATGTTCTTTTTATTTATGGCTTTCATATTACCCATATGATTAGTCTATCTTTTTCTTAGTAAGCTATATACTCCTCTAGATTTATCTCTGTAAAGCAATGCATTTTTTGAGTAATCCCCAAACTTTATCCTTTTTAATCGGCCTACCTCTTTCCTTCCTGCTCTTTTCTGATTCTACCTTCTGCTGACAGAATGTAATGATCTTTTTCTTGTTTTCAGCTCTCTTCCTTTATTTTTCCACCATGTTATCTGATACTAGAGCTGCAAAACAAACAAACAAACAAACAAACAAAAAAGCCTAATTAAAAATGGACCATTTTATGTTTCTTGTATAAAAGCGTGTGAGCACTTCAGTATGAATACCCCTTCCTTCCATCCATAAGAACTAATTTTGGTCTGAGATACAGTAAATAACTTTTGAAATCTATTTTCTTTCCCACTGTAGCTCAGACCAAACTTGAACTGAAAGTGAGTTTGGAACAAATTACGATATATCATTTCAAATGTGTATTGTTTCGTTTTGTTGTATTTTGGGTGTTTCAGAGGTGATATTTATAGTTAGGCTACCAGAGTAAAGGTATAGCTTTTCTGTTCTTGAAATTCAGATTTAAAAAATCAAGTAGTTACAATTATAATGAAAAGTGCCACAATGTTACCATTAGGATACTAGTTGTTAACAAGTAAAATTTTACTTTCCCATTTGCTAACAAGAATGAAAATCATTACTTTTAGTTACTGTTTAAAATTCTGAATGCTAAAACCCAGCAGTCTGTGGTAGAGATGCAAATATTTGACTTTCATTTTTGCAAGTAAGGTCAAATCTGTTGAAGAGAAAACAATATTTTTTGCATTGTTCTATCCGGGTATTAAAACATTCCAAAGTGTTAGGCATATTATTCTGTACTTAGGCCTGTTACAGACAGACCAAAATAAAGCTGCTTCGAGTCACTTTGGAGATATGGTATTTCAATGATGCATGCGTCCTAAGAGTCCAAAAGCCGCACCAAAGCTGCACTCCAGTCCTTAGAACTGGCGCATGGCTTTGGTGCGGCTTTTGGCCTCTTAAGACGCATGCATCATTGAAATACCATACCTCCAAAGTGACTCAAAGCAGCTTTATTTTGGCCTGTCTGTAACAGGCCTTAAATATATTTGAGGGATGTGAGAATGGGCAGATAGTTGTCAAAGATTGGTGTGAGTAGAAAAAGCATAGAAGTCCTGGACACACAGGAAACATCATTTTGGGGTAGATTTCAAACACATCTGGTCTGGATCAGTTTGCACCTTTGGAATCTTGTAGCATCTTTCAGACTAGCTTCTAGAAAGAAGTTGGTTGCATAAACTTTTCATACATGCAAGTCTACTACATCAGATTCATGAAGTTAAGTTAGGGATGCCATATCCTGCCAGTAGGCGGGACAAACTCGCTTTTGGCACTCCGGTTCTGGTCCCGGTCCGGTTTTGCACCAAAGGCGAGACTGCCCTGCCCACGGCCACCCACCTCCTCCTCCACCACCTTCTTCTCTTCTGGCCACGCGTGGCTGCTCATGCAGCCGGCAGGCCCTCAGCCACTGCCTCCTCCTCCTCCTCTGGCTCCGCCTCTGCCTCCCAGGCCCAAGGCAAGTACCTAGCATGGTCACGCGGAGGAGGCGGTGGGTGGCTGCCTGCCTGCTGCCTTGGCGTGCGGGTGGGCAGGGAGCGCGCCAAGCCAGGCAGGCACCTCCACCTCCTCCTCTGCCTCTGCCTCCTGGGCCCAAGGAAGTGCCTAGCACGGTCACGTAGAATCGCGCGAGGCGGAGGCAGAGGAGGAGGTGGAGTTGCCTGCCTGGCTTGGCGCACTCCCCCCTCACCCCTGCCCCAAGGCAGCAGGCAGGCAGCCACCCACCGCCTCCTCCACCTCTCGTGCCTCTGCACGACCGTGCTAGGCACTTCCTTGGGCCCGGGAGGCAGAGGCAGAGGAGGAGGCTGAGGCGGAGGTGGGTGGCTGCCTGCCTGTTGCCTTGGCATGTGGGTGGGCAGGGAGCATGCCAAACCAGGCAGGCACCTCTGCCTCCTCCTCTGGCTCCGCCTCTGCCTGCCAGGGTCAAGCCAAGCACCTAGCGCGGTCGCGCAGAGGCGCGCAAGGTGGAGGAGGCGGTGGGTGGCTGCCTGCCTGCTGCCTTGGCATGCAGGCGGGGGGGGAGCGCACCAAGGCAGCCACCCACTTCCTCCTCTGCTTGGGCCCAGGAGGCAGAGGAGGAGGAGGGAGGGAGGAGGGAGGGAGGAAGGAAGGAAGGAGGAGGAGGGAGGAAGGAAGGAGGAAGGAGGGAGGAAGGATGAGGAGGAAGAAGAGGAGGAGGAAGAGGATAGTGATGATGATGATGATGATGACGATGATGATGATGACGACGACGACGACGCTGATGATGATGATGATGATATGAGCCAGCTTCTGAGGCACGACCAATGTATGTTGCTCTGATTTTTACAAACTCATGCGCAGTGGAAAAAAACCAAAGTTCCTTGACCAAGTACACACTTCTGAGAAGTACAGTTGAATCTGAGGGCAAACCCACTTCTTGTTAAACCACCTTGACATATTCAGTATGCACAGCATGTTCAGTGTGAAACCCAAAGAGTTTGGTTATACAATAAGCCTCTGAAATATGCAAGAGGCCATGTTAAGTAAAGCCATGTTCAATGCCCAAATGTGCTGTTTGGAACAGGGGGAGGGTGGGTTGGCCAGAAAGGGAAAGTACATTTCTGCCATCTGTCTAGGAATAATGCCCAAATGCCCTCCATTTTGATCATGCCTAAGAAACATGCATTTATATTAACATTTTTTAAAAAAACATCATTTTTTTCGCATGTCCTCCATTTTTAAAAAATGTGCCCTACATTTGAAAATTTTGTCCTATATTTGTCCTACATTTGTCCCGGTTTGGAGATCCAGACTTATGGCAACCCTAAGTGAAGTACATAGGAACAGAAATTTGGGGTGTTAATTAGTATTATAAAATGTATGGTGTGCCAGGAAACCATTGTCTCTGTTCAACGCACTGCCTATGGACTGGAGTTGCAATCATACAGAGCTGTTTGTTATGCATAAAATGATGTTTTATGCACAAAACCACTGGATGTGAATTTTGCATAGAATAAGTCCTAAACTGTGATGATTTCTGTCAGTTTAGGGTTTCTCAACACACAAAAGAACCTGTTTTGACATTTTTTAAAAAAAATAATAATTATTATTTCATCCCTAATCATTCTTACAAATTTAGCAGATGCCACACTCTTCTGTAAACCACTTCATTTAATGAAATTGCCATGATCATGACTAATTGTACCTTATGCTCTGGTCTCAGTGACTCTAGGATTAGCATCCTCAGAGTTGAAAATAACCATCCTTGTAAACCTAAATACATGCTATGGTTGAATGGATGAGACTTGAGCTTAATCTGCCTGTGTTACTTGCGACTGATGGTACCTGTTCTTGCACTCAAATTTGCACGTTTGAAAAACTGTGTTGGGCCTCTTTCAGATGGAATACAAAAAGCTGCAGGTTTAATTAGCCTATGAGAATATTACAGAAAACAAAGGGATTTGGATTACAGGAGTGCTTGATTTCATTTTATTCTGTGATCCGACAGGAGTTGTAATCCCTATGTGCCTCCTGGAACAGTCTTCCTGGAATGGTTAAGAGATGATATTATAGCCTTGTTTAAATATTTGAAGAGGTGTCATATTGAGGATAAAGAAAGCTTGTTTTCTGCTGCTCCAGAGAATAGGACCCATAACAATGGATGCAAGCCACAAGAAAAGAGATTCCACTTCAACATTAGGAGGAACTTCCTAACAGTAAGAGCTGTTAGACAGTGGAACACACTTCCTTGGAGGTCTTTAAACAGAGGCTTGATGGCCATTTGTGAGTGATGCTTTGATTGTGAGTTCCTACATGGCAGGGGTTTGGACTGGATGGCTTTTGGTTTCTTCCAACCCTAGGATTCTATGATTCCCCACTGTGATAGTGTTGAGGATTTTTTTTGGGGGGGGGTGTCTACAATTGCCATCAACACCATCAAGAATGGTTTGTAGTCAGTACTGATGGAAATAGTAATTGAAAAACATATGAAGGACACCATGTTCTGAAACCATACTTCAGAAGAACTCTGAGAAAATGTTGATTGTTGATCTGAGATATATGGTCCTGAAGTTCAACTATCAATGTTCAACATCTAATCATCATGCATTGTCTTTCAGAAGCATCCTATTTTCCTGTTGTCATCTTACAATCTTTCTTAATGCAGCCTGTGTTTTCATCTAGGAACAGTAAAGAATGATTGAATTAATGAAAGGTGAAGACAATATTGGCAGCCAGATAACCTTATAAATGGGGAGTCATCTTTAAACAGAAGATAACTAAAGTCCCTGAAGGGATCGGGAGAATTCATGTACCCATCTGGTTCCTCAAAGGTCTCACATAGCATGAACATGGTTAAACAAGTCCAATTTTCTGGCTACACAGAAAACTTATTGGTGGCAACCCAGCACATGTATTTCTAAAATGTGTTTAACATTGTGGTCTTACTATCTAGCCAAATGGGTAAAAGAAAATGCACTGAATCTTATGAAGATTTCAGTGCTGAGAAGAGTCTGGAATGCTAGAATTGCAGAAGAGATATTAGCGCAGTATAGAATAGAATTTCCCAAAGAAATTAAGAAATTTACTCGATAAGGAATTAAAGGAAAGGAAGATAGATAAAACAGAAAAGTGGATAGAATTAAAACTAGGAAAACAAAATATAAAACATGTAGGAAAATAAAAATGTCATGGTTTCATTATATGCAAATAGAACAATGGTTTAAAAATTTGAAGAAAAAGAATACAGAAAGGAAAAAATATACACAATTCAGAAAGGAAAAGAACCATGAAAATATGAAAGGAATAACTAGCAAAATTTATAAAATATTAATGGAGAATAAAAGAAAAAATAAACCAAAATATTTGGAAAGAAATATGGGAAGAAGAATTAGGATGTAAATTTTGTGGAAATGAATGGAACAAAATTTGGGAACAAAGACATTTGAAAAATCTATCGGTACGAATTAAGGAAAATATTATAAACTGATTTGGAAATGGTACTTGACACCAGTGAGATTACATAATATAGATAAGAATAATTCAAAATATTGTTGGAGAGGATGTAATGAACTAGGATCATATATACATATGTGGTGGCAATATAAATACATAAAAATGTGGGAAATAGTAATATTAGAAATAGAAAACATTATTAATATAAAAATAGAAAACCAAATATAGTATTGTTATCACTATATAATGATGTAGAATGGAAAAAAGAAGAAAGAAATCTTGTAACAAACTTGCTTACAGCAGTGAGATTAATTACAGCAAGAAGTTGGAAAACGAAAATAAATGTGGAACTGGAGGATTGGTAGAAAAACGTTTGGCAAATAGCGATTAATGATAAATTCACATGTAAACTGAAAGTGAAGAAAGAATTATGGAAAAGAAATGATTCTGATGAAATGTGGAAAAAAAATATTGAAAAAGTATTAAGAAAAGAAGATGGAAAATTACCTTCACTTTGGTTGGAGTATATGGCTGGGAATGGCTCCGGGGAAGGGGTGCACTGAGGTGATATTTAGTATAAAATAAGTAAAGTGTAAAAACATATATCTGTATGAAGAATGTGTTATAATTTGTACTTTATAATTTAAAAAATGCTAATAAAAACAATATAAAAACATTGTAAGAGTATAAAATATATATTATACAAATTTTAAACAAACTTAAAAATGTAATAACATTTTAAGATGCTATCTTAGGCCGACAGACCATTGCTGCTGTGCAAAAACTGGCTACCCTTGTTGTTATTGATGGGCATTCATCTGCTAGCAGATAGGATACATAAAACTCATCAGTTCTTCCAGGAAAACGACTAAGAATTGGATAAATAAAAATGTGACGATAACTATGGTAAAAAGGGCAGTTCTACAGGACATGACCTATAGTCTCCACTGTGCCAGTTCCACAAGGACAGGTGCGTGCAGCATAGAGGATTCTATTATATCTCCCTTCCAATTGAGCTGAGGGTAGAACATTAAAAATTTTGCTAATGTGAATGCTATCCTGTGTTTTGGAACGCTTAGGAGACTCAAATGGTTAGCATAAAGAATCGCCATTATCTCTGAAATCAGGAGATACAGAGGCTACATTGACATGTTGTTGCAGCTCATTATCTATAATTCGTTGATGTATTTCCTTTTTGTTTTCTCATAACCCATTGCCAAAATGATGGTTTGTGAGAAACCTAGTTTATGATTTTTTAAACATCTTTCACCTTGTGAAGAAACCAATGGAGCCTTAAAAGCTTGTATTGTGTCTTTTGTGCATTTTGGTTTGCCAATAAATGTATAATTTTGGATAATTTTGGATTTTGTTATAATTTTGGATTTTATTTTATCAGTGGTCTATTATACTAGATGCCTAAAACATTGAGTGGTTTTGGTTGTTGTCACTCAAGTTGCAGTACAAGTTTAAAGTCAAAATTCCTCTGGAAGCAGAAATAAATAAATAAAATTCTCTTGTACTCATTCTTACCGTAATACCTCCTCCCTCTCCTTCCTCAAACCAATCTGGATTTGTATACAGATTCACTCTCCACTGCACAATCCACACTGTCAATCTTTCTTCACATCTCTAGCTTTACTCGCCATTGGGATATCATGCCACTTGCCTCAAAGGTGTGTTTGGGTGTGTGTGTGTGTGATGATGATGAGAAATCAGAGCACCCACGCACCTTTTGGAGGTATTAGGCATGGACCTAGACAACACTAAGACACCGAGGTCCTGCTGCTAAGATCTCTGAAGCAAAATAAAAGGAGAAAAGAACAAACCAAAAAGAGAAAAGAATTCCTATAGCCCTTTGATATATTAAGTGGGGCCCTGAACAACAATAGCTGCACCTGTAACCTATCCACAGTAACATATCCACAGGAAAAGCTGTGCAATGATAGCTGCACAGTTTTTGGAGAAAGCAGTGCAGCTTCCCATCATTTCAGGGAAAAGTTTGTCTCCCAATGGAGCAGAAAGAAAAATAGATTTTTCCTGGTACCCATCAGGATGGGGAAAACTGAGAATTGCTATTCCTACTAAGTGGCCCCCCTCATTGAAGTTCATATTTTAAGATTTAGAATTAAATGGTTTATAAAAATACCCCTGGTTAGCCCTAAACCTGTTGTCTGGTCTCCTTATTTTCTGAGTGGTTCAGCAGATCTATATTATCTTTCATCTATATTCAATACTATTAAATCCCTTCACTCTATGTTGGAGTTGGAAAGAGAGACAGTCTGTCAGTGGAAGTAGGTATTTAAGATGGAGCAGATAATGTCACTCACTCATCTACGTCAAGGTGCATTGTACTCAAAAGCAGCCATTTTATTTTGGCATATGAGATCAAATTCCTTCAGTTGTTTTTCCCTGTTGGTATTATGGTTGTTTTAAGCCTTCCAGTCAATTGTGAATTACAGTGACCCTATCACTTGTTTTCTTGGCTTTATTTTTTTTGGAGGAGCTTTGCCATTTTGCTCCTCTGGGGCTCAGGGATTTTTGCTTGCCCAAGGTCACCCAGTGGGTTTCATTGATGGACTGGGGGTTTGAACCGTTATCTCCTAGAGTCCAACATTCAGACCATTACAGTACATTTGCTTTCATCTCTCTCTATCCCTGGAAGTTAAAAAAAAAAAAACCCATTGCTTGAGACAGCTGCCTAATGCTAGGGTTGGCTTGAGGGTTGACATGGGAGTGGGTAGCACAATAACATTTTTTTTTTTTACATAGGATTCTGTAATTGCATATTTTTTTCTTTACGGTTAGGGTGAATCCAACTTTGTGCTCCTTGATGATGGCACAATGGTCTTTGTTTGTGTTCTTAGTAATAGGCGCCCTAGAAGAAATGAAGCAATTCATGGGACTTTAACACACATCGCTTTTAAACTGCCATAACAGTGGAAAAATAGCACTTTTGGTGATACCTAGTGCACACCATCTCTATTTCACCACTGCCTTGTCCTTGAAGCCATGTTAGAGTACACCTTGCCCTTGACAGGGAAAACATATAAATAAGCTCCCAATCATGCTGGTATAGTGTTAGTCCTCAAGTGCAATAAATTACTCCCATGGCAGTTCTGAGACTGGGCAATCATGTAGTGTCAATATCTCCTCTTCTTCCCACTCATTATTCCAGAAAAAGCAAGTGTTCTGTGATAATACACACACACAGGGATGTTGGGTAGGGCAGGATTAAGGACTAGGATGGAAGAGAGAACACAGGACCAGCAATGGACTGGCCATACTATTGGAGAGACATGTGACAGGGTGTGTTCCCAAACCAGGATGCATTTATTTCCTTTCATTAACATGATTGAGGCAGGAGTGGGGGTTGTGTGATAAAGTCCTTAATGTGAAGGTAGTGATGATGTATTGGTTGTGTGAAATGAACTATTACTAGGTTGAAAAGTCTGTATTGTATGTCAGCCTCCTAGTTCAGGTTTCCTGCAGCTCCTCCTCCATCTAGTCACTTGTGTGGTGCAAGAACTGAGTCTAACCTATAAAGAACCTTCATATGGTACATGGCCTGGGCCTGAGTTACTTGAGGGAACGCCTCTCCCTATATAATCTTCCCTGTACCCTTAGAACTATGGGGAAACTCCTACTTGAACATCCTAAGATGAGACTGGCAACAACCCACCAAAGAGCTTACACAGTGACAGCGCCTACTCTTTGGAACGCTCTCCCGGAAGAGATACGTTCTAGTGGTACATTGGAAGCCTTTAAAAAGGTTTTAAAAACCTATCTCTTCCAGCAAGCTTACCCTCCCAACTCTTTTTAGAGAAATATTCCCCAATTAGATTAAGATACTTGATAGCCTATAATTTTGACCATTTAATTTCTTATTTTAGATAATTTTATTGAATATTTATGATTATAATTGAATGTTTTAACTGTTTTTATACTGTATTATGATGTTTGTCATAGTTTTACCTGATGTGAACTGCTTTGATCTCGAGGAAAAGCGGCATATAAATAAACAGTTTATTTATATTATTATTTATTTATATGGATCTTGTGGCACCTGATTATACCAGTGTTCTATCAGTTTGACATTGTGGTGGTAGAACTATCCTCCCAAAATTTAAATAAAGAGGAAGAAAGTCAGCAAAGCAAATTGCTTTGAACTGCATATTATCCTGGGTCTTCACTCCCACCTGCAACAGCTTGAGCAAGACAGATCTCTCCCCCCGCCTGCTTTGTACAGCATTAGATGCCATCCAAATGATTTGCAGCATGTAGCAACCTCTGTATTGATTCCAAGTCTCTGACAAACCCTGTCACCTCTTGCTGCTTATGGCAACTCTCCTCATCCCTTTGACAGCCCTGTCAAATACTGATTTGTCCACAGTGAGGGAAGTTGTATGGCTGCCCACAGCTTCTCCACTGATTTTCCCCAGCTGTTCCAAGTGACAAGCATTTATTTTGTTGCTTTTATTTACTTCTTTCCATGTATATAGAATTGATTTTGTGGGCTTTGAACATTATTTCAGTTATTATGTTTAACAAGCTCATCTATTTCAGTGTGTGTGTGTGTGTGTGTGTGTGGAACGAGAGAGAGAGAAATGGGGAGTAATTTTTCTAGTATTCTACAATCCAAAGCAAATTTCTAAAGGCTGCATTCCCCAGTGGAGGATGACACTAAGTACTGTATTATTACTGCAGGAAGTTATGTATACACATTTGCTATGAAAGATTAAAGCATTGTGGTACTGAATCTGTTATTCTCATAGGTACATAATGAAACTTACGCAGAACTTGCAATGTGCACTCCTGTGATTAGCAGTATATAATTGTTGTTAAGGAAAAAGCAACATGGGACATACAGTGAAAGAAATAAAACATGTATGTGAGAGTCAGGGTGACTCAGCAGAAGCAATTAGAAGCCACACAGGTGTAAAAGGTAATGTAGTTAACAAGTCCTAAATGCCAAGGACAGAAATGCAAAGTGGATAATTGAACACACCTGAGAATTGTTAAAGTGGACAAGGTTGAGATGATGAAATCATTAATTATGGGATGAACCAAGAGAACCAATGAAAATGGTTGTACACACCCACTGGGTGGAAACTGACAAGAGTGGGTGGTGTTTTTCCAAGGACTATAATAATGGCTATGAATCCCAATGTATTTTGTGGGTAGTAGTTGAGGAGTAGTATTGGATAGTTTTGGAGCTGTATATAGTAGAATAAAGTAGATCTTTTATATAAGACTACTGAGTTGTCTGGTGTCTTGAGTCAAGCTACAAGAGCCAGCTGGATCCCGAAGAAGGGTGAAGACTTCTGTGGAAGCAAGAGTGAGAAGGCTTGGAGAGTTTGTCAGGGTCTTCAGCCTATTCTCTGTAACTCTGCTGCTTTAGAGCAAAGCTTTATCCACTGGCCAAAACTGGTCAGCGCCAGTGCGTAACAAGGTGGTGAGTTCGAGCCAGAGGTGAAGAGCTACAACTCCCATCATCCCTGACAATTGTGACATGTTTAGCTCTTCTCCCCTTTGAGTCCTCAAAATACATTTGAAGTATCACAGCGTTTGAGTGTGGTCTGCACCAGGTGACACTCCAGAAGAGGGGTTACACCCTGCTGCTGCATTGTGAGAAGGGCTGAGCATTCCCTGTCTGTCTTTGCTGAAGCTGCACTGGTCTACTTCTGAGGAAGCTGGTGCTAAAACTGCATGGGAGAGGGCAGTGTGTCCTTTTGAGAGCTCCCACACACACCTCCCTCACCTCCAGCAGCCCCACCATACCTGAAGGACACCACTGGTTGTTGTTGTTGTTGCAATCAGGTCACAAATCAAGAAGCTCTTTGCCTACTGGATGAAGGAGAGCAGAACAGGGGCCCACCAGATCGATTCCTTTTCCCCATTTCCAGAGACCATTGACCAGAGAACCATCTATAATGGCATTGGACATAATCCAGGATTTTGTCAACCTTACTGTGAAAAATTTGTTCATGCTAAGCCAGTGAGTAACCTATCACAAATCATAATTTGTCAAGATTTCTCTTAGTCTGATCTATGTCACATGTTTGGTGTAAAAACAAAAAGAGATAGATTCTATTTTAGCTTTGACAAATATGTAGATGGATGAGAAAATGAATATGGATAGATCAGACAGATACTTCAAGATAGTAAAAAATGTGTATGTACTCTATCTGAAAACAATTTCTTGAACTAATGTATTTCCCTTTGAATTCTGACTGCCCCCCCCCCTTTTTTTTTTTTTTTTTTTTTTTTTTTACTGCTAGTATTGCTTGCAAATAGCACTAATTTATGTGCAGGAAATGTGGATGTATCTGAGAGAACTATCTTAATTTTAATGCATGCCTGTTTGTGAGTGTGCTTTTGTTTATTTTTTGAATGCTCTCAATTTGCCTGTTGATAAAGCTGTTGTTTGTTCACTTAATAAAATCTGTGACTCTTCACAAAATCAATAGGTGTATGCTTTAAAAGCTCTATTTCTTTAGTTAACTGAACCTGGAAACATCATTAAGAGCATAATATTGGCACCAACAAGATGTTCTGGTTAAATTAAAATCAAGCCAAAACACCCACAGTCTTGAGATGCTGACAAATTACAAACCTGATGCAGAGCAGAAAGATGTTGAAGGGAGAGGATTGGTTCTCAAGCAATCTGAAGCCCCACACATGTCTACTTAAAAGCAAGTACCATTCAGTTCAATGGGACTTATTTTCAGGTAATTAGGGCCCTTTCCAGACAGGCCGTTTCGTACGTATTCCGTACGTACTAGGGTTACCTAGGGGCATCTCTCTTAGACGCCCCCCAACCTCCTTAACTGTCATCTTTCAGCCTATGAGGAGAGAATAGGCTGGCCCAGCTCCATCAGGTCTAGCCTGAAGAAAGAGGCTCCTCCCTCCATAACTGTCATCTTTCGGCCTATGAGGGGGAGAATAGGCTGCCCCAGCTCCATCAGGGCTAGCCTGAAGAAAGAGGCTCCTCCTTAACTGTCATCTTTCGCCCTGTGAGGGAGAGAACAGGCTGGCCCAGCTCCACCAGGGCTAGCTTGCAGAAGAAGAGCCCTCCCTCCAGTTCATCTGCCTTGGTCCAGGCCTCAGAGGGAGAGAAGAACTGCTGGACCTGATCCCCTCCCCCCCCCACCACCATTCCCTTCTCCTTTTGTGTCGTGTCTTTTAGATTGTAAGCCTGAGGGCAGGGAACTGTTTATTAACCCCTCTGTTGTAAACCGCTCAGATTCCCAGTGATTGGGTGGTATATAAATAAATCCTATTATTATTATTAGTAGCAGTCATAGTACATACAGAGTATGTACAAAATGGTGGCGCCCATTCTACATGGGCGCCACCATTACGACGTCACAGCCGCACCGCCTCCAAACAGAGTGGTTCGGACATGACGTCCTGGTGCCGCAGAAGGGCGCCTGTGGCACCCTTTCTGCGGTGCCAGAAGAAGCTCCATTTTGGAGCTTCTTCCTGGTTTTGTGTCACTGGCGCAGCCTTTACACAGCTGTGCCAGCAACACAAAGGAGAAAGGGGCCAAGCGGCCCCTTTCTCCCTTTCCCCGCCGCTGTTGGGGTTTCCTTGGGGCTTGAAGCCCCAAGGACACCCCTTTCCAGGCCTTTTGCCGCTTCCCTGCAGCCTGGAAAAGTGGCAGATTGGGGCCTCAGGGCTGCCACTGTGACAGCTGAGACCCTGATCTGTCGAGTAAAGGGGCGGGTACAGGCCACCCCAAAGGGGCGGTCTGTAAACTGCCTAGGCCTAGTTTGTTGTTTGTTATTAACTGCCTTTGAGTCGATCTCAGCTCTTGGTGACCCTATTGAGGAGACATCTCCAAGTACCCCTGTTCTCCACTGCTCTGCTTAATTCCAGCAACCTCATACCCATGGACTCCTTAATAGAGTCTATCCATCTAGCATGTGGTCTTCCTCTTTTCCTCCTTCCCTCCACCTTTCCCAGCTTTATTATCTTTTCCAATGACTCCTTCCTTCTCATGATGTGTCCAAAGTACGACAGCCTCAGTTTGGTCATCTTGTCTTCCAGGGAGGTTTCCGGCTTCATCTACTCTAGGACGCAATTGTTTGTCCTTTTGGCTGTGTATGGGATCTTCAATCTTCTCCAGCACCACATCTCAAATAAATGGATTTTCTTCCTATCACCTTTCTTAACTGTCCAGCTTTCACATTCATACATTGTCATAGGGAGTACAATAGCTTGTATGATTCTAACTTTTGTTCTCAGTTGTATATCTTTGCATTTTAGAATCTTTTCTAGTTCTTTCATAGTCTCCTTCCCCATTCTTAATCTTCTTCTGATTTCCTGATTGCAATCCCCATTTCTATCAAAGTTTGATCCCAGGTATGCAATTTTTTTTTTACTATTTCATTTTCTTCATTGTCTAAGTGAAGGTCCTCGGTGGTCATTATTTTTGCTTTCTTTATGTTCAACATTAAGCCTGCCTTTCCATTTTTTTTCTTTGATCTTCCTTAGAGGTTTTCTGTTAATACTATGGTT
This sequence comes from Sceloporus undulatus, assembly GCF_019175285.1. Taxonomy (NCBI): domain Eukaryota; kingdom Metazoa; phylum Chordata; class Lepidosauria; order Squamata; family Phrynosomatidae; genus Sceloporus; species Sceloporus undulatus. Next base: position 185,854,927 of record NC_056525.1, on the reverse strand, counting down.
CCATCTGCATATCTTAGATTGTTGATATTCCTTCCTCCTATTTTCACTCCCCCTTCTTCTGTGTCCAATCCTGCTTTTCTAATAATATGTTCTGCATACAAGTTGAACAGATAGGGTGAAAGGATGCAGACTTGTCTGACCCCTTAACTAATTGGGAATCATTGTGTTTCTCCATGTTCTATTCTGACAGAAGGCTCTTATCCTGAGTACAGATTCCTCATCAGGACTATCAGATGTGTTGACACTTCCATGTCTTTAAGGGTGTTCCATAGCCTTTCATGTTCTTTGGAGTCAAAAGCATTGATATACAGCATGTTCTGATTTTCTTTTGGAACTCCCTAGTGTACTCCACTAGCCATTGTAGGTTTGCAATGCAGTCCCTAGTGCCTCTTCCTTTCACGAATCCCACTTGAACCTCTGGGATTTCTCTTTCCATGTATGGCTGTAGTCTATGTTGCAAACGTTTGAGCATGATTTTGCTTGTGTGGGAGATCAGTGCTATGGTCCTATAGTTGCTGCAGTTTCTTGTGTCTCCCTTTGTGTGAATGGGGATGTATATTGATCACTTCCAATTTGTTGGCCCTTGGTTTTTTTTTCCATATCTGTTGACATATGTTGGTTAGTAATAGAGTTGACTCTGTCAATGTGGCTTGCAGTAGTTCAATTGGAATATCATATGCTCCTGGTGATTTGTTTTTCACTATTTCTCTTACAGCAGTTTCCACCTCACTTTTTAGAATTTGGGGTTCATCTTCCTATGGCTCTTTGTTCCATGTAGTCCTTCATTTTGAGAGTCCACCTCAACATTAGGAGGAACTTCCTGACAGTAAGGGCTGTTTGACAGTGGAACACACTCCCTCAGAGTGTAGTGGAGTCTCCTTCCTTGGAGGTCTTTAAACAGAGGCTGGATGGCCAGTTGTCAGGGATGCTTTGATTGAGAGTTCCTGCATGGCAGGGGGTTGGACTGGATGGTCCTTGTGGTCTCTATGATTCTATGATCTCTTTAGTATAATTCTTCTGTGTATTGCATCCAATGTTGTTTTATTCCTTCCTAGTCTTGAATTACATTATTTTTATTGTCATAGAGCATCCCAGTCCTTGGCTTGACTTTTCCTTTGATTTCCCATATCTAGGTTTAGCATGTCAACCTTAAAGGAGGAAATACATGGAAGATAAATGTTCATCTGATGTGGAGCAATTCTTTTAGGGTTGGTTGTAATTGTTGTTGCTGTTTTTTGTGTCCCTTCAAGTTGTTTCCTTCTTATGGTGATTATAATGTGAACTTATTTAGGGGTTTTCTTGGCAAGATTTGTTCAGAGAAGGTTTGTCATTGCCTTCTCTGAAGCTGAGAGCATGTGGCTTGCCCAAGGTAAACCAGTGGGTTTCATGCTGAGTGGGGGTCTCCAGAGTTGCAGTCCAGCACTCAAATCACAAATGTCCACCTTTGTGTATGTTTTGTGCATTTTTTTTAAAAAAAAAAACCATACAGTTTTAAAAGCTTTTTTCCCTATTGGGTGACATCTTAATATACATTTTTGCACATTTTCTTTCTTATGAAAGAAAATTCTTTCTCTTTTTCATGATCTTTCTCATTCTATGTTTTTTGGGGATAATTCTGCAGTGCGCTTACATCATACGTGGGTGCACTTTACGTGGCTTTCAGCTTACACTGAAAGCTGCTTTCCATAAAAGGTAATGGCACACGCGACCATGGTGCACGCGCCATGCCACACAGCCTGCACGAGCCCCAATGTTTTAAATGGGGCTTGAGCATCTACGGAGTCTCCCTTATGCAGGGGAGGAGTCTGGAACGGATCTCCTGCATAAGGGAAAGGCGCCCTGTATGAGGTGGTTTTGTTTTGTTTGGGTAAAAGACAATGTAGTTTTCAGTACACTGGTCTTTACACTCCCACATTGGGGCAAAAATATGTTGCAACAGTGGACACATTTTCTCAGAAAGAACAAGAAAAATTGTGAATGTTCTTTACCTTCCCGGGTTCCTTTCTTTCCTGCTAAAACTCCAACCAAGCTCCACTCCACATACCTTAGAAGGACCAAACAACTCTAAAGAGACTTTTCAGGGAATATAGTGGTTGGTAGTGGGTTGGATTTAATAGAGAATTTTCCTTCAGTGAATTCCATTAGATTAATTTATAGTATTTTTTTATCCAAGCCAGTGATTGTTTCTGGAGAGCAGACATGAACAACTCAAAATATTGTTCGAGATTATCACACAGGAAATCCAGGTCAGGATAAACATATATCGTAACCATCTGGAATGGATCTTTTCACATGGCCCAGAACCTGAGCACTAGGCAGCCCATATCCAACCTAGGCTTCTCCAGCGGCTTTTTATGAAAAGGATTTTCCTATTCTTGAAAAGCTGCTGGATAAACCCAGGTTGGATATGGGCTGTGAGATAAGATCTGCTCTGGATGGTTACAACCAGTATCTATTCTGACATGGATTTCCTGTGTGATAATCTGCAGTATCGTCTGTAAAATGTGCATTTTACCTGTTATCAAAAATACAGGGGAGAGAAAAATATTCACCTGAGGCAAACTACATGATATCCAGCAGCAACATCTAAGGGGGCTACCCTGTCTCACTTTCTTAAGTGAATAATTTGCATAAAAGAACGGAAGTGAGGGGAGTATTTAATCATTCCTCAGCCAGTTATTTCTCTCATAAATCCTTTGCTGAGGTTTTCACCCATGAGATTTCATACCCTTATTTATAATGTGCAGACATAAATCCATAATTCAGTGGTGGGGAGGGGAAGTATAAACAGCCCAGGGAGAGAAATGGCTGTAGAAAGGGGTTGTTTTTGTTCTTCTCATCTCCTTGAGAACATATCCTCCCATTGGTGTTTTGCAAAGGACTGCAACTGGTTGGGTGCTTTGTTCTGCATGACTGCAATACAACATTTAGCCTTTTTCATTATGTGCAGGGTTAAAACATTAGATTAGGTCACTTCAAATGCCTTCAAAACAAGGATATGCAAATGTAGTCATTTAATGCTTTTAACGGCCAGCACATTGTGGCACAAAGTATTAAAAGGAATACAGGTGTTTCTAGCATGCCCCATAAGTGATGTATTATTTGCCAGTGGGTCACAGTTCAAGAGAACATGCTTAATTCTTTCCTAGATTGCAGTCAGGAACACTGAAAGCTCACAACATGAAATAAAATGTCCTGATGATCCAACAGTTCTTGAGGACAGATGAACTTCAGTGCACATGAATAGCTGTTTACAATGATTACCTCCATTCAATGAAAAAAAAAGAGGAATGCACCTTTTCCTCACCCACAGCAAGGACTGGCAGGACTCTTCTGCAACATAAGTGTTCTTGTTGTTTCTATATAATCCATTTGTTACATTTGTGCAATCATGCTCCAAAGGAATGCTACTATTTTATTCTACATACACAGTAAGGTAGGCTGGAAAAGATCTACCAGCCTGTGATAATGTTGGAAGCATTATGATTGAATGGGGAATAGAATTCATCTCTTCTTGAGTTATATCTAGCATTCAGTGAGCCATACTACACTGTCTTGGAAGCCACCATGGACTTGCAGGTTTCTTTTTTAAAAAATTAAAAACCAACTTTTATCAGTCTCTCACTCATGTAATTTACTGCCAAAACAGTTTCTTAGGCATCACAGCATCAATATGTCTGGCCAAATTCACATTAATTATTTTCACCTGGTTAGCCTCTTTAATTGTTGTTGATTTTTCAACTCTGCCAATATAATGTTAATTAATGTTCAGTGAAACATTCATTCTTACATTATCAGTTGGGATTCTTTTCCCATAATTACCCAAGAGCATCCAAGAACAGCATTCATTTTCATATCTACTTGGTAAATAATTAGGTTTGCATTGATTCATCCTATCCATACATCTTTCAAAACTACATGTGTGTATGTGGGTGGGGGAATGTCTCCAATAAACCTGTCAAATGCCAATGCTGATCATCTCTTGGCATGGAGGGTGTGCTTGGAAACAGCCTCTTCCTGTGCTCACAGCTAATTATCATTGTTAAGACATTTCTTTGATAGAACATATTCAATCTGGAAATAGCATTAAGCAACATGCACACAATCCCTGAATATTGATGCAGTCTTTGGCAGGCAACCATACAAATTATTATTTTACACATGTAATTGCACACATGCAACCAGGTGTATACAATTAATATATAAACCAGATATGCATAAGTCAATTTAATACATAAACCAGGAGTATGCATTTCCTATGCATTTAATAGGAAAACTTGTTTGATGCTTCTATGCAAGCAGTGATAATGCATGGGCATAGCTGACCCTACAGGTATAAACATGAACTTTGTCAGTGTGAGGTGAAACCTTATAACCTGTTTTAAGCAGTATCAAATCCAGTGTAAGCAAACATGTGAAGATAGGAGTGTTCTGGCCCAACCCTCACCCTTGTCAATCTCCTTATCAGAAAGCAATAAGCTAAAAAAGAAGGTTTATTTTAATGTGGAGCCACCCCATGTAACGGGAACAAATTAGGGATTTCATCAAGTGGAGCAGGATAGGGCTAGTATGATCATTTTGGCATACACACACACACACACACACACACACACACACACAGACAGACACCTGATTTGGGTTTATATTTTATACCATTCCTTAGTGAATTCCCAAGCTTTGGCTGATAGCCTTTGATGGCTGGCAAGGATTTTTTCCCCCATTTTATTGTAGCATGTGTTTTCTGCCTTCATTATGGTTTCTCCACACTGCTTGTCAGTCTCAATTCTGTTTTTGTTTTTCTATTTTGCATGTGTGATAATCTCTTCATTGCACTACAACTATCTTTCCATTTGCTTTTGTTGCTTCATCATAACTGGTGGATATGGAAGGGAAGAGGGGACGTCAGTTAAATGGGGGGGGGGGAGAAAGCCCTGGAGGGGGGCTAAAGGGAGAGAAAGGGGGAACTGCAGATGGGGCAGATGCAGGGGATCTCACCTCCAGCCAGCCTTTGGAGATGTCACACAGATTGGCTAATAAAAAAAAAACTGGACCAGATGTCTACCAGATTTACAGGTTTGGGCAGCCCCACTTGAACATTTCCTGGTTATGAAACCATTGGGCCCTATGTTGTCTCAACCTTAATTTGTCAACACACTTACAAACCAAGAAGATATTTATGTATATATGATTCATGATTGTGTCATTTGCATTAAAAGTTGTAACCAACTTCTTAAACCCATATTACAGTGTCTATCCTTTTGTCTTGGTGCAAACCCCCATTTTGCAAAAGAAGGGCCTTGTGGATGAAAAAATGAAGGCATTTGTATGGATTACTTCTTCAAACTAGTGAATTCATTGTAGTAGTGTCTTGAAATGTGTTTTCTTCTTTCTCTTCCTTTTTAATATTTAAAGTGACATTGTTGTGATGTGACCTTTAAAACATATTTATTGTGTTTGAAATATACAATTAAGAATTACATAATGAGTAAGATATAGAGAATGGAGGTACTTGGAAAGTTGGAACTACTTGTTGTAGCCTTGTTGTTGCAGCAGTGTTGATGTATTAACTATTAGTTTGAGAGAGCTACAGAATGGCATCCACCTACTTCAAAAAAACAAAAGTGTTTGAAAGTGGCAATTCATTTGTGAAGATTGCCCAATTTCTTTCAATGAAGAGGCTTCCTCAGGCAATCTCAACAAATAAAGTGGTACTTTGAAGCACCAGTTTAAGTTACGTCCCTCCTTTTGATCCTCTGGTTTCTAAAGATAACTCTTTTTCCCTCTTATCCATATGTTTCAGCAATCTTTGTGTCCCCAGTGCTTTGACCCAATGTCTTTTTTTATTATTTCCATGTTTTCTTTACCTTGCCATCTGCTCCCTTCCCACAGTGAATTTCAGGCCAGCCTACAACTAGCAGAGGGGAATAAGTGCCTTTAATGTCAAATGGTAGAAAACAGTAGAGCCATCTCAGTCTATATCTCCTGAGCCCCCTTGCCAGTCCTTTATGTTGGATGGCAACACTGTGTGTTATATGTCCTCTTCTTAGAATGCTTACTGCCTTCATCAGCAGTTGCATCCAGGGTGAAGTGAAATTCAGTCGATAGTCCAGTTGGGTTCTGTACATGGAATGAAGTGTATGGGTGCCATTTTGTTTGGTTAGCAAAATGTCTTCAGTTTGCCCTGCCTGTGGTCCAGTTTCAGTGCCTTCTTCAAAGTTTGTGTCTTGTTTATTCTGACATTTTCCTCATTTCATGATTATAAATGGCACTAAGCACTGGATGTGCTTGCCAAAATAGAGGGCAACAATTTCAGATTAAGCAAAATAGATGGTTGGCATCATTTTCACTATTGGACTGGGAGGGAGAATGCAAACCACCTGAAAGAGGGCAACATTCAAAACCCCCTTTCAACAACCAGTTTGGCAGCTGACTATAAACTTATGAGAATAATATTTTGGCCACCCATGACAAATATACACATTTCTTGGGGAGTAACAAAGGCATGTATACAAGGATTATTGCACCAAATAATTATGAAGTCAGTGGAATCTTTTCAGTAAAAGTCTGGGATGTAAAAGGTTGTGAATAACGTATATGAACAAAGTGCTAATTTTGTAACATCCTGCAAACTTCTGTGAACAAAACAAAAAGACAGGGAGTCTACTTGCATTCAAAACTATAATTGAAGCCTTGATAGAACTGCCTCTTTTGGACAGTATATTTTAGTTACTGAACATGGTATATGTGCATTTTCTAGTTTAGTGAATTATTTTAATGGCTTCTACTAAATTGATCCACAATATTTCACCAACTGAGTCAGCTACTGAAGATTGGCTGAAAGTGGCAGGAGATAAGACAAAGAAAATGAAGAAATTAAGCATATAAAAAGGGTTCTTTATAAATTACCTTCCAACCACTTTGTGTCATTGCGGTGTCGCTTGTCAATGCAACCTTTATTAATCAATGGAAGCAGTGAGAAACATCCTTAATAAAAATAAAGAGTGCCCAGTCTACCTGAAATTTGAGAGCCCTCCAACTCTGTTACGAGAATTTATAGAGGCACATCAACTCTGCACTTTTAATTTGAAGTAGGAATTGAGAAGTTGTATTTCATCTGTTAAGTATTGTTAGAACCTATCTCATCTTTGTAAAACACAAGCCTTTTTGCTTGACTGTTAATCTCACCCACCTCTACTTGGTGAAGCTGTTTAGTGAAAAGCAGAAGAAATTTTCTCTTTTCTCTGTTAATAAGAAAAAAGAAAAAAGAATGCATATGTACACAGGATAAGAAGTTGAGGAGAACACAGCAGTTTTAGGATGGCCTAAACCACTAGTTGTATGAACCTCTTGGGAAACACAATCACACTGCTCACAGTACTTACTGATAAATCACAGCTTATTGATAAACCATGGCTGGTCTCCTGTTTAGTTATGAATGTGTAAGCTAGATTTATGCATTTATAACTGTTTACCAGGGAGCCTTGGCTGTGAAGTGGTTAAATGCTGGTACTGCAGCCACTCACTCATAGTTGCAAGGTTGTGCATTCAATACCAGCCAGGAGCTCCAGGGTCGACTCAGCCTGGCATCCTTGCAAGGTCACTAAAATGAATACTCAGCTTGTTGGGGACAATCAGTTTACATGTTGTAAACCACATAGAGACTTATTAGTTCAGTATGAAGCAGTATAGAAATGTAGCTGCTTCCGGCTGCATCGGCAGTGTTCTGGCGTGTGATAAAATAGATAATAACTCCGTTCTGTTCCCATCACGTCCCCTTTGGTCCCATCCCAATAGTGTTCCCGGAGCCCCATGTGATAAGCTTATTGGTCATCACATTGGCTTGTCATATAGAGATCCAGGCAATAGGGAGACCTTCCCAAGGAACCTCCCCCTCAAAATCTATAGCTTCGAGGTGGGTTGTGTCCCAGGCTGGCCCCAACCCCTATGCCCATAACCCACACAATGTTCCCTTCACCAAATAAGTGCCTAAGGAGCTGAACCACAATACTCTTCCAGTTTAGTCAACTAGGCTATTATCTAGTTAACAAGCTACACTCCAAGCCAATTTTTCATATCCTTTCCCTGAAGCACTGTGAAAAAAGTGTAACAAGAGCGGGAAATGCCCATCCAGCCTGAAATTAACTAGCATAAGCCTATGATGGCCTAAAAGGTGGCCTGATAGACCAAACAAGTACCAAAAAAGGGACAGCAAGTGGTAGAGCTGCCTTATAAAATCTGCAAACACTACCTCTGCACTTCAGCACTTCCATGCCAAGACACTGTCTCCCTTCTTCCTATTGACCTCAATTCTTTTTGACTCAAACAACAGAGTGAAGTAGACAAGTGGCTTGGAGTGGTCTCTGGCCACTTCAGCCACAAGTGAACCCAAATAGGTGCAGGACTGCTGCAATCAGACACAATAATTCCGAGGCTGGCTACTGCCATGGTCCAGAATGGACAGCCAACAAAGAGCATTTTTCCCTGCTCCTTTTGCAGCTGGGTTTGGGCTGCCTTAGGCAGCCTCAGCATGGCCTCCAGCCAATACAGGGGCATATGTCATGTGCAACACCCCCCCACACACCCAAAGCGTCTGGAAGCCACTCTTTCTTGAACGCCTATTTTGAGCCAACAGTGGTCCTTCCCTGCAGTTGGGCTTTGTTGTGTGGGAGATGGGCCAAGTAGAATATATTGAGAAATACTTAGGGAACTACCATAGCTCCAGCTCCATCATCCCACCATTATGCTAATACTATATTTCAGTAGCATGAGGAAGCCTACCTATTGTAATTACATCATTCCTTTTATGCTTATATTTTGTATTACAGCAACAGCAGTCTGATGATGCATTAGTATATCCCATCGTTTGTGGGATGCTCAGCAGCTCTGATTATATGCTGGTTTAAATGATTGTCAAAGTTATACTGCTGTAATGTTCCTAGGTTGATGGCTTGAAGTAATATATTACTAGGAAAATATCCTACTGATTACATGGCAGTGTAATACATCATTATATTGATGTCACCATAAAGATGCTTAAGTATAATTTATAAGCAGGCAAAGAAAGATCATGATGGCAAGTCTGTCCTTCAAAAATCCACAAGTGATTGTTCTCAATATATTTTATTTAAAATATAGAAAGGAAATCATATAATTAAAAATGCAAGTGTTAAACATCTAATTAGCATCTAAGCAGGATAAAGTTTAAAGGCATGCACAGAAATGTAAACTGAACATTCCGTGAATTCTTAGAAGCAAACATGCAAAATTGTAATCTTCCAAACTTGATTACATGAGTACTCACTATTGATTTTAGAGCTACCATTTTCAGCAGGTCAGAAATATATTTGTATGTGGGTGCCTGATGCATGTGTAAAGATGCTTTCAATATTACAAAATTGAATATCACTATGTAAAATTTTGCAAAGAAAACGTTCATTCAGTCCTGTTAAAATTACTTAATTTAAATCACAAGACTGAGGGCATGTCTACACTAGCCAGAATACTCTGAATTGTTTCTAGGTTATTTTGGCCTGAAGCTACCCTGAATTCCCTCCATTACCTTCACACTTTGAAGCAACATCGGGAGGCTGTTTACACACCATCCCACTGTGCCACCCAGCACCACCACCACTGGCATCAGTTGCTGTCTCTGAGGTCAGAAACAAGGCAACCAGCATTTATCGCATTTATCACTGTGACCTCAGGGGGAAAGGCTTTCACCAATGATGGCAGCACCAGCTGGCACAGCAGGATGCATGAGTAGCCAGTTTTCCTTGAAAATCAGAGCAAAATGTATTCTTGAAAATCTGTTTTAAGGCAGAGATGAAGTGAATTTGCTGGGGAATTGGTCTGCCACCATAAAGACAGTCTGTGCTTGACTTGGAGCTTTGGCTCTGCACTGTGAAGACATGGTGCTATGTGGGCAGTGGAAGAGGGAACCAGTTTAAATAGCCAGTGTAGATATGCCTTTAAATTTGATGGTTTCATCATGATTTGACTATGTCTAATTAAATGTCCATAACTGAATATGTGAAACATAACACACCACATCATTATAGGGCACAGGTTAAACATTACATTCTAAAAAACAAAGAAACAAAAAAGTTCACCCCCATAGTTATGGGACATAAGTTTTGAAAGTAAGGCCTGTTACAGACAGCCAAAATAAAGCTGCTTCGAGTCACAGTGGAGGTATGGTATTTCAATGATGCATGCGTCCTAAGAGTCCAGAACCGGGCTGGAGCGTGGGCTTGGTCGACTTCTGACTCTTAGGACGCATGCATCATTGAAACACTGTGACTCGAAGCAGCTTTATTTTGGCTGTCTGTAACAGGCCAAAGATTCTAAAGTTCATATTGTGCTTTCCTGGATTTTAACATATCAGAACAATCATAACTAAAAAAAAAATGTGCCAGCTGTAGAGAGGTTAGGATTATGCACAAACCTCTTCTCCTGGCAGAAATGGTCTTCTGTTGTCAGAGCCCTGTTTTGCTTTCTTATCTCAGAGATTAGCCATCAGAGCAATCTGCTGGCAGAACTGCTCTAATGGCCAATATCTCCTAGTAGCAGAGTCAAAAGGAGATAGGACAAAGGAGGAACTGTGTTATGTAACATTCAAATATTAACTAGCCCAGGGACACAGAAACAATGCCAGCACAAAATTAAACTAGGGTGAAGATAGTTCTGAGTAGTTTCTAACTCCCCTAGGTAACTGGTCTACTGTTAGCTCAGCTATCCTTGGGACATAGTGGCCAGTTAAGAGTATTCCCTATGTCTAATGTGAGTAACATTCAAAAAGATGTTAAGTTGCATCTTGCACTGCTATACTTTCCACCCCTAGACAAAGATGTTTTTATTCAGACTGCTAAAAAAAGGAAATTTTAATGTGGGGGGGGGCATTATTGTACTTTTTTCCTTTCTATGATGTGCTTTTAAAGAGCTTTCAAATTATTTTAATTATGTGGTTGTTTTAACAAAGTTCATTGAATTGTGCTTTAATATAGCTTATTGTTTTTCTTCAAATCCACATGTTTTAAATTCTGTTGTGTGCCACCTTCACCCCAATATTGAGAGAAAGCTGAGATAATAAACAAACAAACAAACAAACACACACACACACACACTATGGGGTGAAACAGACCACTCCGAAGGGGTGGCTTCAAGCCACCCCTGAAAAAGACAGGGGGTCTTGGAGATGTCTTATCCATAGGATCACCATGAGTTGGGGTCGACTGAGGGCAGCTAACAACAACAGCAATTTGTGCTGCCTCTTTTCTTTGGATACCTAAACTGTTTCTAAATGGTCAATCAAAATTTTAATTACTACAATTTTAGAAATTTGTAGATTGAGAAAAACTTTCATGGAGGATCACAATTCTTATTTGGGGTGCATGCCCTCATTTTGATTCACTGAATCATAGAATCATAGAGTTGGAAGAGACCACAAGGGCCATCCAGTCCAACCCCCTGCCATGCAGGACCTCTCAATCAAAGCATCCCTGACAGTGTATGAGAGTGAGGTTTGGGGGGGGGCTGAAAATGTGAGACCCAGGGCTGAACAGAATTGCCACCTTCAGCTGGTTTTCAATTTTTTTAGCTAAATCGATTGAACTGATTCCAAGGTGTGGATAGGATTTAGAATAAAATGTACAGTACAGAAGACAGGGTTCCTGTACATTTAATACAAAAATGATGTAGGATTGGGGATTTCAATAAGCATGTTTTGTCCTGTTGCTTATCATGATACTGAAATGAAACACAGCTTCATCCGGCTTCAAGCCGGCATGAGGGCATGGCAACTGTGTCAGCAATTACACGGCAGGTAGAATTTTGAGCATAATTTTGCTTGCACTGAAGATTAATGCAGTGATTCTATAGTTGCTGGAGTCTTTTTCTATCTCCTTTTTTTGTGGATCAAGATGGTAATTTGAGACAAATTACCAAGAGAATAAGAACACAGCAAATAGAAGTTTTCTAGGTGTGTATGGTTATTAGTTTTTCACTCTCTGCAATGTTAGAAAATTGGGGGGGCTAAAGAAAAATTTTACCAAGGGGGAAGACTTCTTATTTGAGAGCCAATACCTTCATTTTGTCCACCTTGTAACTACACCCCTGCACAGTCCTATCAGTGCAGAAACAATGGCACTGATGGAAAAAAGTTTAGCAATTAAATATTCTCAGAACTGGAAACAAAAGTTAAACATAAGGCTGGCATTTTAAAGCTGACATTTCAAAGTAAAAGTACTTATAACAATTCATCATTTGTGAAACTCTTTGGCAGACATATTTTACACCTGTATCTCTTGTCAATAAACATGACCCTCCATTATTTCCACAAAGAGAGAGAGAGAGAGAGAGAGAGAGAGAGAGCCTCATACCCTCTAATACAAAAATATTTTTCAAGGTAATAGTCACAAATAATAGCATAATCATAATGCAACTGCCTGTAATATAGTGACTTCAGTTCTCATCATGAAAAAAAACATTAAGAGGAAAGACAAATCCTCCTTGTCTAGACCTCCCATTCCCTTCATTCACAGTGTTCTTCTCTGGTGCTATAGTTTCTACTTGCTCTCCAAGTCTTCATCTTACAGTAAAATCAATTTTAAATGAAAACATTTACTTGGTGCACAGCCAGCAGCAGAAGGAAACCCATGTTGAAAGTCTCTAGTGGGTCTTAGTAACACGCTGTTTCTGATATATTGGATTACAGGGAGCATTCTACCTAACTAGAACAACTCCTCCCCCCCCCCCCCCCCCACACACACACACTTGTTTGAGTTGTCTGTTACTGCCATTCATTCAACTGAACTGCAGAGGTTAGTCAAAAAGTTTCAATTAAATTAAATCACACCATTTAATATTGCAACTTATACATAATATAGCAACTAGACAGAAAAAATATACCAAACTCTACGCTTTTGTATTTGGTTTATGAATAATGCAGTCATAACTCTTCATTTATTTTCTTTTTCACATTCTTTTCCTTTCTCCCTTCCTTTTTTCAGACTTCTAATCTCCTATGATTGAACAGTAATTCTACTACTGTTGTTGCATTAAACACAGAATGAACGAGTAGCAGATTTTGCATCTCCTACAGCTCCTGGATGCTCTTCCATGGGGCCTCCGAAGTGACAGATGTGGCTTTTGATGGGATGTTGTAAGCTACTTAGGAGTCATCATGATTGCAAATGCGAGGATTTGAAAAATTTGAACTTTGTTAGATCTAGGCAACTAAAAAGAAGCATTGGCGGGGTACAAACCGCCGCTTTGCGGCGCTTCCCCATCGCCGCCATTTGCTCCGTGCGGGAGCCGCAGCAGCCAAACCGCGCGGCTCCCGCGCGGAGCAAAAAAGAAGCTCCATTTCGGAGCTTCTTCTTGCGGCGCCTCTATGACGTCGCGAGGCGCCTGGCGCGGACTCGCGACGTCATAGGCGCCGCGACACGTCTGGACGCTATGCGTCCAGTACGTAAAGATGGCGGCGCCCATGTAGAAGGTGCGCCGCCATCTTGTACGTATAGGATACGTACTAGGGTTAGGGGTGTGTGGAAGCACCGCCCCTTCCTAACCCTAGTACGTATCCTATACGTACTAAATGGCGGTTTGTATCCCGCCATAGAGAATGCATGAACCAGACTCTCAGGAAAGCTGCCCAACTCAGTGGGACAGCTGGTTGCTGCTGGGGGGGGGGGGCTGCTGGCTAGGAGCCTTCCCGGCCTGTTGGAGCCTCAACGGGCTTTGCGCCAGGCTGGCTGGGCCAGGATTGGCCTATGAGACTGGAGGCGGCAGGACTACATGTCCCAGTGGGTGCTGGGGCCGGAGGTGCTGCATAAGTGGCTGGCATCACTGGCAAGCAGCGCCTGTGATGGGTTAAGGGACTGGTGGGGGAGGAACTTCTGCCCACCCCCTCAGCCTCTGATTGGTGGATGGGTCTATTTAAGGCCATGTGGCACAACAGGTCTGCACCATTCTAGCTTGAGTGTTCCTATCCTCTCTCCCTCCACTTGGAGATGGGGGCTGTGCTGTCACAACTTTCCCAGAGCATTAGCATAGGTCCTGGATCTGGTGGGCATGGTTTCTAGGGCTACATAGCATGGGGATGGGAGTCTAACAGGGACCAGGGGGTGCTGGGAGTGTGGTAGTGTTGCCATTGTGGGGGCAACACAGATTCAGCATCCCCTGGTGACAAGGGATAGAGAGGCATGTGATTAACCAGTTACCAGAGATGTGAATAGACAATTAACCGGTCACCCCTTCTCATCTCAAAGCTTGGCCGTAACTAAGCAAACAGATTCATCGATCAATCAGGGATTGGTTGATGACAGATCCACAGCTCATGCTTGGCGGGGGGGGAGCAACCATACCTTACAGCTATTTTTAATAGAGTTGTATTTTATAGGAAAAGCATTAGTTATTTCACCAATGTTAATTCCACCTGCAACTTCATGACTGATAGATAAAATCATGAGGAGGCAAAACATTCCTTACCCCCATTGGGGATTTCAGGTTTTGAGGAGTCCTAGTTTGCACCCCCCCACACACACACACATTTGCCAGATTTTTCTAGTAATGTGCCAAAAAAAAAAAACCCTCACATTCGCACACACATTTATATCCATAGAGTTATGTCCATTTCAAAGAAAATAAATTGCTCTCATTTTTTTGATTAAGAAAATAAATGATTTCAGATTTTAATTACATTCAGACTAATTTTCCAAAGGATCTGGAAGTCTATTTTGTTTATTGTTATTTATTTATTAACTACCATCGAGTTGGCCCTGACTTATAACTACCCTGTGGATGAGACATCTCCAAGCCCCCCTATCTTCCACTGCTCTGGTTAAGTCTTACGTCATGCCTGTGATCTCCCTAATTGAGTCTAAGCCATCTGGTGTGTAGTCTTCCTCTCTTTCTACTGTTCATCACAATTCCTAGCATTATTGTCTTTTCAAGTGAGTCATGCCTTCTCAACATGTGGACAAAATATGACAACTTCAGTTTCATCATCTTGGCTTCCAGAGAGAGTTCTAATTTGATCTGTTCTGGGCCCATTTGTTTGTCTTTTTGGCAAGCGCTCTTCTCCAGCACTACATCTCAAATGGATTGATTTTTTTTCTTACCTGTTTTTTTAACTGTCCTGTTCTCACATCTGTTCATGGTGATGGAAATACTGTAAATCTCCCAACAAACTTCTAATGTCCTTTCTGCTTCTACTGAAGTTGCCGTGAAAATGGCAGCTCTTGACAGAACAGGTCCAACAGGTGAGCACAAAAATCTTACATATGAAATCTTGTGCAGCCCCCAGCAACACATCAGTCTCTCTCTCACACACCCACAAAGTCACATTGTTTTGTTGTATAAAACTGCTATTGTCTTTTGCCAGATTTTTGTTATGCAAGATTTTTGTTGTGCAATTTTGGTGGGTTTTTTTTTTTTTTTACAGAGAAAACAGCAATGGCACACACACACACACACCATACACAGCTCTATGGATACAGTTCTTTTTGTGCAAATCCCCACAATCTTCACACAAAAATCCAGATATAGTTTTATGCAGAATAATTTCACAAAACATTTTGGGATATCTGAATACTGGGCAAAAAGGTGTACAGAGCCCCCCCCTCCCACAATAGCAGGCATTACACTGTGAAGATTGTTTTTCCTTACTTGTAGATACAAAATAGTCAACTATTATCCCCAGCCAACAACTCACTGTGCAAATTGTAGCCTGTTCTGCTCCAAACATAACTTCTAATCTGCTTCTGACAAGAGCTCGACAAGGGACGCAGAGATACAAGAGAATCATTTTCAATACTCTAAAGCATGCTTTGCATTTAAATTTGAGGAGGTGCAACCATCAGGATAACAATGTTTTGTTTGAAATTGAAATCACCCCTTATCAAAATCACCTAAATTTCAATATATATAAATAATATATTTTTTTAAAAAAAACTTCAAAATATTATCTTTCCTTGACATTGTGTCAGGATAAATGAAGACTAAAATCTCTCTTCAGCAACAGGAAAAAGAAACACACACACATACAAAGAGAGAGCAACATTACCCAGGGAATGAATGTTAGGATTTATGGTGCGATTCTCTCGCCCATTCTAAGACCTTAGGGAGACAACAGAATAATTGTTGTATATCAACTTTCTAGATCCTGTTCAAAAACTTGTGAGCATCCCTGCAGCACAGCACTGTCTAAATTACTTTACTATCATTTGACACAATTCTTTTCCTCAAACAATGCTCATTTATCATAGAAGAAGTTTTCTTGGCTCCAAGTTAACATAATTTAGAACTGTTGTATTTGTGAAATATTGACTCTCAAGCCTACTTCTTTCAAAATAACCCTTCTCATGAGATTCTCTGATCTGCAGATGATAATTATGACACTTCTGTTTGTTTTAATTGCCTTTCTAGCTTTGCTTTTGACCCAGTATATATATCCAGTACATACATTTACCGGTGTCAATACTGAACTGATGTATCATGGTGTGAAATACAGCTGGGCTGTTTGTAGCCTTACAGATATTGATGGAATGCAATTCCCATACAGTATATCTTGTTGTTGGTTAAACTCAGCAGGATTGATGGAAGTTGTTGACCATCTTGAGGGACATGGGTTGTCCAACCACAGTGCAAAAGGATCATGAACCTCTCTTGTGAAAGGGAAATTCTACTTGAAGGACGATTGCATGCTTTCCCCATCTTTGTTATTTTTCTTATTGTTCTAGAGAAGAAAACCTTGTGTGAACAGAAAGTTCGATACTGCTTTAACTCCCATGGATCAAAGCTGTGGGATCCTGGAATTTATAGTTTATCTCTGACAGAGGTGGCTAAATATCTCACATAATTTCCCATAATTTCATAGTATTGAGCCATGGGAGTTAAGGTGGTGTCAAACTGCATTAATTCTACAGTGTAGATGCAGTCTTTCTGCCTCCTCCTTGGTAGGTGTAGTAATTTTGAATGGGATTAATTCTAATTTGCACCAGCCACACAGCCCTGAGATAATCCAAATTGCAATGCCCAAATTGAAAGCAACATCTAATCCCTTTCCATTCCAAAGTAGCATCAGCATCAGTGGACTGCCATGCCATCATCCACATGTCCTGTCCGGGCCTGACATGATATGTACCCAGCAGTGATTTCTATATGCTACTGCAGATTGGTGAAAAGCACCCCATATCAAAAGTGTCATCAACCAAGAAATGCTATCAGATATCAGAGAATGTCTTAAATATCTTACTGTGGCAGCAGAGCCTGGACAGGGCACGTGGATGGTAGCATGGCAAGCCACTGATGCTGCAGCAGCATCTGCCAGGACAGCTGGGGGAGTGTCTAGGTGGTACCATGCATGACCTCACTACCCATGGGCACTAACACAGATCATAATTATTTTAAAACCAAAAACGTTACATGCAACTCCTTCAAGACTAATTGGGCAGCACAATAGAATGATGGATATTTCATTCTATATGAGCAAACAACAAAGGTCTGCTTGATTTGAACCATTGTTGCTGTTATTATGTGACTTCAAGGTGACTCCAATTTATGGTCACTCTGTTATAGTTTTTGTTTTTTATTTGTTTGTTTGTTTTTGGCAATATCTGTCCATTGTTGTAAATTGGAAACAACTTGAAGGCATACAACAACAACAACAACAAAAACAACATCCATAGGAGGTTTGACAATGCCTTCCTTTGGGGCTGAGAGTGTGTGATTTGCCAGTGTCGCCAAGTGGGGTTTCATGAACCTAGGGAGTTAATTGCACTGGCCCTAAAACGGGCCCAGTGCATCCTAAACCGTGCACGCGCATGGTGCGCACAGAACGGGATGGGGCCAAGAACCCCATTTTACTGCACAGTGGAACACTGCCTTTGGTGCCGTGCGTTTCAATTGCATCCCCATTCCGTTCCAGAGGGCTCCATTTCTGAGAACTGTTCTAAAGCATTCTCAGAAATGGCACCCTCTGGGAAAGGAACGGGGCCGCAATTGGAACGCCCGGTGGCAAAGGCGGCGTTCCACTGTGCAGTAAAATGGGGTTCTTGGCACCATTCCGTTCCGTGTGCACCACGCGCATGCACATTTTAGAACGCACTGGGCCCGTTTTAGGGCCAGTGCGATAAACTCCTAGGTCTCTTAGTCCAACAGTTAAACCATTATATTATAATGGATCCCACTTGATTCATGCAATGCTTACATTTATATGAAAAGTGAAACTTTTGTTTGACTTAGGGTATCAATAGACCCTGCCCCTCTATATTTGCATGTAAGGATGGATGTTTCTTGGGTGGTGCACAGTAAGTAATTTAATAATTTCTGGTTGTATTTATCATCTAAAAATACTGTAACTGGAAATTTTTATGGTCTGCTTTTCTGACCATTATCAGTGTGCTGTGTTATGAATACTCTTAGTTTCTGTGCATGAAATGTGTTCTGAACCTCTCTGTCCCTTTACAAAAATTTGTTATACAGAGACATCTAGTGGCACACAGGATCATTTTTTTTAATCGCTGTATTCTTTTCCTCCATTCCATTCTTCCAGATCTCATGTTTCATTTATGAGGCTCAAGGTAGTATAGCAGTGCAGAGTGACAGGGAAATTGTACATCCTTTCAGTGATTTTAAAATGGCCTGGAAATGAAATATGCTGCTATCTGCAAATACTGCACCACTGAACTACCCTCAGCAGGTAGGAAACATGAAAGAGCCTTGTTAGCTGTTAAACCGTCTGTTTATGGGAGAGTTTCTTTCAAATCTACATGAAGGAAAATGTGTATGGTGGCAAAAGAGATAGGCTATCTTCCTCCCCCAGTAGTAATAGAATTTCATCTACTGATGGAAATAAATATACTGAACATGATTTTCCTTTCCCTGATTATGTTACACTAAAGATCAAAATCTAGTAGGACTGATGCTCTATGCATTAGACAGGAATGTGTGTTCCAAACTCACAAAGATTGTAAAGAAAACCCATTCATAGATAATTTTCAATACTATTTGGAATGAACATTAATTGAAAATATTTGTTCACATATGGAATCTTTTTCTTCTTCCCCCCTCCCCTTTTAAAGATATTTTATAATAAATTTTATTGAACTATAAAATACAAAATACATATAGGCAAATCCATAGTTAAACAACTAGTAATCTGCATATGCTTTTTAGCGATCTTCCCCTACAAAGCTTAAATTTTGATTACCAGTCATGGTTTGTATTGTCCCTTTTAAAGATATTTTTTAAAGTTCCTTCTTTGGAGACTGTAACTGAGAGACTTGAATATATTGTCACCAGAGGGTGAAATAAAATAAAAATATTGTTTGGATTACAAGTACCAGGAACCCTCCTCCCCCCCCCCCCCATTTTCTGCTTTGTGGAATAATCCAGAAACCTACCATACCCATCCATTCTTTCTCTTTCTCTCTTTTATCCCCACTCTCCTTCTTTTGTAGCCTTATTACTTTTTTACAAGTTCTGATACACAACATCAACCTGAAATAAGAATGCTAGAAGGAGAGTGTATTGAATCCAGTTGCTAGTCATATGTAGCATGCATGCACTAAAACAATGGGATTTACTTTGAACCACTGCTGAACAGTTGATTCAAAGAATCTCTTCTATTTGGGAGTAATCAGTAGGATGCAGGCCATAGCCTGCTATTAACATCCCCCAATGTTTTATGTCACCAAGTATAGTCAGTAGTGTTACTTCTATTGAGAAGAAAATGGGAAGAGGTGTTGTATTTAAAGTGGATGAAAAATACCTAATTATGGAGGTAGCCATGTATTCAAGTGGATAAATGGTGGATCATATTTAAACAAAATAAATAATATTATCTCAACTTCAGTGCATATCTATGTGTGTGTTATGGCTGTAAAGATTTCTGTTTGATCGTCTGGCACAAAACCAGCAAATACTGTGAGATTTATCCTCGCCTGAAGAAGTCCAAAACGCTAAGTCACCTTTTTAAAAAAAATGTCTTCAAACCCTACTCAGTTTGGGCCCAGGCCTCCTGGAAGACTATGGGGCTCAACAGAGCACTCCTTTGGAGTGGCCTGCAGCTGCAGACCATAAAAATTTCCAGTTATTTTTAGATGATAAATGCAACCAGAAATTATTAAATTACTTACTGTGCACCACCCAAGAAACATCCATCCTTACATGCAAATATAGAGGGGCAGGGTCTATTGATACCCTAAGTCAAACAAAAGTTTCACCTTTCATATAAATGTAAGCATTGCATGAATCAAGTGGGATCCACTGCACTGTGTGGTTGGGCGTGCAGTGCAATGCCAGCAGGGGAGTGGCCAGCATGTATAAATTACTCCCTCACACCGATATATAATGCTGGTCAGTAGAAGCTCTATGGACTGATATAGACGGTGCAGAAGCACCGTCCTTGGGCCAAAACTAGGGCTGGGGAGTGTGCAGCACCTGCATGCTCCCTAGCCCTAGTTCATATGGACTGCACCATTTTGAAGGTGCTCCGTCCATACACCGCATGTGATGATAGTGTAACGATGGTGTCATGCGACGATGGTGTCACCGCCTCCACACAGACTGGTGTGTGCGTGATGCCACTGCAATGCTGCAGGGCACTTGGGGTGCCCTTTCAGCATCATGGGAATGGGCTCCGAAATGGAGCTCCTTTTGCAAGAGTGCATTGCTGATATAGCCCTTTTCTCCTCTTTGCTGTGCCTGTCGGCATGAAGCCCCATGGACACCTCTTTCCAGGCCACAGAGAAACGGTTGGGGCTTCTGGGCTGCTGGTGAGGCTGCCCTGCCCCCAACCTAGTGCGGAAAGGGGCGGCTATGGAGCGCCCCTTTTCCACAGTCTGTAACGCACCTATATTCCCTCATATGAGTCTTCCTGCATTCAAAACCTTTGGAAGAGTTCATTGTGTCTATGGCCCAGTCTAGACGGGCTGAAAAGGATGCCCTCGTCACATTCGAGGAGTGCCTCAGGGCGGCGCTTCTAGATGCCCCTCACCCCTCGCATGTGATGAGGGCGTCAAAATGGTGGCACCCTGTACAGATGGGTGCCACCATTATGATGTGCTGGATGCATAGTATCTGCATGTCACAGTGCCATTATGATGTCATGAGTGCATCATTGGCACACTGCGATGTCGTAATGACATAACAAAAAGAACCCATTTTTCGTGGGTTCTTTTTGGTCCATGGGGAAGCCCCGCAGTTTGGAGGCTGCGGCTTCCCCATGGACCAAAACTAGGTGCCGGCAGACCATCCTTTTTGGGCGGTCTGTACCCCGCCTGTCTCACCATCTTCAGAGGCATGTTTGATGAGGAACCAAAAGAGGGCTTTTCTGATGGATTTTCCCAGGCTCTCTAGAGGGGGAGGGTAAACTGTCCTTACCACAACAAAGACCTCTTCTTTCAGACAGCTCTTTTGAAATTAAACTGTTTCTCTTTCTTTTGATGTTATTGTGGTGTGCCTTCAGGTTATTTCATCATCATCATTATTATTATTTCCAAGTTATGGCCACCCTAAATTGACCCTATCTTAGAGCTTTTGGGGGCTAAGACTGTGCGACTTGCCCAAGGTCATCCAGTGGGTTTCTATGGACAAAATGGAACCAAGCCCTAGAGTTGTAGTCCAACACACAAATCATTGCATCACACTGGCATTGACCTTTCTTTTATTGATGCCTTTTTAATATTGTGTTTTAATATTTCTCTTTATTTTTATTTTAAAAGCAAACAAAAAGACAACAACCTGTATTTACCATTACTTAGTCATTTGAGTACTATTATTGGAGAGAATGGACAGTATAATTTTTCTAATAAAATAATGTATTAACAAGTTCCAGAGTGTAATTTTTCATTTTACAGGTATAAAAGTCTTGTCTTATTCTGTTTGTTTTGCTACCTTGCCTACTTACTTGATAATACAATATTTGCTTATGATAAACAACCTCATATTCAATTTTACTTGTTTAATGTTCTGTTATCTAATCATCCTTCTTTCCTATTCCACATGTCATTTGTGTTGTCTTTTGTGCTTACAAGATGTTCACAGTTGCAGAGGACAGTTGTGATCCTGCCATGCAACAGGTACATCTACTGTGATATGTAAACCTAACATATGTGGCTAACTTGTAAGTTAAGCAGGGTCAGCCCTGGTTAGTACCTGAGTGGAAGACTAACAATGAATACCTGGTGCTGGGGGCTTTGTATCAGAGGGGCGGAGCTAGCAGACTAGCTTTATATACCAGCGCCTAATGGCGCACGAATTTTAGTTTTAGTTTTCTTTAACTCAACAACTCTACTCAAGTGCCATCAGGTTAGAATCAGAACCTTGCCTTTAAGTATCAGATAGCAGCCAGTACATTCCTTTAAAGAAGTATTCCCAGTAGATTGACTGTTATAGTCATTACTAAAGACTTTGCAGTATGGACAACGAGGGATCTGCTGTAGTCACCTGCAACTCTTGTGGGATGTTTCTCTTCTTGGCCACAGAAGTCGAGAACTTCACATGCAGCAAGTGCAAGTTGGTAGCACTCTTGGAGGAGAAAGTGCAGCAGCTGGAGTCAAGAGTAGCTACACTTCAGCATATTAGGGAACAAGAGAATTTCCTGGACACAATAGAACTAACCATCTTGGATGAGTACCATGCAGAGGAAGATGCTAGGGTGGAAGAGGTCACTTGCCATACACAGGAGGCAGACAGCTGGAGGAATGTCACAAAGAGAAGTAAGCCAAGAAGGGATTGTTCTGGGAGCTTGCAGCTAGAGAATCGATTCGAAGCTCTTTCCCTTATCAAGGAGGATGAAGAAGAGCAGCATGAACAAACTTCAGGGACAGAGCAGGGGAGCCTGAGAGTCCCACCCGAGGGAACAGTCGCTGCTAAGCCTCGGAGGAGGCGTGTGGTCGTAGTGGGGGACTCCTTGCTGAGGGGTACAGAAGCAGTGAGATGTAGGCCTGACAAGATGTCTCGAGAGGTGTGTTGTCTTCCAGGTGCAAAGATCCGTGATGTGACAGAGAGGCTGACAAGACTGGTCAAGCCTACTGACAAATACCCCTTCCTTTTGGTCCACGTGGGAACTAATGATACTGCAAGACACAGCCTTCAGAATATCAAAAGGGATTACGAGGCGCTTGGTAGGAAGCTGAAATGAATGGATGTACAGGTTGTCATCTCGTCTCTTCTGCCAGTTGAAGGGCATGGTCCAGGAAGGGAGAGGAAAATAGCGGATGTGAACAACTGGCTTCGCAGATGGTGCCGCCGAGAAGGATTTGGATTCTTCGATCATGGGCTGCGGTTCCACGAGGAGGGACTTCTTGCAACAGACGGGTTGCATCTCACGCCAGTTGGAAGAAATGTTTTTGCCAACAGTCTCAAGAACTTGATCAGGAGGGCTTTAAACTGAGTTCTGAGGGGAAGGGAGGCAATATTAAGGAAGGCGAAAGGGATGGCGAAAATAGTCAAACTGACATAGAGGAAACAAGAAAAACAGTGCAAGGACCCAACAGTGGGAGGCAAAAAAACTTGCACAGGCAGCAAGTAAAAGGGAACTATGGTCTGCGATGTCTCTACACTAATGCACAGAGCATGGGAAATAAGCAAGATGAACTCGAACTCCTAGTACAACAAAGCAAATATGATATAATAGGCATCACTGAAACCTGGTGGGATGAGTCTCATGATTGGAATGTGGAAATAGAGGGGTATAACCTTTTTAAGAGAAATAGGCCAAACAAGAAAGGAGGAGGAATAGCACTATATGTCAGAGATATTTACACCAGTGAAGAGATCCAGGACATCAATCATGGAAGCCAGGTGGAGAGCATCTGGGTAAAAATTAAAGGGGAGGGAAACAACAAGGATGTTACGGTGGGAGTCTACTACAGACCCCCAAGTCAGACTGAGGAATTGGATGATATCTTTCTAGAACAGATGACCACACAGTCAGAAAGGAGAGATGTAGTAGTGATGGGCGACTTCAACTATCCTGATATTTGTTGGAAGTCAAACTCAGCAAAATCCTCAACGCCTAGCAAATTCCTCACTTGCCTGGAAGACAATTTCATGGTCCAAAAGGTGGAAGAGGCAACAAGGGGGTCAGCTATTTTAGATCTGATCCTAACCAACAAGGATGACTTGGTTAATGGGGTGCAAGTGGTGGGATCGTTAGGTGGAAGTGACCATGTTCTCCTGGAGTTTGTAATACAGTGGAAAGGAGAAGCCAGGCATAGTCAGACATGCATCCTAGACTTTAGGAGAGCGGATTTCAGTAAACTTAGAGAAGTATTGAGGGCAATTCCATGGTCAGAAATACTAAAAGATAAAGGAGTTCAGGACGGATGGGACTTTCTCAAAAGGGAGATACTGAAGGCACAATTTCAAACAGTTCCAGTGAGAAAGAAAAACGGGAGGTGTCTCAAGAAACCAGGATGGATGACTAAGGAACTTTCAACTGAGCTGTGTTTGAAACAGAACATGTATAAGAAATGGAAAAAGGGGGAAATCACAAAAAAGGAATTCAAAGAAATAGCAGGCATGTGCAGGGGTAAAGTCAGAAAAGCTAAAGCGCAGAATGAACTCAGGCTTGCTAGAGAGGTTAAGAACAATAAAAAGGGCTTTTTTGGATATGTCCGCAGCAAAAGGAAGAAGAAGGAAACGGTAGGGCCACTGTGTGGAGAAGATGGCAAAATGCTAACAGAAGACAGAGAAAAGGCAGAATTACTAAACACCTTCTTTGCCTCAATCTTCTCAGAAAAGGCAAAGGGTGCTCAACCTGAGGATAATGGAGCAGAGGACAGAATAGAGGAATTTCAGCTCAGAATAAGTAAAGAGATAGTAGAGGAATATCTTATTAATCTAAATGAATTTAAGTCTCCAGGACCAGATGAACTCCATCCAAGGGTATTAAAAGAACTGGCAAATGTAATATCGGAGCCATTGGCAATAATCTTTGAAAACTCCTGGAAAACAGGAGAGATCCCAGCAGACTGGAGGAGGGCAAACGTTGTCCCCATCTTCAAAAAGGGGAAAAAAGAGGATCCCAACAATTATCGTCCAGTTAGTCTGACATCAGTACTAGGAAAGATTCTGGAGCAGATCATTAAACAGAGAGTCTGTGAACATCTAGAAGGCAATGCCATAATCACAAAAAGTCAACATGGGTTTCAGAGAAACAAGTCATGCCAGACAAACCTAATCTCTTTCTTTGATAAAATTACCAGCTTGGTAGATGAAGGGAATGCTGTGGATATAGTATATCTTGATTTCAGTAAGGCCTTTGACAAAGTTCCCCATGACATTCTTGCAAACAAGCTTGTAAAATGTGGGCTAGACAAAGGAACTGTTAAATGGATCTGTAATTGGTTGACCGGCCGAACCCAAAGGGTGCTCAACAATGGCTCCTTTTCATCCTGGAGAAAAGTGACCAGTGGGGTCCCACAGGGCTCTGTCCTGGGCCCAGTGCTATTCAACATCTTTATCAATGACCTGGATGACAGAATTGGGAGCATACTTATCAAATTTGCAGATGACACCAAATTAGGGGGAATAGCTAATACCCCAGAGGACAGGATCAAGATTCAAAATGACCTGAATAGACTAGAAAGCTGGGCCAAAGCTAACAAAATGAAATTCAACACGGAGAAATGTAAGGTATTGCACTTAGGGCGGAAAAATAAAATGCACAGATATAGGATGGGTGACACCTGGCTGAATGAAACTACGTGTGAAAGGGATCTAGGAGTCCAAGTAGACCACAAGTTGAACATGAGTGAACAGTGTGATGCGGCAGCTAAAAAGGCCAATGCTATTTTAGGCTGCATCAATAGAAGTATAGTGTCTAGATCAAGAGAAGTAATAGTGCCACTGTATTCTGCTTTGGTCAGGCCCCACCTAGAATATTGTGTCCAGTTCTGGGCGCCACAATTCAGAAAGGACATTGAGAAACTGGAGCGTGTCCAAAGGAGGGCGACAAAAATGGTGAAAGGTCTGGAAACCATGCCCTATGAGGAACGACTTAGGGAGCTGGGGATGTTTAGCCTGGAGAAAAGAAGGTTAAGAGGTGATATGATTGCCCTGTTTAAATATTTGAAGGGATGTCATATTGAAGAGGGAGCAAGCTTGTTTTCTGCTGCTCCAGAGAACAGGACCTGGAACAATGGATGCAAGCTGCAGGAAAAGAGATTCCACCTGAACATTAGGAGGAACTTCCTGACAGTTAGGGCTGTTCGACAATGGAATGCACTCCCTCGGAGGGTGATAGAGTCTCCTTCCTTGGAGGTCTTTAAACAGAGGCTGGATGGGCATCTGTCAGGGATGCTTTGATTTGGATTTCCTGCATGGCAGGGGGTTGGACTGGATGGCCCGAGTGGTCTCTTCCAACTCTATGATTCTATGATTCTATGATTCTATGAAGGAACTGGCAAAACCACCTCTGAGTATTCCTTGCCTAAGAAAACCCTATCACATTCAAAGGTCACTATACGTTGACAAACATTATGGGGCTTTCTTGTCATGATTGTTCAGAGGTTTGCCATTGCCTTACCCTGAGGCTCAGAGCATGTGACGTACCCAAGGTCATCTAGTAGGTTTCATGGCTGAGCTGGGAATCAAACCCTGGTCTGCAGAGTTGTAGTCCAGCACTCAAACCACTATACCACACTGACTCACATACACATACTGTACATAAACCTAGGATGGTCTGTTATAAATGCGAAAACTGGTAATCATAATAGCACTGGTAATATTAATAATAGGAATCCTATGTGACCTCTTACATTACATAACTTTATTTATCCCTAGCTATGTAGCAGAGGAACTAAAAAAAACCTTTACTAAATTATGAAGATGCATAATGGGACACTGGCAAAAGTGCTTGATACACATCAGGACCAATACAAATTGCTGCATAATGGGCACCAGTGCACAATGTACATCAGTGTGTGATGCACACTGGTACATGTAGTGCATTAGTGTGTATTGTACTCTGATGTGCAATGTACACCAATGCACATCGGGCACTAATGAACATTGCACACCAGTGTGCATTGGACACTTTGCTGACTCTGTTATATAGTAATGTAACAGTAGCCCTTTATTGGATATGGATCATATATAATGCACAATTCTTATTCTCAGAAATGTAACTGTACTTATAGAGATGTAAGGCCACTACGGGATTCTATATCATGATGATGACAACAACGACGGCGATGATGATGATGAAATATCTTCTAGACTGATGGTTTCCAAACTTTGGTCTTTCACACATTTTGGACTTTAGCTCTCAGAATTCCTGGCTATTGCCCAAGTTAGCTGGGACTTCTGAGAGCTGGTACAAAACTCCTGGAGGACCAGAGTGTGGGGACCACTGTATCCAGATCCTGACATATTTGTTAATGGTAATCTCCACTGTCTCGTTGTTACAATACAAAATGTAAAGGCTCATAGTACAGTATAACTTTACTTCTGTTGAAATGAACTGGGTTTCATAATTGCCTTCAGTAAAAAAGAAAATGCATTGTATCAATGCTTTGTATTTTGAAGTGCCTGCCCTTAGTATTTCCATAAACAGATTCAAAAACTTTATATTACAAAAGCAGTTTTAGATGTCTCAATACAATTTTGTCCTACTTAAAAATCTGTAGCTATAAATTTGGGAAGGGGGAAATAAATGGAGTATAATTTTAAAGACAGAAACTAATATTTATAATTTTAAGTCTTTTTTTTTTATTGGTTTCATACCTAGAGCAGAAGTCTATCGTCTCATTTGACTTTTAGAATATAAGGCATTGTGGCACCTACTTCCCTCCCATTCTAATTCATTTACCATGCCATTTGCAACTTCCCTCTGATGAAAGTCTCCACTAATCGCATGGAGAGGAATTAGAATAAAAATGTCAAGATGTAATTTCAATAATGATCAAAAAGTTAATATTAATGCAGAATCTTGAAAACACCATTTGGATTTTGAAAAACTGTCGGAAGAAAAAGGAGAGGCAAGGTTCCTTTCATCTATAATGAGCTTGAGAGGAAGAGTTTCAAGACACAGAGAGATGGTTCAAGTTCAAAGAAATTAAACCCTGAACCTTTGTAGGACTGGGGGTTAATGGGAGTGAGTATGAAAGTGCTTTTAAAATTCAAAATTATGCTAAAGCAAAATATATTATCTTGACTTTTTCCAGTAGTATCTTATTTCTATTGTACTTCCGAGTTTGAAGAATCATTAAGAAATGCCACACAGGAAATGAAATATTTTTATTGGAAAACAGATATACTGGGAGAGCTAAATTGTAGATTTGGAATTTATGGCTATTTTGTTTTAAATTAAGACAATTCTTATTTTTATGTTGAGGCATTTGAATTTCTCCAAGTAACCTTCATGTAGTATTATCAGTACATGTCATGTTCCTCTTTTCTACTACCATTTTGGGTACAGGAAGGGGCATTCAAATGGATCTAGTGAAGTTTGAGTTTCTGTCATAGCAACTAGGAAGAAGCAAAGTTATTGCTGGTTATTTCTCATTCTCTGAAAAGGTCCCCTGTGAAAACTCAGCAGCAGCAACAGCAACAATAAAGGATTTTCTTCTTGTGTCACTGGATGGAAAGAAAAAGCAGTAACAGAGTTAGAAACAGAAAGAAGTTGACAACATATAAATTCTGTAAATACACAAGATGAGTAAATGGGACCTGAGTTGCAGCAGGTTACTTTTCAGATTACAACTCCCAGGCTGTCCTGGAAGCATCTAGTATGATGATTCTGGGAGTTGTAGTATCTCCCAAAGGTAACTTCCAAGTGCTGTACAATTGATGGACAGTATTATCTAATCTTTAAGCCTCACTCAAAGTCAAAATTTGTATTTTTTTTTCTTAAGGCAATGTCTGTAGAAGTCTAAATTGGCTACAGCTGGAGGTCAGAGGCCAGAGCCACAGACAGATGTTCAAGGCCAACTGAACAAGACTAAATGTAAATATGATATGTCTTCAGTCTGAACAGGGATTGATTTCTATGTTGCATAGAAACTTGTACAGAAGGAGGCTGGACTTAGTAGTCACATCGTGGGAATATTGTACATAAGAAAAAAATGCTGTTCTGGTGAATTGTGGGAGTCTGGGAGTTTTGGAGTCTGAGAGTTGGTGATAGTGTAGTGTGAGAGTAAGAGTTTTTGTATAGTAGTAACTAGTTCGTGTTATTTAGAAACAAAGTAATAAAGCCCTCTAAGGAGTGAACCTGCTGGAGTGTGATTCTTTAATTAAGCAGCTTTTTCACTAGACATTGTTCCAACAAGCTAAATGCCTGTTTGGAGTTTTGCTCTGATCCTGAGTTGGAGAGAAGCTGGCATCTTCATCCAGTTGGCACCATACCGGGACCACAGGCAAGGTTCATCCCCCAAAATATCAACAATGAGAAACTATCAAACAAAGGAAGGTTGTGGGTTAGGGAACATGAAAGTTCATTTGTAGTGCCAATCAAATTTCTGAATAGTTTTTTTTTTTGGGGGGGGTGGTGGTTTAGGCCATGTGGTCATGTGATAGTAGAGTTTATTCCTGACATTTCACCAGCACCTGTGGTTGGTATCTTCAGATAATCTTCAGAAAATTCTCTGAAGATGCCAGCCACAGATGCTGGTGAAACATCAGGAATAAACTCTTCTAGAACATGGCCACACAGTCTGAAAAACCCTCAAAAATCTAGCCGCCCAAACCCCACAAATTTCTAAATATTTATTATTATCTTTGCTGCCTAAGGAGGGCTTTAAACTGATTTATGTAGGCGAGGGAGACAGTATTTTGGAAGGCAGGAGTTCATCAAGGGCTAGAGATAATCATTAAATTGTTATGGAGAGATCAAGGACTCAACAGTAGGAGGGGGGAAACTTTACATGGGCAGATGGGGGAATGTCCCATGATTTTAGATGGCTCTACATTAATGCACAGAGCATGGGAAATAAACAAGATGAACTTGAACTCCTAGCACAGCAAAGCAAACATGATATAATAGGCATACATTTCCTGAATGGAATGTAATAATAGACAAATATAACTTTTTAAACAGAAATAGGCCAAACAGGTAAGGAGGAGATGTAGCATTATGCGTCAAGGATGTTTACATCTGTGAAGAGATCCATGACTTTAATTTTGGAAGCCCGGTGGAGAGCATCTTGATGAAAATTAAAGTGGAGGTAAAAAACAAGGATATTATTGTGGGAGTCTACTACAGACCCCCAATCAGACTGAGGAATTAAATGATTACTTTTTAGAAAAGATGATTACACACTCAAAAAGGAGATATGTGGTAGTGATGGATGGTTTCCAGTATCCTAATATTTGCTGGAAGTCAAACATTTAAGGTCGAGCAAACTCCTCACTTGCCTGGAAGACAATTTCATTGTCTCATCCTTAGATGAGAATGATCATGTTCTCCCAAAGTTTGTTTGCTATACAGTGGAAGGGGGAAGCCAAGCATAGTCAGACACACATTCTAGACTTTGGGAAAGCTGATTGCAGTAAACGTAGTGAAATACCAGGTGTGATCCCATAGTAAAAAAGAAGGGAGTTCAGGATGGATGAGAGTTTTTCAAAAGGGAAATAATGAAGGCAGTAGGGAATCTACAGTTATCTATGTTTCAGCTAGTGTACCCCAAAACAGCTCCCACTATAAGCAAAGGTGGGTGCTGGGCCCTATGGTAAATTCTGTCTGTCTGTCTTTATTTATTTATTTATTTATTTACTTATTTATTTTAAATCAAATAAACTTAGATAATTTATTTTAATCCCAATAAACTTGGTTATCTTGGAGACTCTATCTCCTTTAAGCCAAAGTTGATTAATCCCCACTTCACTGATATGGCAGCATTCAAACGCAAAGGAAAATTTGGACTTTGTTCAAACACAGTTCCACCCAGATAGCAAAAACCTGTCTGTGCTTTTGGATAGATCATAGCCTCTGAAAGCTTCACACTTAAGGTTCCATAGCCTCAAGACTGCAGGCCTTACTATTCCATCTCATCTGAAATACACCAGCAATACTATGAAATAAGACCTATGAAGACAGAGATAATTGGGTGAAAGTCTGTCCCACATAAATTGGGATGCTAACAGGCCAGTTCTCTAAACCCTTATACATGTAAGTAACATCTCTGCTCCTCCAATTTCATGGTCATTATTGTCAGAAGAGAAGGAGAGGAAGGGGAAGACAGAGAGAAACAAAATAAGAAATGTAGCATCACCTCAACTCTGTTCCCCAAAGCAACTGCAAATCATTATTTCCTTTGACAAGGGAATACTTGACCAGATAATTAATTGTGATGTTATTTGACAGATAAAATAAATAGATGAGTCCCACCAAATACCGTTGCTTACAACCGTTCTCTGATGTTTCTGGTATTTTCCATTTTACTTCTCAGTGTCCAAGTAGACTTTTCATTGTGTGTGTTGATTCCATGCTTTGCCAGGTTCTGTTCTTGATATCTAGAACTGGAAAAGATTCTTGTCTCAAATTTAGAACAGTTACTGCGAACCACTACAGATAATCCTGGCTTACCATAAGATGTTCTTCCTATGATCCCTAAAACTTGGACCACATACATACATTCCCTATTTCTGATTTCTTGAAAGTGGTGATAATTATACCAGTGGGCTTTTATACTGTAACATTTATTGCATTAACAAGAATGCAAAAATGGGGTATTCCTTTTTTTTCAGATTACACTTGTAAATCCATTTATTATTTTTGCACCAGCAAGCCTGCTATCTATACTCAAAGCATAAAAAATTCTGAGTAGCAAATATGTATAGCTTTTAGGACATCAAAATTAATGAGGTGATGTTGAAACTCTGAGATCCAAACATTTTAATGTTTATTCATACCTTTTATGCTATCATTAATGCAGTATAGCACAATCAGAGGGAAGCAAAGCTTCAAAGATTGAAGTCATGCAGAAAGATTAAGAAAGCTGGACTTATTCTCACTGGAAAAGAGGAAACTTCACAGAGTTCTAATTAAAGCTTTTAAGATTTCAAAAATGATGAACAACATACTGATCCAAGTAAAGTTTCACTGTTGCAAAACAACAACAACAAATAATAGCCCAATCTAAAAGTGAAGGGTTTGGAAGCTATGGGAAAAAACAAACAAATTTATTTGCAGTCCCATATGTTCTGAGAGGAAAATAAGCATGTAAACATCATTGTTACTGAAAGTGAGGTCTGGAAAAAAAAGAAAAAGAAAACAGAAGCATTTTTAGAACAGAAATGCTTCATAGTAAAGACATGGAGAAGTAAAGAAGTAAAGTGGAAGCAAGTCCATGCAGAAAACTGTAGTCTAAAGAAGATGTGGCATGTAGCCAGATTTATCCATATACATTTGAACATGGACCCATGTTGTGGATCCAAGGAACCATCCGGTGTGATATAACAAGCTGATGATGTTCAATGCAAATTAACAAAAAGCAACAGATTTCAATGAAGTCTGAAATCTAAGATGAATTAGGTCCCTTTGGAGATTATCCCAAAATTACTAAAACGTAAACTGGACCCCATCTGACATTTTACTTGTACTTTTGACTTTAGAAGACAGGAGTCTTCTACACCAGTGTTTAAGTGTAAAAGATGAGAATATGCCAAGGTGGGAGGAGAGAGAGAGGAAAGGGTTGAAACTGAGTGAGTGAGAGCTCTACTAATCTACTAATCCTGGGGTATGTTTTAGCATGAACTGTGGCTTTAATTAAATTCATTATTTCAAAGTCCTTCCATTTTCTCTCTCTCTTTTCTGATGCAGAAAGATATTGGGAAGAGAGAGAATGAGAGAAAGACTGATAGAGTTATTGGGGCAAAACAGACCGGCAATAAGAGCCAGCTTGGGGAAGGTGTGGGGGCTTGGTGACTGCATTCCACATGCTCCACCCTCAATTTGGCCTCATGTCACCCACCCAACCACATGGCAGGAAGCATGGGAACACTTCTGCAGTGTAGCGACCATATGCTGCATTCTGCAGTAACGGAGAAGAGCAGTGGCAGAGGTGAAAGGGGTGCCCTTTCCCCAGTGCAAAAAGAAGAGACTTTCTACTGCTCCTTTTTGCACCAGGAAAAGGCCAGATCAGGGCCACAGTGTGAGGTTGCTGCAGCCTCAATCCAGTGCACAAAGGGGCAGCCCTTTAAGGCCATCTGTTATTGGCCTTAATTTTCTTAAGTATAAAACCGTATGGATGAAGAAAACTGTTATGTAGTCATTGAATATCATAATCATTATTGCAAAATCTTTAGCTGGTTTTCAAGCATTATTGCTCCATAACTAGAATGCAAGAAAACCAGAAATCTGCAAAGTTTCAGAGGTAATAAAGTTTTATGGACTCAACCAAGAAGAGACAATTAATATTTTGATCCCTATGGGATATGATATCCCCACTTCTCAATGAAAGTTATTTCAATTTTCATTAGAAGAGGTTTAGTGAAATAAGGTATAGGGGATATGTCAATTTGTATCTGGGAATTGCATCCCCTGGACTGCTCTTTCACAGAAAGTGCTGCACCCATCCTTATGAAACTGTTTTGAGACCAACATTGGATTTAAGCCTGTAATGTTTTCCTATGAATTATATTTCTTCTTGTACTTTACCTTGCCTTTGATTTCTTGCATTTATGTTATATTTACTGTATATTTCTATATAGATATCATTTTCTGTTTATTTATTGTAAGTTTCCCAAATATATATTTCACATCTTCTCCTATAAATCTTGATTAATCTAAGCTGTCATATCAAATTAATGTAATCACCACACTGAATCTGCCCACCAACAGAGGAGAATCTGACTGAAGAATAATTTCAGATCTTGATGTATCAGATTGTATCAATAGAGCCCTATTGCTAGAGTCTGAGAATAGCAGATAAGGGAGCAGAGGACTGTGTGATGGAAGAGATAACTGCCTTGTATGAAACTGAGCATAATTGTTTAGCCAATAATTTGCTTTAAAGATTTATATCATATTTCATTACCCGTAGAACACCCAGATAGCATGATGGATAACACTACAGCAAACTGTGCAAAGTCTGGGAGAGAAAATATATTACCCCCCCCCTCTCCCCACCCAACAAGATATTTTTAGAATGCCGAAATCACATCTTTGATCCTTATGCTGCTGCCAAAGAACTAGATAATCTTGCCCACTGTTTGGAGGTTGTTGTTAGTTATCATTGTCTAAAAGTTGAGAATAAATGAAGTATTACAGCTAAACTGTATTTTGTTTCTCAAAATCTCAAAAAAACCCCAACACAACCCTATTCTTCCTAATACTGATGTCAAATAAACTCTGGGTATTGAAGGCATCTATGGCGGTTTACAGACCGCCCTTTTGGGGTGGCCTGTTCCCACCCCTTTCCCCGCCGGATCGGGGCCTCAGCTGCCACAGCGGCAACCTCTGAGGCCCTGATCTGCCACTTT
The DNA here is from genome assembly GCF_019175285.1 of Sceloporus undulatus. Classification (NCBI taxonomy): domain Eukaryota; kingdom Metazoa; phylum Chordata; class Lepidosauria; order Squamata; family Phrynosomatidae; genus Sceloporus; species Sceloporus undulatus. The sequence continues at coordinate 185,820,496 of NC_056525.1, read as the reverse complement.
CCAGGCCACGGGGAAACAGCAAAAGGCCGCTTCCCTGTAGCCTGGAAAGGGGTGTCCTTTCCAAGGACACCCGATAGTGGCGGGGATGAAGAGAAAGGGGCTGCTCGGCCCCTTTCTTTTGTGATGCTGGCACAGCTGTGTAAAGGCTGCACCCAGTGCCACAAACCTGGAAGGGGCTCCGTTTTGGAGCTACTTCCGGCACCGTGGAAAGGGCGCCCCAGGCACCCTCATGTGGCACCAGGACGTCACTTCCACGACACTCCATTTGGAGGCGGCGCGATCGTGATATCCCAATGGCGGCACCCATGTAGAATGGGCACTGCCATTTTATACGTACTAGGTACGTACTAGAGTTAGGGCATCCAGAAAGGATGCCCTTTCCTAACCCTAGTACATACCTAGTACATACTTTGTGCACGTCTGGAACGTGCCTATATTTGATACTATGAATCTGGAGACCAGGTTCAAATCACTGCTTGGCTAAAGAAACTCACTTGGTGACCTTAAGCAAGTCATTCTCTCTCAGCATCTGAGGAAAGCAAAGGCAGACCCTTTGACTGGGTAGGCCTGCTGGAAGAGATTGTCTTTAACATTGGTTTAAATGTTGTCATTGTTTTCATCTGTTGTATCTCTTCTGGCAGGTCATTCCACAGACTGGGGGCAGCAGCTGAAAAGGCCCTCTGGGAAACTGTTTCCTATCTAGTCCTGGCTAATTGGAGCAGACATTTCCCAGAAGACCTGAGTACACAGGGTTGTTGGTATGAGAGAAGGTGGTTCTCTAGGTATCCTGGATGCAAACCATGTTGGGCTGTAAATGCAATAGCCAGCACTTTCTACTTTGCCCAGAAACTAATTGGAAACATTCATGGCAACCTCTTCCCGAGTCATCTTTCAGAAAATCCCAGATGATGCTGTTTGCTTTGGGAATCCAGTTGCGCTTAGTCAGAAGTTACCTGACCAGCCCTCTACTTCCTTGGTCACTAAATTACCATGGTTTCATATTGTTAGCTTCCAGGTGTGTTGTATATAGGTGGTGGAGAGAAGGTTTTATACCCTGCAAGCTAATACAGGATCACAGCCAACTATTTTGGTTTTTGACTGTGGAGTTTTGTAGTAGTTGTTAAAGTTTGGTGCTGTTTCTATAGTGCATACAAAAATATTTAGAACTGACATTTGATGGATAATAATGACTCACAGTGATTTTTTTTTTAAAAAAATAATACTGAACAAAACATTTTCCACCTCAACATTGACCACAGAACATTTATACATCTTCTAGGTGTTGTAGAAGATCACAAATTATCACAGAGTTGAAGGCTTTCATGGCCAGCATCCCCGGAAACTCCACAAAAAATTATCACAGAGAGCTCATGACTTTACCATTACTCACTGTAATATAAGAATACTTCCAAGAGAATGTCTCAGGCGGGATACAAACCGCCATATAGTACATATAGGATACGTACTAGGGTTAGGAAGGGGCGGTGCTTCCGCACCCCCCTAACCCTAGTACGTATCCTATACATACAAGATAGCGGCGCCCCTTCTACATGGGCGCCGCCATCTTTACGTACTGGACGTCATAGAGGCGCCGCAAGAAGAAGCTCCGCGCGGGAGCCGCGCGGTTTGGCTGCTGCGGCTCCCACGCGGAGCAAATGGCGGCGGCGGGGGAGCGCTGCAAAGCGGCGGTGTGTACCCCGCCTCACATTCCTTGTAGATGCACATTGTGAACAAAATAATGTTCCAGCATGGTGTAATGGATTGAGTGTTGGACTATTACTCTGAAAATCAGGTTTCGATTCTCACTGGGTGACCTTGGGAGATGCACATACTCTCAGCCTCAGAAAATCCCATGGTAAGTTTGCTTTAGAGTCACCATAACTAGGAAATGAGTTGAAGGTAACAATGACATTAGCCTTCTTCCATGACAAGAGGAAAATCATTTCATTTGAAGTGTGGTACTAAAGATATCATAGACTGTTAAAAAGGGCATATGAATGGATATTAGAACAAATTAAACTGGAACTCTTGTTATATGTGAAGATGACTAAACTATCATACTTTGGACATGAGAAGATATGACTTCCAGTCTCCTTGAATCTCAGTCTGGGGAAAGGTAGGATACAAGTAAAGTTATGGGTAGTCAGGCTCATTAGAAAGAACTATCACACTTGGTAAAGTAGATGGCCGTTGGTACAGATGGAGATTGTACTACAAGTGAATTTATTTAGTCAAGAAAGACATATCACTGAATTTGCCAGATTTTTTTCCCCACATAAAAATGTTTGTTAGGTTTCCTGCATGGCAGGGGGTTGAACTGGATGGCCCTTGTGGTCTCTTCCACCTCTATGATTCTGTGATTCTATGTTGTTGTTTTTCTGCAAAAAATGTTTTTGCAAAGAATGATTATCCCCCAATTGGAGGTGATTGGAGGGTGAGTCTTTGCTGGCCTCTCAGGGAGAGAGACTAACAGTTAAATTGACATGGCACATTTGGAGAGGTGTGGGGCAGAACTTCAGCCCCTCACTCTCCCTCTTTGATGAAGCTGGCCCACCCTCGCACCTCTACATCAGTGTGGGTTTTTCTGGTTTCTTTGGACCAGGTAGGAATTTTCTCCCCTTTCCAAATGTGGTTGTTTGTTTTTGTTTTTGTTTTTGTCTACCCCACACTGTTGTTTGGGGAGTATGATAATTGGCTAAGATGTGGTCATAAATAGGTTTCCCTGATATATACTGGGGAAGATAAGATTCATGTGAACATATATGGCACCCTCTCAGGTGAAGGTTAAGTCTTTGGAACTGACTGTTTAGGTCTTGAGACTAAACAGGTAGGGGAAGAGACTTGCCTTGGCCTAAGATATAAACCCTCACTGTCTTGTGAGTTAAATGAGGGCATCTTGGTTTGGCATTCTGGATGTGGGCTGGCCAGGGAGCAACCCAGTTCTGGATTGTCCTTGGGGCTCAGGTGTTTCACCCAGAGTATGCTGGGGAGGTAGTCTAGGACTGGACCACCTGCCCCAGCACTCTGTTGGTTAATCCCAATTAGTGTAGACCCATTCAGTCAACTGTTGAATTGTGAGCCATCATGTAGGTAAATGTCATTGATTTAGTGGGTCTACTCTATTCAAAACGAGCAACATGATTTAAGCCACAATTTTAATATGAATGTGCCTTGCAAAAAACAACTAGCAGTTAGATTCAGAATAACATTAATCATGCTTTTTCTCACTCCCAGTTTTAATTATACTGGTTTAATTATGCTTCGCTGCTTTTAAATGGTTTTAACTTTCAGATAGCACTAGTATCTATAGTGATGATCTAAACATATCCTAATCATTTTTGTCTTTCTTTAAAATTAACTTGCATAACCAATTCCTCAGCATTTTTTCTGAGTTCTAAAATAGCTAGTTCCCCACAGTGCCATAAATTTAAAGCTGAAAGGAAACAGAATCATCTCTCCAGAAATCAATAATCAATTAGTGTCACTATTTAAATAGTGCAGGAGGCAATACTGCTTTCATATAACCTATGTGTAGTTCCGATTGGCCATCTGTCAAATGGGTGCTTGTGTCAAATTTCCTTAAACTAGTCCAGTTACACAAGTTTCATAAATGATGTCAAGATCAAATTTTGGCGCTTTACAGACTGCCCAAAAGGGCAGTCTGCCAGCGCCGGTGTTTGCTGCACCAGGGAAATGCAGCAGACAAACCGCACGATTCCCTGGCGCAGCCAAAATAACCCACAAAAAGTGGGTTCTTTTTGCGGCGTGGTTATGACGCCACAAGGCGCCAATGGCACACTTGCGGCATCATTTCCGTGCCATGACATGCGGACGCTAAGCATCTGCTACGTCAAAATGGCAGCACCCATGTAGAATGGGTGCCGCCATTTTGTACGTGCTTGGCATGTACTAGGGTTAGGGGTGTCTGGAAAGGATGCCACTTCCTAACCTTAGTAGGTGCCGAGCACGTACTTTTGGGCGGTGTGGAACCCGCCTTTGATTCCTGCCCAGTGGTCATTGGTTTGTCTTCCCTTTGGACAAGTACCATAGAGAAAGTTCTGTAGGCTACTTTTTCTCACCCTCCCATATTATCTTATGGTTAACTTCCACTCTGAAGCCAGAGTGGTTTAGTGGTTTGAGTATTGGACTGCAACTCTGGAGACCAGGGTTCAAATTCCCAGTCAGCCATAGAAGCCCACTGGGTGACCTTGGGCAATTTACACAATCTCAACCTCAGAAATCCCCATGATACGGTGGGTCACCATAAGGCAGAAGACACTAGAAGGCACACAACAACAGATCCCATTTGGTACCACTTCACCATTCCTGATCATAGTAATGAATTGTGGCAAAGTAGAATCATGGTGTGCAGATTGAAGAAATGCCCATAACATAACAATGAAAATGCGAGAGACATTCCAGTGGCCTTGGGGATGTTGCTGAAAGTAAAGGCTTGGTGGTAAGCCATTCTTACCAGGAATGTGAGGTCCAATCATTTTTTAAACCCCCCCCCTCGCTCTCTCTCTCTCTCACACACACACACACACACACTGTTCATATCTGGTATCTTTAGAAATGGACACTAGGAGAGGCATATAACACAGAGACAATTATAAAAGTTAGAACTTTTGGAGTAAATTTAATGGAGAGATTAAAAATTTGCAGTTCTCATAAAAGTATACAGTAGGCCCTTAGTATCCAATGAGGTTTGGTTCCAGGACCCTTCCTCTCCCATGGATACCAAACTCAATGGATGCTCAAGTCCCATTATGTACAATGGTATAGTAAAATGGCATCCTTTATATAAAATGGCAAACAGCAAGGTTTGTTTTGGGATATACCCAAAGCAAACCTTGCAAAAACAAACCTTGCTGTTTGCCACACAGACACACGCACAAGCTGTGGTTGGTTGAATCTGTGGATGTGGAATCCATGGATATAGAAAGCTGACTATATGGTTAAATTTCAAAGTGAATAGCCTAACCAAACTGCATGAACATCCTTTCCCCAGTTCAGCTTTCCCCCTCCCTTTCTATTTCTTTTTTGCTGCTGCATGTTTAAGAATGGCATTCCTAAGAAAAGTGCACAATATTTTTCCATTTCCAAGAGTCCCTATAAAACATGTACAAAACTTTTCATGGCATCAAGATCTGGATAGGATTTGAGGGCCACTAAATGGTTATATATGAAAAATTGCACACACACATGTACAGATGTTCACACATATGTAGATGAAATTCTGGACCTCTTTCATGGGGTGAGTTCAGCTCCATCTCTAGCAGTGGCAGCTCCAGCACACTGTACAGCACCACTGAGAGTACTTTAGAGCCCCCAGATAACAGCTCCTGGAAGATGCCTTGGCCTTAAGCACTCAGAAAGCTAGATATTTGAACTGACTTCCTACAACCTCCTCTTGGCAGACGTAATGTGCAACATCGTTAGATTGTGGTGGTTGGCAGTGGTGTGTGTGTGTGTGTGTGTGTGTGTGAGAGAGAGAGAGAGAGAGAGAGAGAGAGAGAGAGAGAGAGAGAGCAGCAGCAACAGCAGCAGCAGCAAGGGTTGAAATCTGGTGGTGGACACCAGAAGGATAGGGAAGGAATGAGTCGTATAAAAGACTGACAGTAAAAGGTGTGGCAAGTGGCATGAGAAGGTGCAAAAAAATCTCTAGGCACCACGTGTTCATTGTACCTGGCAGGTTATGCAGTCCTATCCTAGAGCAGATATAAGAAGTTGTGTCCTTGTGCAAATTGGCTTTCCAAAGATGTACTTAACAACAGAACAAGTATTTCCATTAGTCATGTCTTCAACATTGTCTAGTTGAATGCTGTCCATGACAGTTTCAGCAATGTCTTCCATGGAGCACGTGCAGATGCAAACTGGAGTTTCTTGTTTAGCAGCTTTTAATTGGCAGGATTTTAAATGTGACTGCAGGGAGGAGAGGAAAACACCTTTTTCCCTCTTTGGGTGCGTTAATCTTTTCCAGTTAGTTGTTGAAATACATCTTAAACATACACAACCAGGTCTAGCAAAATATGAGGGCAAAATGAGGCCTTTTTTTACATATATGGTTTGGCAGGGAGAAAAAGATCTTTGTTAAGTCCAAGATTGTCTGGACCTTTACCATCTGGTTAGAATACAGATTTAGTTGAAAAGGAGATTATTGAGCTCAGGTCAAATTTTGAAACCATCCATTAAAAAAAGTGCTAACTAAGGGAAGTGACTTTTATGTTAAAATTAGAACAGATAATCCTGCTTGAGGTTGATAAGGGCCCAAATCCTTATCAGCTGCATTGCTATTTGAGAGCTCTGTAGCTGAGAGGATTAGCTTAACAGCTTCATTTTAACAGCCTAGGCTTGCAAAGTATCCAGCAAAAAAAATAAGTGTCTTCTTTTCAAAGATTCTGGGTATATATGTGTGTGTATGGAGCACAATATTACTTTTTGGCTCACATAGTTAAAGGAAACTTAGCCAAGTGGCTGATGATATGCTGATCTGGACAAGAAAACTCTCAGTCAGCCTTCAGAGACCTTCTAAAGTTGAGAAGAGAAAGGAAGGAACCATCAGTATTTCTGTCATTCCAGACTATTTACTAATTATCTGGCAACTCCCAGCAGCTGCAACATTTTATTCACATTCTTCAGTGGATTTCTTTTAATTCTGAGGTATATCAGAACAATATGTTGCCTACTCTTCTCATTCTCCCTTTTAAAAAAAATGCATTTAAAGTGCTATAGACAGCATACAGACCGTCCAAAGAGGGCGGTCTATTCATACTTTGTTTTGCTGCGCAAGGGAACCACAGCGGACAATCTGCGTGGCTCCCTCGCACAGCAAAAAGAACCCTTAAAAAGCAGGTTCTTCTTGCGGCGCATTTGTGATGACTCAGTGCGCCAATGACGCACTTGTGGCATCACAATGATGCCAGGACCTGTGGACACTAAGCGTCCGTCACATCAAAACGGTGGTGCCCATAAGTACAGGGCACTGCCATTTTGATGCCCCTGTCACGTGCTAGGGGTGAGGCCAGTATGGGCGGTGCACCCTCGGCCAACCCCTAGCACATGACGGGGGTGCCTGAAGAGTGCCTCAAGGCTGAAACTGATGGTCCTGAAGGAGTGGTGTCGTGTGATCACTGGGCTGCAGCAACTGCACAATACACTCCCAGCCTTGCATTTTCCCAGCTCAAAAAAAAAGGCATATAGTCACTCCTTTTTGAAATGGAAGAAAGCCGTAGTGGCAGTGGCTTTTGGGCATTTCTGTGGTGTGGGGAGGCACATGTAGTTACCATGCCACTAAAATGCTGTAAAGCCAGTGCACATGCAGTCAGCCATGTGGCTTCCTGGTGGCTTGGGGGCATGCACTGTCTGAATGTCATGCCCCCATGCCACCTGGAAGCTGGCGCTTACTGCCTGTCTGTTTTGGCCTTCAGTCCATGAGCGAAATGGAACATTTACATTATAATATTATAACCTTTTTTTCAAAAAAAGAAAAGCCCAGAGATGAGACAATTGGCTGTTTAATCCATAGAATTTCCTCAAAAATTATTCCTAGAGAAGATGAATGTGTGTTTAGAAAACCCTTAGATTTCTTCAATCAAAGAAATCACTACAATCAGTCCCCAAAATGAATGGAATCAGTGAACATGGTGATAGCAATCACTAAACCCAAGGAACTATACTGTGAGAATACACATTAATTTAGACCAGTCTCAAAGAGCCCTTAGTAACATTATGGCTAATAAAATTATTGCTAACCACAGCCCAGGACAGATGGGCAGGAAGAGCCAGAATCCTAGAATGTGCTGCTGCCGCCATCATGCCGGCCTCCCATCCACATGGGGGCTGCCATCTTAATGTAAGCGATGTGCAGCATATAGATATCACAGCATGCCTCTTACATCATGAGTGCACCAATGGCGCATTTGTGATGTGTGCACAGCATCTGAAAAAGAACCCATTTTTTCCAGGTTCTCTTTGGGGCGGAGGGATGCTAATGAGTTTGGCTGCTGCAGCATCCTCAACAGGAAAACCGGCCACCATCAGCCTGGAATTTTGGGGCTGTCTGTTTCACTCCCAACTCAATTATTTCAACAGGAATTACATTCAGTCAACTAGTTTAAGCTGGAAGCCTATTAGGAGCACACATACCCAAGATTAAAGCCATTTGATCACAGTGGTATCTGTTTCTGAGTAAATATTAATATCTTAGCCCATGGGAGCTGGAATCATCAACCATATGTGATGGGGAAAAATGTTTAATTACAGTGAGGCATATATTTGGAAGAGAGAAAGTACGAACATTCCCACCAACTACAAGATTTAGAAAGAGGAAGAGTTGTGGAAGAGGAAGTAAAATCAAGTCTATATGCAAATTATTTGTTCATTTGTGGTTGGACATTTCTGGATCTCCAATATTATAGGATTGAAAAAAAAATAAAAAAATAAAAAATAACATTCTGGGGTAGCCATGTAGGCCATAGATGAAATAAAAACAAACAAACACCAAACAATGATACCTTTTTTGGATCAACCAAAATGCACAATTACATGCTGTAATCTTTCGAAGGTCCACTGGCTTCTTCATCAGGCAAGGTGTTAAAAACCATACAGGAGGGGAAAAAAATGAAAATGTTAGTCATGGGCCTGCATGTTGCTGTTTGTTGTTCTCAGTTCAGATGGTATGGAGGGGTACTATTTGCAGACTGGAACCTACTCCTTCAGGCCATGTGGTCACTGGGTTATTCTCAAAGTCCAGGAAATAGCTACTTTTTTTCTCAAAAGGCCTGAATGTTTTCTAAGCCGAATGTAGGAGTGGATCTAAACTTGTCAGAATACTCTTGGTTTCTGCTGGAGTTTTCTGGCCCTAAAGCTGAGTTTCTGGCCTGAATTCACCCCATTACCTGTGAATTTCAGAGCGATGCCAGGTGGCTGTCTACACAGCATCTCTTTGAGCTGCTTGTTACCACAGCCACTGGCATGAATCACTACGTCTGAGGTAGAAAACAAGGGGCTCACCACCAAGGCTTGGTGCCTTGTTGTGACCTAAGAGGACTTCTCTGCACCAGTGGTGGCAATGCTGGACAGCACAGTGGGAGGCATGTGTAAACAGCCACCTGGCATTGCTCTGGAGTGTTCTGGATTTTCCAGGAAATTCTGGAGCAAAAGGTAGATCTTTTTAATCCACTTCAAAGGAGGAATGGGCCAGATTTACTACTGGATTGCCTTTTTCACTTGTAGACAGTCGGCAGTTGAATTTGGCCATTGGCCCTGACCCATATGGATAGGGTAATGCCAGGGCAGGGGAAAACTACTGTAAATGGTCCATGTAACATGCATTAGGTCCCTCTGGAGTCCTCCAATTAGAATATAATAATGCTGAACAGGGGTGTAGCTGTAGGGGACAAAAAGAGGGCTTCTGGCCCCAATACAATGTAATAATAATAATAATAATAATAATAATAATAATAATAATCTGTTTATTTATAGCCCACTTTTCCTGGGAGATCAAAGCGGGTTACAACAAAGTACTACACAATGTACAAATTTACAAACAGTATCCACATAAAAATCCATATCAATACATCAGATTATTAAAAACAAGATAAAAATACAAGATTAAAAACCACAACAATAACTAGCTAAAAATGCTCGTGTAACAGGGAGAAAGGAGGAATCACAGCATCTGGGGGAAAGCCTGTTGGAAGAGGAAGGTCTTCAACTTCTTCCTAAACAGGTCAAGGGAGGTAACCAAGCGGAGCTCATCGGGAAGGGAGTTCCAAAGCTGCAGGGCTGAGATGGAAAACGCCCTCTGTGCAGTCACGGTAAACTTTGTGTCAGGAACCCTCAACAGTTGCTTCCCGGCCAATCTGAGAGCGCAGGGCGGATTATATGGGGAGAGGCGATCCTCCAAGTACCCTGGGCCCAAGCCATTTAGGGCTTTATAGGTAATAACCAACACCTTGTATTGGGCTCGGAAGCGAATAGGCAGCCAATGAAGATCTTGCAAAATAGGTGTTATGTGGCTAGTCCTGGAGGAACCAGTGACTAACCTCGCTGCCATATTCTGCACTAATTGAAGCTTCCAGGTTTGGTACAAGGGTTGCCCCATGTAGAGCGTGTTACAGAAATCCAACCTAGAGGTCACCAAAGCATGTACCACTGTTTCAAGGTCCCCCCGGCCCAGGAAGGGTCGCAGCTGGCGTATCAGTTGAAGCTGATAACAAGTGCTCCTGACCGTCGCATCCACCTGAGATGTGAGGTGGAGCAACGAGTCTAGGAGCACCCCCAGACTGCGAACAGAGTCCTTCAGGGGGAGCGTGACCCCATTCAGGACAGGTGGGCAAATTTCCATCCCCGGGCCTGGGAAACCTATCATGAATACTTCCGTTTTCTCTGGATTCAAGCTGAGTCTGTTTTCCCTCATCCAGCTCATTACTGACTCCAGACAGGCATCTAGAGGAGAGATGCCATTCCTGGTCACTGCATCAGTCGGAGGCACAGAGAAGCATATTTGGGTGTTATCAGCGTACTGATAACACTGCGCCCCGTGTCTCCGGATGATCTCTCCCAGCGGTTTCATGTAAATATTAAATAGCATGGGGGACAAAATGGCTCCTTGATGGACATCAGATGTAACTGCCCTCTTATCGGAGCACACGTCCCTCAGCTGCACCATCTGGAATCTACCTGAGAGGTAGGAACGGAACCACTGAAGAGCAGTGCCCCCGATACCCAACTCCCTCAGGCGTTCCAGAAGGATACCATGGTCAGTGGTATTGAAAGCCGCTGAGATGTCTAAGAGCACTAACAGGGACACGCTACCCCTGTCCATGCCCATGGGGATTTCCCCATACAATCTAAATTTCGCACCGCAAAGTGTGAAACACTGAAAATAATTCACATCTAAAACTCTTTTATATACTGTGTTAATGTACCCATAGAAAAGGCCAGCCTCTTTGCTTTTGATGCCTTCATTGTATTTCTAAATATGTAGTTAAATGCCAAATTTCATTAGTTTTCCTATGGACCAAAATAACTTAAGCATTGTGTGGAATGAGCTTGAATTTATTCACTCATCTTTACTCCTCCACTGCATCCAGACAATTATTCAGGATGTCCACAAGGGACATCCTTGCAGGAAGCATAATTTAAATTTAGCAATTTTCTTTCTGCTGTAAGGAAGGAAGAAAATTGCTAAAATTACTATTTGTAGTTTAGAATTAATTCTGTGCAAAATTTGCACATGCTATTTTTGGTTGGAAAACAGCACTTCCCAGGCAGAAGACAGAATATCTGCATAGAAGTATTATTTTCTTTGCAGAACATGCTGGATCATGAACATAAAATAGTTTACCACATGATTTGGCATCCAATTATTGAATACATCCAGGGAAACTTGGTTTCTAGATACCCCAGTGTAGTCTAACTTTTTATGGAAAGATGTCTTCTAGGATCCCTGAGTGCAGCTTTTGTCTACAATTTCCAGGGCATTATTTTGGGTTATGGTTTAATTTCTTCTATTTCAATGAAATAACCACATCTGAAGGTTTATTGTCTCTGACATTATTTTTATTTGTTGTTGTTTTAGTATACTGTTTGTTGTCATGTTTTGTTTGTAAAATTTAAAAAAAACATAAAATAGTAGTTGGGAGTTTATATTATGCAAAATTGATGCATTACATTTTTGTGAAGAAAACTAAATTGTTTGTGTAGGAAATAGTATGTTCTGTACAGAAAATAATGACAATGCTGGGTTCTTTTAACAAACAAACATAGTGCAAATTTTTCACAATGTCCCGAACCATGGAATTTTTCATCAGTCCAGTATTCCTTGCTACACCCGAGGAATTCATTTTTCAACTGTGCTTTTTAACATTTTTAAAAGTAAAGAAATATCATTGACTAAATCAAAAGGCTATGGAAAAAATTAAGCACTTAATAAAAGTAACAATTCCATTTTAAGAATAATTTGACAAAGGAAAGAAGCAGAAACTAAGAGTTTAACATATTAGAGTAGGAGGGAAAACATAGGCATTTGAGTTTCATTGCCTAAAGCAGTGGTCCCCAAACTGTGCTCTTTTAAGGGATTTTGAACTTCAACTCCCAGAACCCCAGACTATTGGACAACATGGCTGACGCTTCTGGGAGCTGAAGTCCAAAGTCTCTTAATGGGCACAGATTGTGGACCAACAGTCTAAAGGCTTGCTAGCCAATTTTAGGCAATAACAACCAATTTTCCATCCCCTGTCTGAATTTGGAGGCAGTTTAACAAGCCAGATGAAAGTTTCAGTAAGCCAGATCCTGCTAGCAGCATGTATATTACTGACCTATGATTTATGCAGGGGTGAAAGGAGTGAGATTTAAAACTGAAAAATCTTACTCTCATTTTTCATTGTACATGAGGCTAAATATGTTTGTAATTTTCACCAAGGGCAAATACATAATGCTAATGTTCTCTACAAATTTAATCAAGGCATGATTTCATACATTAGTTATGGAGTGCACTGATCTAGTGCTGAAGATAATATTTCTGATACCTTGGAACAAGTCTATTGAATTAATCCTCTCTTAATGCAAGATTCAAACTGCCCACCAGATGGCAATCTAGTACTATTTTAGAAATGCTCCAGCATGAGATGAACTAGAATCTTGCATATTCAACTTTTTTTGATACTTTATGTTGCTGTGATTTAAATTTACAAGAGTTCATATTTTCGATCTGTTAAAAGTTAAGGTATAGCTACTAGTAATCCTGACTATGCCATCTTGCTTGAGAACAATAAAAATATTGTACCCAAAATCTATTTAGTCCAGAATTCTTTGCAATAATCTAAAGCAATTTAGAAACAGAAATCAGCTTTATAATGGTGTCTGGAACCTCATGGTGGGTTTATGAGGGGTTCAGAGGCTGTACTTAAGGGACCCAAGGGCATCACATGGCCCATGAGCCACTTGGCTTACCCTGGTCTGCTATATTCCTGAAGAGAACTCAAAAATAGCCCCAAACCCCCCCCCCACAAAAACAACAACAACCAAAAATAATAATTGGCATTAAAGGATTAAAATAAAGAATTTGAAAATTGTTATTGAGTTTTAACAAATTAATTAATTAACCCATTAATTTTAATATACAAAGGGATCTTGCATTTGAGACAAACTGAAAAACAGAAGTTGGCAGCCTGAGGTTTTGTAGCCCTAAGCCTAGTATTAGCAGCTATGAAAGAAATAAAAAAGATCCTAAAGAGTAAATATATACAACTGAGCACTGAAGTCAGAATCATCCAACCATTGTATTACCCATCACCATGTATAGATGCAAGAACTGGACAGTGAAAAAAGTAGATAAGAAGAAAATACATTCATTTGAGATGTGGTGTTGGAGAAGAAAGCCAAGAATACAGTGAACAGCCAAAATGACAAACAAATGGGTCCTTGAAGAGATCAAGCCTGAAATCACTGTGGAAGTCAAGATGATCAAGTTGAGCCTGTGGTACTTTGGCCATATCATGAGAATGCATGGCTCATTAGAAAAGACAGTAATGATAAGAAAGGTGGAAGAATGTAGAAAGAGAGGAAGACACATTCTAGATGGATCTATTAGGGAGGTCACGGGTATGAATTTACAGGATCTAAGCAGAGCAGTGGAGGATAGAGAATCTTGGAGATGTCAAATCCACAGGGTCTCCATGAGTAGGGATTTGCTCAAAGGCAGTTAACAAGAAGAAGAAGACCAAGAACAAAGTGAAAATAACAGTTGTTATCTACATGAAGGTCTTTGTGATCTAGCAAAAGTCCTAGCTTGGCAGGAGTAGAACTCGTGTTTCTACAAAACCTGGCAAATGACACTCATAATTGCAAGATCATTGATTTCTATCTGAATGATGCTACCCCACACTGAATTTCACCATGCTGAAAATAGCTTAAACAGGAAGGTCAGATCAGAAGAAGCAAACTTTAGAAGAAGAAAAAGTGTGTTGTAGTGCATGTGGGAGAGATTTGAAGGGGGCAGTGAGCGTGATCACATCACAGGGCTAGGGCTACTACTGTAATGTGTCATATTATAGGGATGCTTCTGGTTGCAGATAAATAACAAAAAAGAGTGTTGAGTATATGTCATAACTCATGGAAGAAGTGCAGTGTTCCCAGAGAACTCAGGGCCTTGCCTTCAGTTTCATGGTCTGGTCTGTCTCCCATGACCTCAGGGTGTCAGGAGAAATCTCACAACAAGATTACTGCCTTGAAAAGAAACACTTTTTAAAAGTATGCTGCTGGCCCACATTGCTGCAAGCTGTTTTGGAATGGCTGCGGATGACTCTTGAAAGGAACTCGATAGACAACTGCTCCCCTCCCTTTCTACTTTCATCTCTCTCATTTTTTTTAGACTGTAGCCAGTGCTAGGGCTCAGCAGGGAGGAGAAGTCCAAGTAGGAAAATACTGAGCTATCTCATTACTTGATGAAAATAATAATAAAGGTTTGCTGCTTAGTGTTTTTTTTCCCTATCTTATTGTAACTTTGCCACCTCTATTCCCAGCTTTCTTATAGGGATGTAAAGAATATTCTCCAAAATTCGAAAATTAGGAGAAATATGCCTAATTCGACAATTTTGATAACATTTTAGAGAGAAGAAATTCTGAGCAGTTCTCTATCAATCAGTAAGAATTTTGATTGTTAGTCATTTCGAAATGAAAGGGAGAGACAAAACTTTCAGCTGACTCTCGGATGGCCAGCATTTGCATATTTTGTGTAAGAAAAGCTACCATTCATCCTGGAGGCTATTTCTTTTGTTAGGGTGATTCTCACTCCAACTTTGCTCAGGCAGCTTTGGTTTGAAAAACAAAAGAGAAAAAAGGTGAGACCTTCTACCCTTTATGCCATGCTCTGACATTCAAATTCTTACAGAAGAGAAGAAATTCAAGTCTCAAAACTTACCAGGCCAGGAAAGGTCTTGTAAGCTGCTCTGATAGCCTTTTGGCTGAAGAGCTGGCCATAAATTATTATTATTATTTCACTTGCTCTCAGCTTCAACTCCAACTCTGCACCTCTCCCATGGTGATGCAATGATAATAATAATTGGCAAGGAGAGTGCAGAATATTCATGAGTGAGAGAGTGTGACTTACCCAATGTCACCCTGTGGATTTACATGGCTGAGCTGGGGTCAGGACTCTAGCCTCCCAGTTCACCCTAGAAATTCTCTGGCTGACCTTGGGCAAGTCACTTGCTCTCAGCTTCAACTCCAACTCTGCACCTCTCCCATGGTGATGCAATAACAACAACAACAACAATAATAATAATTGGCAAGGAGAATGCAGAATATCCATGAGTGAGAGAGTGTGACTTACCCAATGTCACCCTGTGGATTTACATGGCTGAGCTGGGATCAGGACTCTAGCCTCCCAGTTCACCATAGAAATTCACTGGCTGACCTTGGGCAAGTCACATCCTCTCAGCTTCAACTCCAACTCCTAAGTATTCCTTCATGGTAGGTTTTATTTATGGCAGAATTCTTGCCATCACACCCTACTCTGCTCCTTCTTCAGGATTCCTGCTTGGCAGAAGAGCATTGCCACTTGGCACCTAACCCCTCCCCTTCTCATCTGTGAGGGTCACACTATCTCAGCTTCAGGGGCATCCCATGGCAAAACTCCTCTTTATGCCAAGAAAACCCTCAGTTTGTCCCATCTTCCAGTGTCATCCTGATGTTGAACAGGGGTCAGACTACATGCCCTCTAGTATGCCATGTATTCCTATGTATTACTTCATAGCAGAAGGGGGTTGGACTGGATGGTCCTTGAGTCCCCTCAACTCTAGCATTTCTTGTTGGGGCGTCACAGTTTATTTTTTGAGACTGGGCTTTCCCCCCCCCCCTTTTGTGTGTGTGCCTTCAGGGTTTTTAAGCATAGGAATGTTTTTTAAACCTTTGCCAAACTTCCTTTTGACATGGTAATTGAGTTTGAAATGCAAAGTAATTAGCGTAATTATTCGCCTTGTCTTTTATTGTCATTCAGAGAAATCTGTGAAAAATATTTCACTGGCTGCTGAAAGGGAGAGAAGAAATCACCTTTTGGAAGGGGCATTTGTGGAACGAATATTTTTTTTAAAAGTTCTCCTCAAGCTCTCAATTAACGAGGAGAAAAACATGGGTTTCTCCAATCACTACAGTTTCTTACTCTATGTTAATTGGCTGAAGCTACAATACAGTTTCCTTCCTTGTTCTGAGGTCCATGATGGTTGCATCCCTGTTAGTAAAAAGCCTTATACAAATGTCTTTTTTATTCAGCTCTGCTTAGTACAATTAATTAATTTCTCTTTTAATTCTTGATTTCCCATTTGCTCGCTTTTCCTTCCAGCATGGTGTAGTGTCTGAGCATTGGACAAGGACTCTGGAGATCAGAGTTTGAATCTCAACTCAGCCATGAAACCCACTGGGTGACCTTGGACACTCTCTCAACCTCAGACTCCCTGTGAAGAAACTTGCCAAGAAAGCCACATGATAGGTTTGCCTTAGGGTCACCATAAGTTGGAAATGACTTGGAGGCACACAACAACAACAGCAACAACAATCCAAAAACACTGAATCGCAGTTGAAGTTGGATAGTTCTAAAACAATCTAGAATACAATGTAGCATTAATAATTTTTCTTTCTTTCCAGTGACATGACTCTTTTTCTGTCTACAGATTGTGTATCCCTTATCCAGAATTCCAAAATCCAACATACTCCAAAAATCATCCACGTGGGTGGCTGAGATAGTGACACCTTTGCTTTCTGATAGTTTAATGTACACAAACTTTATTTCATACAAAAATTAATAAAATATATTGTTATAAAATTACCTTTAGGCTATGTGTATAAGGATTATACAAAACAGAAGTTAATTTCATGCTTAGACTTGGGTTCCATCTCTAAGATATCCCATTATGTATGTGCAAATATTCCAAAATGTTTGGTGTGTGTGTGTGGGGGGGGGGGGGAATCCAAAATCCAAAACACTTCTGGTACCAAATGTTTTGGGTAGTAGCACATCCTCTTAGTGATATAATAATTAACTGGCCTGTTTTGGCTGAATATATTTGAGCACCCATATTATGGACAAAGCAAAATAAATGGGTTATCTACATGTGTGGTTGTGAATATAGTTAGCAATCATGGAGGGAAATGCAAAGAATTGTGTATTTAGTTATTCATACAATGTCTGAATCACACTTTCTAGAGTTAATACAGGAGAATCCAAAGGATAAAACGATAAAGGATGATTCATGACTGATATAAATATTCTCCAAAATGTTAAAGAGGGAAAACGGAGGGTTCTATCCTATATCTAAATTGTTTGTATTTGTGTCCTACCAAGATGAGAAACCACTTTTTTTTCCTTTTTGTTTTGGTCTCTTTGTAATCATGTTTGTCCATTAAGAGAGACATAAATATAGTTTAGTGCAATTTCAGAAGTAGAATGTGGGTCCCCCCCCCATGCCGAGTTTTGTCACTTTTACGTGATTTCAATGTTCTGTTTGAAATATATTCACAAAAATACTTTATCACCAGTAGAAGTATGATGGAGGAGCAAACAAACAAACAAACAAACAAAAACTGTCACATACAAAAGATTATATCAAATGTTTTCATTTCTGGCATCATTTATTTTATTTTCCATTTCTCTTTGTATCGGTAGCAATATGCAACAATCAACTTGTCTGAAGCAAAAGAAGTGATAGGAAAGGGAGAAAATCAGTATAACAGGAACATGTGAAGTCGAACAGGAACACTTTGCAAGATACGCAATGCATCATTTCTACTGCTACCAGACATTTGAAAAAGTTCTGCATTCCATTTCCCCTCTCAATTAAGCCATTGGATCAAAGAGTAAGCCAAAGGAAAGGGACATTACTCTTGATTCAGGAACTTAAGGTTGACCTTGATATTCACTCAAATAGTTGTAACTAGCAATCAATACATGTGCTTAGGTCACGACTAAACTGGTACATTCATAACATGCCAATAAATCTTCTCTTTCAAGCTCTTCAGTAAATTACTCCAGCTAGCAAAATCTGTGCCTCAGAATATCTCTAATGTACTTGAGCTGAGCAATCACAAGATTATAGTAAGGAGCTCAGCAAATCCATGGACCAATTTGCATCAGGTGCCTCTAAAGTGCAGGAATCAAATTTGCAATAAGTAATTGCATTTCAGTCCTTTCTTTCATCTTCCTACCTTTCTCTCATCCAATCTTATTAACACCAAAAAGGTTCACACATGCCTCCACAAGTCATGTTCCTATCTTCATTTCATCTTACTATAGTTGGCCCTCCTTATCAATGGTTTTTTTTTTATCCACGGATTCAAGCATCCATGGCTTGAAGATATTCAAAAAAGTATGAATTCCAAATAGCAAACCTTGATTTTGCATTTTATATCAGACACCATTTTCCTTTTCCATTATATTTAATGGGACTTGGGCATCCATGGATTTTGTTATCCACGGGGGGTCCTGGAACCAAACGCCAGTGGATAACAAGGGCCCACTGTATTTCTAAATCCATGTGCTCCCCTAATTTCTCCACCTTTTTGGCCCCTGATCCATTCAACAAAGCTGAATGGAAGGGGGCTTCTTTGTTGGCCTCCATAAATAGAGGTCAGTTAGTATGTGACAGATAAGCCTGATTGGCCAAGCTATGCCATGTGATAGGGGCAACTGAGAGAGTTATTTAAGCATGTTGACCCCTAGAGTAGCTCTTCTTCTTTTGCAACACACTCACCTGCCCTCCGTGCAGTATGAGTTTTGCTGGTCATCTAGGGGCTGGGTAGGAATTTTCCCCCCATTACCTGGGTTTTCCTGCCTACCCCATACTGTAACTGTTGGGAATTGGACAATTGGCTTGAAGTGATGTCATTAAATAAATTTTGTTTTGGCAGGTAGCAGGGAGAGAAGATCAATGTCACCCCATTGTGGTGAAGAGCTGGTCTATGGAATTGCTCATGGGATAAGCAAATGGGATATGTGGGAAGAAGACTGCCCTTGGGTTGATGTGGGGTTTACTCATTCTTAAAAAGTTTAGTGACATGAGAGGAAACTCTCCAAGTTTTGACTTTCCAAAGATGACTGGCTGAGGTAGCAATCAACCTTCTTTGGATTGTCCTCGGGGCCCGGTGTTTTACCCAAAGGATATCTGAGGAGTTGTTGTAGGTTAACATCTGGGCCTCAACTGGACTCACATCAGGTTGCTCTCCCCTTGTTTATATGTTTGCTTTCTACCAGTCCTCAAACAGTTAAATAGATTTTTAGGTCAATAAAATGGCCCTTGTTTAATCCAGTTATTTGTGCCTGTTCTTGTTATTTCATGGTTGGTCTACAATTAAAACACTCCAATACTTCTAACTATCCCGAGGTTCTTCCATATATTCCACTGAATAACTATTAGTGTCATTTCCATGCTTCTTAAATTAATACTTCTTGCCCCAAACAAATGCACTTCCTTTGATTTTTCTAATAACTTTTTCTAATCCCCTTGCTAATTAGATTACTCATTTTAGAGAGTTAGATTTCAGGTCTAATGTTTATTATCTATTCAGGCAACTCAGATGGCTATGAAAATGGAATAGGCTCATAGTCTGATCCAGCATGGCTGTTTTTAGATTCATGATCCCATAACTAAATTACAGAGTTACATGACTGAATAATAAAATTATATAATCCCATGAATAACATGAGTTGGTGACTGAATTATATAATTACAATACTGTAGCACAGTGATCCCCAAACGGTGCTCTTTAAGAGATTTTGTCCAAAATATCTTAAAGGGCACAATTTTGGGACCACTGCTGTAGCAGGTCTTTTGTCTTCAGATTTTTGTTCAACATACAAAATAAAGTGGTTGCACCATGTTCTCCTGTTCTACAAGGCAATTCCAATTTTGCCTCAGTGGAAACATTTAAAGGACATACAAACATAGATCATGGAGTTGGAAGAGACCACAAGGGCTATTCCATGCAATCCTCTGCCATGCAGGAACACACAATCAAAGCACCCCCCAACTGATGGCCATCCAGCTTCTGTTTAAAAACCTTCAGATTCCACCACACTCCAGGAGAGAGTGTGTTCCACTGTCAAACAGCTAGTGTCAGGACGTTCTTCCTTAAGTTGAGCTGGAATCTGTTTTAGATGTTTCCTAAGCTGGTCAGCCTTCTATTGTGATTTTGAATCCGCAAACAGGCTATCACAATAGTTATCTGAGAACACAGTCAAAAGGAGGACAAATAATTCTATTACCATTCAACCAGCCTCCAATATGAAAAGTCTTATAAGCACAATGCCTACCTAGAAGTCACTTCCATATATTCAGTGGCATTTACTCTTAAGGATATATGTGTAAGATTAATTACATGTAACCTTAGTTACTTTTGGTAGAGTCAGTCATGATAGCTTTCTTATCAAGTGTGTGTGTGAGAGAGAGAGAGGGAGGGGGGGACAGAAACAGAAACACAGAGAGAATGAGTTTGTGTTTATTGTGTACTTAGTCTGACTGAGAACTCACGAGGGACTCAATTACAAAGGAGTCATCGTTGCTCAGTTCTGCTTTTATCAATCAAGTGGTCTCAACCACCCCAGCCTAGCATGGGGAAGGCTCAAACCCAGGCATCCCTGTTGTGAGTTTTGTGGATATTTTTGATGTTAAGCAATGCAAGTGGTACTGCTACTTATTTAAAAAAATGCTCCTGGAGTATTTCATGAGAAGTAAATAATAATAATAATAATAATAATAATAATAATAATAATAAAAACTTTTATTTTTATCCCGCTTTTCTGTGACGAGACAATCAAAGTGGCTCACAACATATTAAAATATCCACATTTACAACATTATCTCCCAAATTCCCCCCTTAAAACAGGATTAAACATGTTACAATTAAAATATCTATTAAAACAGGGCGGTGGGCTAATACATGATGTGGGGGGCAGTCATTCTGTGGCCATGCACTTTTATTCAGGAAAGGCCTGCCGGAAGAGATATGTCTTGACAGCTTTTTAAAAGCTGTCTAAGCTGGCAATTTGACTCATCTTGTCTGGCAGGCCGTTCCATAGTTTGGGAGCAATTACAGAGAAGGCCCTCTGGGAGGTAGCAGTTAGTCTGGTTTTTAAAGGCTGCAATTAATTCCTCCCAGAGGACCTGAGGTTGCAGGGCAGATTATATGGGAGCAGGCAATCCCTCAAATAGGTTGGATCCAAGCCATGTAGGGCTTTAAAGGTTATAACCAACACCTTGAACTGTGCCCGGAAACTAATAGGCAGCCAGTGAAGAGATTTTAGGACGGGTGTTATTCGGTCACTCCTAGTTTTTCCGACAACCAGCCTGGCTGCCATATTTTGCACTCGTTTAAGTTTCTGGACTAGGCACAAGGGTAGACCCATGTAGAGTGCATTACAGAAATCAAGTTGTTACCAGTGAATGTACAACAGTTTCTAGGTCCTTTACTTCCAGGAAAGGGTGCAGCTGGCATATCAGCCGGAACTGATAATAGGCGCTCCTGATCGTCGCATTCACTTGGTTTGTCATGTGAAGCGATGGATCTAGGAGCACCCCCAGACTGCGAACACAGTCCTTTGTGGAGAGCGTGACCCCATCTAGGACTGGAGGTTGCAACCCTATACCTGGTTTGGGGGCCCCTACTGTAAGTGCCTCCATTTTGTTTGGATTCATCTTGAGTTTGTTTTTCCTCATCCAGACCATTACTGATTCAAGACATTGATTGAAGGGAGAGATGCCATCTGTTGTCATAGCTGCTGATCGGGAGATGGAGAAATATATTTGGGTGTCATCAGCGTACTGATAACACCCTGCCTCATGTCTGTGAATGATTTCTCCCAAGCAATTTAACTTAGCCCCATTTTTTAGCCAAAAATGTCAATCTGAAGAACTCAAGGGCCATCTTAAAAAATGCCTTGGAGGCAGCATGTAGCCACAGAGCCCCACATTTGACATAATCTTGGGAGGGAGGGAGGGAGGGAGGGATGGACAGGCAGACCACATTTTCTCAGTACCATTATAATCAAATTATTAATATCATTTATTCAACTTTTATAATAATAATAATAATAATAATAATAATAATAATAATAATAATAATAATAATGGAACACAGTGAATGACTAATGAAACCAAGGTCAATTTATTTTATATTTCTTAATCATGCAAAAAGTGTAAATACCCTTTAAATGACTTCTGCTCTGAGCCTTTGTTGCTTAGACTGGCAAGTCAATGGAAACTGAGGGTCGGAACAGACTAGAAGCTTCAGTTTACTTCAATCCGGCTTGGGAGCGTGGTGTTTACATGCTCCATGCTTCCAAGTTAGTCGGAAGTACTGCCAGCTATTACATATTGGGTGGCTTCCAGGTGGCTTGAGGGCATGGCGTTTAGATGCCATGCACCCTAAAGCTGGAGAAAAGCCTGCAAAGGGACTCTTGGATACCAAATAGGAGCAGATTTTTTCCACTTCTATTTGGGATGAAAGCTGGCTGGATTGGGGCCGCGGCAAGCAGCCCCAATCCAGCCTTAAATTGGGCAGCTCCAAGCTGCCTCATTGGGGCCATTGGTTTTGGGTCTGAGAAAGAATGAGACTGGATTCAAGAGAAGAAAGAATCAGAGAAAGATTCTAAAGTCAACAAAGCCTGCATGATCACACAATCTTATATATGTTAGCCAATTTAGAAGCAGAGCATGAGATGATAATGTAATGCTGTCTTTCTGAGATAAAAAAAATACAGGCTTTTTCATTCAGAAGAACCATTTGCGTTTGTTCTCCATTGTTCATCAACTCAGCTCAGACCTTTGGGAGACATTTAAGCCAAATGTTGAACATCAAAATTCTATTCTTGCCTCATAATTTGACATTAAGATCTATGAGGTAAAAAATAACCGGGATAAAGAACCTATTAGAGGCATGCATATAAAGAAGAAGAAGTTTATTAATAAGAAAAGTGAACATATTAATCACTAGTGCCTGTAGGTTGACATCTGGTGCCTGTAGGTTGACAATCTATACATAGCATGGTCCACACACTGATTAAATGAAGTACTTAGGTTTTGGCACTAATGATTTCAGTGCTATAGAAAATGTAATACGTATGTGGTTGTCAAAACTTTTCTAAGCTCTGATTATAACCACTAGTGTCCTTGTACTATTAAATAACACAGTTATTCATGTACAGTGGAATCCTGATTTTCAGCTCCATGGCACCATAAAATGCAGTTCCTTCTGAGTTAATATGTGATATTGTGCAGATGGCTGCAGCAGGTATCACAGACTGGCAAAAATCAGGGACCCTTTCACACTACATAATTATAGTGCTATGATTCTACTTTATTTGCTATGGTAACATCCTATGGAATCCTGGAATGCCAAGCTTTTATGGACACATTTTTTTTTCTGATTTTCCAGATGGCTGGAGACAATGGAAACAGCTTTTCATTGGATTAAATGTCAAAACACCACATGCAAAAATCAAAACTCACAATTCTAATAGATGCACATCCTCATAGTTGAGGATTAAGGAAGAGAGATCTAACATTTAGCACTGTGAAAAAGGTGAATATTACTATAGCTGCAGGTATAAGTATCTGGTGCCAGCAGAATGGCAAAGAATGATATGACTAAAGGCATATAGCCTAGAGGGGAATCTATAGAGCTGTTTACTGCTGGCTGTGATAGCTAAGCAGAAGAATAAAGCAAGTATTCAAAGCCTCAAAGGTAGTGACTCAGTAGATGATGTGATCAGCCACTGGGAACAAAATCAATAAAAAATTAATTACAGAGAAAGAAGAGAGTGGAAAATGGATGGCACAGATAACATTATTTCTTTTAGCTGGGGACTATAAGTTTTAAAAGATTAGACTATTAATACTGGTGAACGCCTTTAGATACAAACAATATTTCTTCATCTACCTATGTCCATGTGTAAATGCAGTGAATTACATGTTATTAACAGATTATGTTGCTCACATTGATGCTGTGATACTCAGTTTTTTCTTTTACTTGCTTCTTTCATATATTTTTATTGCCTCAGCCATTGCCAAAACTGTGAATAAAAACTGATAGCAAAGTTGATAGTTGATAGCAAAGTTTAGCAAAGATTCTTGAAGTGCAAGGCAGTGGGATGTAATGAAAAGGAAATTAAAACTTTTCCGATATTTAGAAACATGAATAATTTTCATCTGCCATCAGTATGTAGCTGATACTCACTCTATTATTACTTTCCATCTTAGTCCAAGGAAGTTCTTTAATCCTAAACCAGTGCCTGTCACCAGTAATGGACTAGATGAGGGTGAACCAATTGTAATTTAGTCCATATAAGACAAAAGTGTTCCTGCCAATCAAAAGGCAAATCAAGGAGTAGGGATTCAGGGGCTATAGAGACTGCCCCTCGGGGTGGCCTGCAGCAGCCCCTTTTAGTGCCAGATTGGGGTTGAGGCAACCGCAAGCCATGGCCCTGATCTAGCCTTTCCACAGTGCAAAAAGGAGCCGCAAAAAGCTTTTTTTTCTGTCCATGGAAAGGGTGCCATAGCTACCAGCGCTACAGCTTTTCAGCATTCCTTTGGCACTGTGTCATCTAGATGCAGTGCCAGAGGAGTGTTGCAGAGCCACCGTCATGGCTTTTTGCCAATTCTTTGGTACAGCATGTCTAAACACTGCACCAAAGAAATGGCATGATGCCGCCCGTTGTGCTGTTGGGTTTGCGGTGTGCCACCAGCATTGGGGAGGAGTTAGGGAAACCGGTGTGCAGTTGCCATGCTCCCACTCCAGCCCGATGCTGGCATTTAGTGTTGGTCTGTTTAGCCCCTTAGCCTTCTCTGTCAGAAACCTCTGGTACCACAATAAATTATAATTTCCAGGATTTCCTAGCACTGAGCCAGAGCAGTTAAAGTGGTCTCAAGTTGGATTATTTCTGCAGTGTGCTTATGACTTGGGAGCCCAGGGTTCAATTCCCCGTTCAGCCATGACAGCTCACTGGGCAAGTTACTCTCTCAGTTTCAGAGGAAGCCAAAGGCAGACACCCTCTGAACTAACCTTGCCAAGAAACACCTGTGCTAGGGTCGCCATGGGGTCGCCAAAAGTCAGAAATGACTTGAAGATACCCAACAAAACACTTATTTGTAGAGTTTTTGCATTTTTGTGATCTCATTTCTTCCTTGGCATCAGTTCTAGAATACTACCACTCTGCATGATAATTGTGTTTACTGCACTGCAGATAGATTGCCATTTGACAATGCACCATACAACTCAGAATATTGATATTAACTGTTATTATTTTTATTAGATAAACCAATATGCACAACCATTTTATGATGCTGTTTGTGGTTTTATCATAAGCAGCTGCTTGAATGGCCAGTGAAGAAATGGGTTTTTGGTCTGCTTGAATATGGCTCTTTCATTGTTCCTATGCTTTAATATTGGTGAGTATTAAATATCTAACCACAGGTTAAGAAATATTAAAACTTCAACATGATATTGTGATGTCATATTGGTTTCAATCCCAACACAATCCATTAGGTAGCCTTAGATAAGTTTATGTTTTAGTTTTAATTCTACTATATGCCAAATGCAGTCAAGGAAGTTTGTGTTAGTCAAATAAGAAAATGCCATTTGTTATTCTTATATTCAAGGAAATTTATTTATTTATTATTTATTTTTTCAAAATAAAGCTGAGACAAATTGCTTGCTCATTTATATAAAAAGTCAGTGATTTAATTTTCTTTAAAATCTTGTAGTTTTCACTTCAAGAGAGCTTGTACATCCTAGCAGCTAAGATACAGAGCTGTATAACAGTTAACAGTAGGCCCTTGTTGCTGAATTGCTGTCATAAATTCATTGAGGATGCAAACTTGCATCCACGTTACCATTTACCAAGAGTTGATACCATTAAATAATTTAGACATATCTATTATCGTGTTGTTAATAGTATATACTATGCAGGGGTGTGAATTCAATTTTTTAACTCATGCACACAGAAATTCAACAATTCAGAAGATTTCCCTTTGCTGAATATGTGTTTGTGGATATGTGTTTGCATTTTATTTTACACACAAATGCTGTTTCTTTTTTGTGCAACACTTTTTGTACTAATGGAAGCTTCTCTGAAAAGACATACTTTGTGAAAAATTTTGTGATGGCTAACAGTTTTTTTCACTGAACATAAAGGAAATTTGTGATTATTCCTTACAGCCGTACACTATCAAGTCTGTAATGAAATAACTCTGAGCTACTTTAAAACAATTAAGACAATAGGTGGAATCCTGTAGTTTAATCTCAAGCAGAGTAGACCCATTTGATCACTTGCTAAATTATAAATCAGCATTGATTCAATGGCTCTGATCTAATCAGGAAAAACAGTAGATCTGGGCCAGTGTTTATGAAATAGTTCAAATTATTTAACATGTTAAATATACACTAAAATGTTGCTTTTATCATTATTATTATTTTTATCATTAGTTTCATGAAGCTATTATTGTAAAAAATATATGTGCCAAAAGAAAACTATTCTCTGCATATGTTTAAATTTGATTGTTTTGTTTGGTATGAAACAACAACAACAAAAATCAGGACACCACTCCAATTCACCAGTAAAAGGGAAGAGATCAGATAGGTATTTCTTCTGAAGAGTGTATGACATGCCACTTTCTTTTTTTTGATGTGAAAACTAAGAGATACAAATTGGAGACTCGTGCCAGTTTGTGTGTGAGATAAATTTCATCTTTAATAATATAGAGCCTTTTTTTGGCAGTAACATTTGTAACTTCAGTATTCATACTCTTATCTTGGAATGTGCAAGCACATTCTACTACAATGTACAAAATGATGTGTGTTGCCTTTCTGGAACAAGTGGTTATTTTTTCCCCCTTCTATTACCTGGAAACTACCTCTTGATTGACTGAGAAAACTGGCTTTGCATTGTGAATAAATTTAAACCAAACTATATTGTAATTCCTATATTCTCTCGATATCAGTATCACATAGTATTTTATCATCTTTTCAAATGACCTTTTAATCTTACCACCTGGCATCAGAAGCCTAAAGATTATGTCCAGAATCCTCTTGACAAAAGTGCAAATACTTTGGGATAATTGTACAAGGAGATATATAGCAACTTGTCGCACAGTGCCTTTCTCCCCTATCTATGTGATAACAGCTGGACAGAGCGGAAGCTCACCCTCCCACCATTCACCCATTACTTTCTGTCTGCCGCCCCACAGCTGCAGGTGTCATTACCCTTTGAATTTCCAACATCAGTGTGGTAGCAGAGTTTTATGCTCCATCACCATCAAAAGAGGATCTTGATTTCATAATCAGATCTACCGTGAATATTCTGGTGGGTGGAGGGTGGAAGAAATATGAGTAAATATGCCCCGCTGCATGGTTTTTTGTTATTTTTATTATTTTAAATACAATCAATGTAGACTTATAGTGACCCCACACATTAGAGACCTTCGACAGCTGTGGTCAACAACAGCCCTGTTCATATATTTAAACTCATGGTCATGGCTTCTTTCACTGACTCATTCCAACTGTAGTGTAGTCTCCCTTTTTCCCTACTACTTTCCTTCCATTTACCAAGCATTATTGACTTTTCCAATGAGTCACACCATCTCATGATTTGTCCAAAGTACAACAATTTCACTTAAGTCATATTTGGTCTAGTAGGAATTCAGGTGTAGTTTGATCTAAGATCCATTCATCTGTCTTTTTAGCAGTCCATGCTCCCTGGAAAACTCTCCGTATTTTGAGTAAGTGTGTGTGTATGTCATTTCTAATACACACACACTCCATTCAATCAAATGGATGTCTACTCAGAAACTACAATAATCTCTCTCTGTTTGATCAGTCTTACTCCCAGGCAAGTTAATAGAGAATTGTAGCCTAAATTGTACTAGTGAATTTTGTATAATATATTTCTGTTGTTGTTTTGTCTTCCATGTTTTCTAAACCTCTTCTGAAAAGGCCATTGCAGAGAATTGGGACATACAGTACAATGAATAAATGCAAAGTTAATGATGAATAAGAATGAGCTGGATCCAGATTTTGTTCCATAACTTTATTATGATCATGGATAAGTCCCTAAAGTTACGAAACAAACATGTAGGGAAAAAAACCAGGTACAAATTACAAGTGTAGGAAAAATCCTACTTATGTACATACAATGACAAAAACATGTGACTTCATTAAGGAACCTAATGGAGACTCCTGCTTCTGACATAATTACTAGAGTTTACTCTGCTGGTATTTAGTAGAAACTAGAATGCCAAATTTTCTTGCCCTATAAGTAAATTTCTAGAAATGAAAGAATATAATAACCCTGCCCAAGAGTTCATCTGAAATTGGGGGAGTATATAACAAGCAAATGTCTTTGTAATTTAGTCAGCAAAAAGGAATGTGTTCATCTGTTTCAACCATGACTAGTCAGATTTTGTCATATTTAGAGTAGAGCAAGATGGCTGTTCCAGATGCTTCACAGAAAATAAAAAATGTCCCTATATAGGAAGAAGTATTTAGAAATGCACTGTTGGAGGCTTCCAGGACATGACATTTGTGTGTTTAGTTTTGTTCTGAGGGGCATACAAATGATACTCCAGGAAGCCTGCACAAAAAAACCTTAGGCAGTAAACATTGCAACTAATAATTAGAAAATGCAGGGAAACATCAACAGCAAGCTATCCAATCAAGGTTTCTCAAGTAATGTGGGTAAAGCTATATTAGATGGCATCTCTGAAGTAGATCTATTGATTATAAGTACTGTACTCATACAAATAGCTTTAATGAGATAACTCTCGAAGTGGCTTTGAAAACAAAACATAAAATTGCAGACTTAGCTTTGTACAGCCTTTTTATGAGTCTGGTTATCAATTTCTCTGTTTGTTGCATATAACTGTACATCAGTTTCCTAAAAACTAAATCACCCTTCCTAATTAATTGTGATCATTATTATTCCCTTGGGAAAGATTGGCTAACTGCCTGAAGTGTTATAGCCTAGTTTTAATTCATTGAAATGCCATTTCTATTAATGTGATTTATCACTGTTACCCAGTTGATAGGGGAAGGTGATGGGGGTGAGGCAATAATAATAATAATAATAATAATAATAATAATAATAATAATTCCAGTGTGCAAGTAGCCATTTTCTTTCTAATGATATGAATAGGCTGGAAGATTATATTGCCTGAAAGTGGAAATTTACTCTCTTCAACATTCATTTCTTTTTTAAATGGGAAGTTCTTTTCTTTCTCAGAAATGAAGATATTTGTAACTTTTGGTAAATTATTCTTTCAAAGTCTCCACCCCCTCCATCCACATTATTTAAATGCAAGAGCTACCAAGCAAGGATAGAACCCAGTGTAAAGAGGACATATCCAGCACAGAGAGAGCCATGTTGCACTTGCTTACGACATTGGTATTAAAGTGAAAAAGACTCATCCAGAGGAAAGAATTGTCAACTCTTAGCATTAAAGTGTTTGGATACAAAGGGATTGAAAGTCAGATGAAATATAAGCACTCAAAACTGGGTCAGACATCTCCCTCAGAACCTGGAGATTTACTACAGTCAGAGTATACAACATGGGCTATCTCTGTGTGTATGAGTCACCTGCCGACATAAGAGACCCAAAAATTTCATAGGCAAGGTATACTCAAAGGTAGTTTTGCCAGTTTCTTCCTCTGAACTACAACCTGGTACTTCTTGGTGGCCTCCATCCAAGTTCAAACCAGCGCTGACCCTGCATAGCTTTCAAGATCAGACAGAATCTGTTGCCTTTAGAGTATTTTTGACCTGTATTCAGCCTTTCTTCCATTACTGGGAATCAACTCCCATACCATTCTTCAGAAATAGATTAAGAATGTTACAATTATAAACAAACTAAAAACAATTACAGATCAGTTACAATGTTACAGCATCTTGAAGCAAGTTATAATATTAAAACAGGTTGAATTAAAGAGCAATTTAAAAACACTTCACTAAAAAGTAAAGTGAAAAGATCTACTTCAGCAATGCATTAAAACTCTCCTCTTCTCAGGAACCAAACTATTCAAAAGACATTTGTTTGCTGGTGGAAAGATAAGAGAGAAGGAGCCTGTCCAGTCTCCCTTCCACACAGTTTGTTCCACACAGTTTGTATCAGCCACCAAGAAGGCAATTTCTCATGTACTGATTAGATAGGCCTATGAAAGTGGGAAGACCAAGAAAATGATCTTCCTTGAAGATCTCAGATCTTAGATGGATCAACTATCAGTATGCATTAATTTGATACCTTTAATTTTGCTTCACATAACTGTTCACAAAGAGGTAGCAGAATCAAAGCAGAAACATTTCAAGATCAGGCCAGCATTATGTCCAAGGTTGGGCTAGCACAATGTCCATACTTGTAAATGTGTACAGATGCCCACTAATGAAATTTCTGTTTGAAGTTACTATCCACAAGAGGTTATGTGTTTCCAACTCTAATCCTGCCCTCAAAGCAATTAAAGCTGCACTAGTGACACAGATATTTAGAATTGGAAAGCCTAGCTTCCTAAAACATTTCACCTCTTTCACCCTTCTGTCTAATTTCATGGGAATCTTAGAAGAAATCACTTAGCAGCTACTACATATCAGGTGCCTTGTGGTGTCTTCTGCTGTAGTCCTGAATCAGTTGCAGTTATTTATGGCACAGTTCCTACATTTCTGAGCCAAAATATGTACCCAGTTGAACAATTATGAAGACAGATCCACTATGGCAGTTCCAGTAATTCTCTGGGGGGAAAAGCTAAGGCTTTTTTTATAATGCATTATGCTGTACTCTTTAATGTACTCTGAAGAAAGATACTTCCCAATTGCCCTTTTTCGACCTCTTAGTGTTTTCGCTTTTATATCATCGACCAACACAGACGTAGTGCTGGAGCAGCCTGACATTAACAGTCATTAATCCAGTAATGTTTAATGTCTTGAATGGATTACAATACTTTGGAGGGCAAGAATTAGGAGAGGATTTTCTCACTTAATTATCTGACCTTGGTAATTCAGGAGGGGAATCTTCCTGGTATGAATAAGTTCTTTAAAATTCAGCCAACCATTACCTACAGCTTAGTATATAAAAAAACCACATTCAGCATTCTTTCATGTTATCTACAGCTTCTTCCTGTTCCAAACTTTCTTACATGTTTCTATTTCTTTCTGCCTGGAAGAACAGAGCAAGATGGTATGGGTATGAGAGTATACTGCATGGTGGCTAAAGAATTCTGGTGACTCCTGGATGTGCTAATGCAAACAATAAAGAAGTAAAATGTGGCAGGAAATAAATCAGATATACTGCAACAAATAAGAGTAGACATCACTGCCAATAATGCACTGTAGTGTTATTAGGTTAAGGTATCATTAAGGATGAGTGGTGTGAAACATAAAACATCGGTGTTGAAACCTACTAGTAAAATAATTCCAACAAATCCACACAGCTGGTTTTTTTTTTAAAAAGATGGATTTATATGCTAAATGTACATTTCAAAATCCCCACCACATTATACTTAAGGATGGGAAAGTCAAACTATTTCTGGAGTGTACAAAATGTCCTTGTGCTTATATACATTGAAGGGTGAAAACTAAAAGCTCTACATGCATATATTGGACAAGATAGGCAACTTCCAGATATCTGGGGGGTGTTCCTACCCCTGGGTGTTCAGAGGACAGCACACATCCTTTTGGAGAGAGACAGCAACACAGACACCTCCTACACTTGGCTACTACAAATGGACAATTACCAATTGTACCCTATAGAGGATGTTGTAGGCTATTTGGAGAGGAAGGATTTGTTGAGGTCAGA
The DNA here is from genome assembly GCF_019175285.1 of Sceloporus undulatus. Taxonomy (NCBI): domain Eukaryota; kingdom Metazoa; phylum Chordata; class Lepidosauria; order Squamata; family Phrynosomatidae; genus Sceloporus; species Sceloporus undulatus. Next base: position 185,788,667 of record NC_056525.1, on the reverse strand, counting down.
GAGGATTCAAGAGCTCATGGAATGGAATGTAGATTCTGAGACCTACACCCTGCCCACTTTTCCTGTAGAGTCATATTGCACTCATCTAACAAGCATCCAAAGGGAAGCATGATTAGTATAAGCTTTGCAGTCAGTGATGGTCCAAGACCTTGTGGTCTCTTCCAACTGTACGATTCTATGACTTTGTGATTCTATGATTCTAAGACATTTTGATGTCTGAAATAACAAGATGTGCAAGAGCCAACCAAACTGAATTTTGTTTCATTTATGATAGGGCAATTTCTTCCTCCATGTTGAAAAGCAGGGCAGGCCACCATAAACAGCTCTGTTCCCCCTGACACTGCCTCTCAGTATCTGCCACCTGAGGTGACAAGCTTATGCAAGGGGATTGTTTCAGGTAATATGGTCCTTTATCAGCACTGTGCCCCAAAGTTAACAGCTGACCAGATGCATAATACAGGTTTAATAGACTCTGGTAGATAGTTTATTCTTTAGTCTGGTAGGTCAAGGATATAGAGGTTGCTGGAAACAGACTGGGAAGTACACTACCTGTTAACACAATGTTTGTACTATTCCAATACATGTTAATATGAGAGATAGAGCATGTTAATCTTCCTGAGGGTAAGAGTGGTACAACAGTGGAACTCACTGTCTTGGAAAGTGGTGAAGTCTCCTTCTTTTGAGTATTTTAAACAAAGGTTGGATGGCTTTCTGTTGGGAGGGCTTTGATTGTGTGTTCCTGCATGGCAGGGGGTTGGAATGGATGGCCCTCTTGGATTCTATGATTCTTTGTCTTTTCCTTTATTTGGTTCTGCTCTAAATAACCCTTGTGACCCATCTTTCTCTAGCCTCATTGGAAAGACAGGTTGCACCTCAGGGGAGCTGTTTTCCAGCTGTGGGAATTAGCAGTATTTTAGGATAGTACAAGAGGGTTCAGAAAATTGCCAATTTGCAGGATTGTAGCTCTAATTTCTGATTATTATTATTATTATTATTATTTTCAGTTTATTGGTAGATCCATGCTGTGAGATGGGAGCAGAGGGCTTGAAGTGTGCACCACTCACTAGGACCATGAAGGAGGAAGTGAGAGAGCCAAGAACACCCCAGGATTGACTCCCTGAGGATGGGAGACTAAGAGGACTCCCGGACCCCACAGATGCACTGATGTGAACAGTGGACAAGGATAAAACAAAAGGAGGAGCCTGACATGAAAGAAAAGGGAGGGAGATGCTGAGGAAGAGGGAAGGAGGTGGGACCTATGAGGAATAAGAGGGGAGGGTGCAGCAAAAGAGGAGGAAAATGCCACCACTGAGGGGGATGCTGAGGAGGATGCAGTGGAGGATGCCTGGGTGGCAAAAACAAACAAGGATGAGGGGACCACATGGACAAGGGAGAAGAGTGCTGAATAGCTTGAGTGAGAAAGATTGGAGAACAGAAAGGTAGATGAGGCAAAAGAAGAGTGAGCTGGGCATGGGAAAGGGGGGTCCAGGGAGGCAGCAGGGACAGGAGTGTCAGGATGTGAGGGAGAGTGGAAAGGGGAAATTTCTGGAGACCTTGGGGGTACCAGAGAAGAGGAGGTGCTGTCCCCTAGAGGTGTGGGCACCAGATTACCAGAGGGGTGGTTTCTCTGCAAGCCTCCCTGGCCTCAAGGGCCTGGTAGCCAGAGGCATGGGTGGTGATTTCTTGAAAGCTTGAATGGGAAGTCATTGAGAAGACCGAGAGCCCTTAAGTTTGTGGTGGTGTTCCATCCTCAGAGAGACATGGTGAGAATGCTCTGCAGGGTGGGAGAATGGAGAAAATATGTTGCTAATCAGGCTATTTTGTGTGTTTGTACTCCAGATTATCTGTTATATTTTTGTGAATAAACCTGTTTTTTTCTTAAGCAGCCAAGGCAAGTTGAAGCCTCATGCTTAAAATGGGGATGGAGGCCAGAGGACATGCAGGACCCAACCTTACCCCTGGAGGTGGGGGCACAAACACATGTCAAGTGAAAGTGTGAAATTTTAAGTGTTGTACTCCAGGCCATCATGAAGTTCCTGTTCCTGCAGAAGAAAACTCCAAAGGAAATCCATGATTTTATGATGCAAAGACTGAGGTACAAGTGCCTATCATACTCAACTGTAAAGAAGTGGTGTTCGAACTTTCATCATTGAGATTTTGAGAGCAAAGATATAGGATCCGGGAAGGGGGGGGGGGCTTCAGTAGTGTCAACTCCTGACATTGGTGGGTGTGTTCATGACCTGATTATGGTAGATAGGTGAAACAATTACTGAGACATTCAAGATATCCTAGGAATTCATGAGCAGTTGGCTAGGCAGAAGCTGTTAACTAAGTGGTGCTGAAATGTTTGAATGATGACAAAAAATGAAATCAAATGGATACTACCACACTGATTTTGCAGAATTTTGAGTGGTCTAATGATAACCTTTTTGGAACAGCTCATCACTTTTGATGAAACATGATCACATCATTACGATCAGGTGCTCAAATAAGAATCCTGGATAGTCTTGGCAATTGGGTTCTCCACAAGTAAAGAATTTCAAGACTCACGTCCCAAAATCTGTAGGTACAGTCATGCCCCCATTTTGGGGAAAGGGGGAATAAGGAATATACTTTGATGAATATCTGTGGAAGGGCCACAGAGTTAAAAGAGAATACCACATTAATGCAGAATACTATCCTAACTTGCTATGCCAATTAAAGGAGGGGAAATGATGAACAAAACTGGAAAGACATTCTCTTTTTGCAGTACAATGCACCTGCTCACAGGGCTAGCTAAACAATTGTTTTGACGAATTTGGGGTTTGAGTACAATCCACCCTATTCACCAGGTCTTGCTCCATCTGACTATTTACTGTTTCCAATCCTTTACTGTTGTTAACCGCCTGGATTGGTTTGCCAGAGGGCGGTATACAAATAAA